>NC_134399.1:62617365-62935350 GCF_050003625.1 Haematobia irritans | reverse complement strand
TGAATTTTGGTCTTCCAAGAGCTCAGGAGCTTCTTGGAAGAAATCTGGTGATCGGTTTATATGGGGGCTATATATAATTATGGACCAATGTGGACCCATTTTTGCATGGTTCTTAGAGACCATATACTAACACCATGTACCAAATTTCAGCCGGATCGGATGAAATTTACTTCTCTTAGAGGCTCCGCAAGCCAAATCGGGGGATCGGGTTTTATGGAGGCTATATATAATTATGGACCGATGTGAACTAATTTTTCCATGGTTGTTAGAGACAATATACTAACACCATGTCCCAAATTTCAGACTCATCGGATTAAAATTGCTTCTCCTAGAGGCATCGCAAGCCAAAATTGGGGGTCTGTTTATATGGGGTCTATACATTGCAATACCACCCGACCTACGTCAATAACAACAACTTGTGCCAAGTTGCAAGTCGATAGCTTCTTTCGTCCGGAAGTTAGCGTGACTTCAACAGACGGACGGACGGACATGCGCAGATCGACTCAGAATTTCACCACGACCCAGAATATATATACTTTACGGGGTCTTAGAGCAATATTTCGATGTGTTACAAACGGAATGACAAAGTTAATATACCCCCCATCCTATGGTGGAGGGTATAAAATGCGCTTTTTGCAACCTTGTCCCAATTTCCCTTGTAGATGAATGTGTGTATGCGTGTGCACATACGGGTTTGAGTTTGTATTGACATATTTACAAACAGAGATTTGTAAAGAGATTTTGGTTCTAAATAGCGAGATTTCGTGTCTGTTGCGAACGTGGTATTGCATTTCGTTTAAATTTTCTGAGCAAAATTTGTACAAAACTGTTATAGCAGTTTGAAATTGATTGATTGTGGGTCGAAGGTTCAAAATTTTGGTAAAACTACGGCAATTATTATAACATTTTTCTGATTTAAATCGATATTGTTGATTAATTGGCGGCTAAATTTGAGTCGAGATGAGTCGACATATTCAGCGGCGTCGTCGACTGGCGAAAATCGGTGGCGACTGAAATCAACGGCGCGACACGACGGCTTCATTCTCTGATGTCGACTCATCTCGACTCAACATTAGCCGCCAATTAATCAAAAATATTGTTTTGAATCAGAAAAATTTATTAATAATTGTCGTATTTTTTGTCAAAATGTTTAACTTTTCACCCAAAATTCGTCAGTATCAAGTTGCTATAATAATTTTGCAAGAATGTAACTAGGGCTTTCATTCGGGATCGATTTTTAAAAATCCCCGGATTCGGGATTTTAATATATAGAATCCCGGGATTTTCCGAGATTGTTTTCGGGATTCCGAAATTTTCGGGATTTTTTGAAATATTTAAGTAATAACAATCTACAGCGCCATGATAAAACTACTAAAGGTACTACATCACAGTAAGCTGTTCAAAGCTGAGTACATCCACTTGTCAAAAACATGTCTTGTTACTGTTGGTTACCTTTTACATTCCACAGGTTACTATTGTCAAAAACATGTGTGGTTACTATTGGTTACGTAGTTTCTATTGGTTACATTTTACATACCACAGGTTATTATTGTCAAAAACATGTCTGGTTACATAGGTTAGTATTGGTAATTAACATTAAAATGTAAACAAAACAAATTAAATAAATTAAATTAAATAAATAAATTGAAAATATTTAATATCTTTTGTTTACTAACATTATTTTTGTAAACAAAACGGACATCTGGATGTACTTAAATTTTGTTGTTTTTATTATTTTTGTAATACTGCAACTACCTGGGAATTATTTTACCATTCTACAGCGCCTAAAATAGTTGTACATTAAATCAATTTAGTTTAATTCAATTTTATTAACAAAAGAACATAAGAGTAAATTAATCCAACTCAACAAATGAACAAAAGAAAAACAAAACATTATGATAAAAATAAATTAAAACCCGATTTCATATCAATATCTTACTCAGCAAATTTTAAGTTAATCCTTTTGTAGTTCATCGTTTTAAGTAACTTCTTAAAAATATTAAGGCATCCAAATTTTTATTAGATAGACGCGATCTTGTCATATTGTCGACGAACCATTTATCATTGCTTTTTATTTTATTTGGCACGAATTCCATTTCACATATTCAAGGAGTTTACTTCGATTTTTGATGAAATTGTGTTTTACAGTAAACCTCATGTACAATAAATTCTTACTCAAGGTGTACCATAAATGTTTATTAACTCAATTTGTCGGGTATGAAATCTAAGGGCCGTTTGCCCTGAATGAACACTCCAATTTTTAATAAATAATGCCAAAAAGCCACAAATTTAACAAATAGTTTTTCGGGATCCTGAAAAATCCAGAGATTAAAAATAACAAATCCCAGGTGACAGCCCTACCAACATTTTTTGAATTTGACGGCGCTTCTGAGAATACCCACCACGTTGAAAACAGTAGTATACGATATCCAAAATACGTCAGAAAAGCGCCGTCATTATTGAGAAGTTGTACCACTGTTGCGTGCCCCCTATAATGGCGCTAAGGTTGCTTCCGACAGCTCGCGGCATTTTACCTCAGACGGTTCCAACCCACCAACCTTAGCCCGGAGGGACGAACACTAATTGAAATCATTGACATATCAAACAGAACAAAAAAGAACGATCATCAACACGAAACACACTATTTGACGGTGGGAGCTTGATCTTTTGCTCCCGCACTTTGCCCTCCCTGCCATGGTTCTTGTTGTCCTAATTTCCTCCTTTTGCAAGAACCCCGTATCCCACACACTCACCTCACATGCCTATACCACTCAGTTCACCTCCTCATAATAACAAGACTAACACATCATAATTTCGATTTCACAAAACATTACAAACATATTTATTTTGTCATTATTAAAAACATTCAAAAACTTATCACTATTGGCATCAAACAACAACTTAAAAAAAAATTCTCGTTTTCTTAAATAAAATATTGACACTAACAAAAAAAAAAAAACAAAATATTGAACAACTAACACCAATTTTTAACTATTAAAGTGAGCCATTGGCTCAGATTTGCCTATCTTAAACCTCCAGACGTATTTGTTTTTTTAGCCCTTTAACGGCTCGCAAAAATTACTCGTATCACGAATTCCTAACTAAAAGAGCTCTCTTAATTAAGTTTGTGGGGATCTAATCACTTAATGATCCCAAAATTGACGGAATAAAATAAATTTGACACTACTGTCTAGACGCTTTGGGGACAAATCCTACGCTCACAAGTTTCCCTACTTGGTATTAATTATCCTTACAACAATTATAACATTAATTTAGAATTTCCTAACAACTAACAAAAAAAATATACGAAAACACAAAAAAAATGTTAGCCTAACTTATATACATATGACAATTTCTTTTAGCAAAATTTTTAGATTTCATGGAGATATATGTTTTTTTTAATGTTTAAGTAGTAATAGTATTCTTTTTTTATCTATTTTTCATATAATTTCATCGCCAGTAATTGATTGTTTTCCTTTTTTTTTGTTATTTTCCAGAAATCAAACTGCTGCCCCCTTGTTGCATAAATTGCGCCGGCTTGGCACTTAGCAGTATCTCTCTTTTCGGTAAGTAATAAAAAATTTTCGTTTACCTTAAATTTCCAGTGTTTTAATATTAGAAAAATTCTTCCAAATTTCAGGATATCTTTGCTGGTTACTCAAAGAGTTACTGATGAGAGCTGATAGTTGCGGCTACGCTTGAGTCTGATGTGCTGGACTATAAATTCTGGCCTGATGCCGATGGACAACCCTCGCTTCAAACAATTTTCTGGACGAGTTCGATGCAGATAATAACGCCAAACAATACCAATCAACCAAAAAACGTTGCTGACCCCCAGGTTTTGTTTACTTCAGTGGAGGCCAGCGGTTTATGGATGCTTCCTTTGAATTGGCGTACTACACACAATAAAATAGAAATGCCAAAAAAACACAAGGATATTAACATGTAATCTAGTTAACATACTTTAACCATTTTCCACACTCACTTCTATTAATTACGCCACACGTAAAAATAAATAAACAAAATAAGCACTTCAAAATTCTTAAGTTTTTATAATTTAACGTTTTTTTGTTTTTTTGGTATATGTTCACCTCTGGCCCCAATGAACCAGAGTTGATACTTCTTCTGTACTGGGTCTCCAAAAATTGTCACCGTCACTGACTAAATTTACTGGCGAGAATGATCGTCTACATGGCGTCTAGCCCTTTTATATGGCCCAACATGACGCTCCAGCCATTTCCCCCATTTTTTTGTCCGCGTCATGTTTGTTTTTATTTACTTTCCTATGTATCAACAGCTACCAACAATTTTCGTATTCACCCTCCATTTTTTTTTCCAACAGGTCTATTCGCTTTTACAGTGTTGTATGTACCCCACCGCATACGACCCTGTTCTTGGCACCACTTTTGTCAACCCTGCCCGAATACCTGTCAAATTGCACATTTAATTTCCTGTTCGGTCGGCCACACTACTGCCGTCGAACCAAACAAAAATAATATAAATTTTGCAAAACTAAAGGGAATCACTAACCTAATAGCCATCCACCACCAGTTGTTCGAGGCAAAGGCAAATCCGGCGCCCCGTCCAGCACCCAACACACAGTGGCCCTGTTATGCCATCTATACTGGGCCAATTCACTGTTAGTCGCCCGAAGACTCCATGCCGTGGTTTGGTTTCTAGTCCCATTGCCATGCAACACCACATAAAGTTACTACAAAAAAGTGTCATTATTAGGTGCCTTTTTAGATAAATTTAGAACGACTCCAATAAGAGCCCCTTCAAACTATCAGAAAAAGTGCATTTTAAGATAGTTGTAAAAGAATCATTGTGGTCAAGTAAAACACTATTGTTTAGATGTTTATTAATTTGATTAAACATTTATAAATTCTTATAAATATGAAATTTTTCCGATTATTACATCACATTCAAGATAACTTTTTTCATTAATAAAAGAATGATGTTGATTTACAAGTAGCAAGATACATGATGATGAAAAATATCTCAAAATCTATCACTTTATTCCATTTGGAAAGTCGAGAATTGTTCACCAATATGCCTTTCAAAATTTAAGCGAAATAACTATGTTTTCAACACTTAATTTCCGTTTTAATCCCGGATGCAATATTTTGAAATCCAGATTTTTAAAAATCAATCCCGAATGACAGCTCTACCCCTATTACAAAGAATATTGATCTGTTGTTTCCTATGCAATACCCTTGATATTTTTATTTGCCATAAAATGGCTGTTATTTAGGTGCTAGTCATTTAAACGATTACTGGTAAACGTTCGTAGATAACGTTACGTTACGTACATCTCAGCTG
Source organism: Haematobia irritans (assembly GCF_050003625.1). NCBI lineage: Eukaryota > Metazoa > Arthropoda > Insecta > Diptera > Muscidae > Haematobia > Haematobia irritans. The sequence goes on along the minus strand of NC_134399.1, from coordinate 62,930,028 downwards.
TTCAATACCAATACAGTATTTACGCACCTGAAAAATATAAATAAAACGGAGAAAGAATAATTAAAAGCAGAACTACTACGGACGGACAATTTAAAGACACAATTAAAAACATCGAACAATGCATTGAGACAAAGAAGGCGTTAACGCAGGTTTTTTTTCTATTCTCTGTGGCTGATTCGGCAAAAGAAGGAGATTTCACAAATCCTATTAGACAACACAAACAAAAGGAAGATAAATGTATTAATATACAGCCCAACTACTCCCACCTTCCCTTACTAATATTGCAAGTTAATCTCTCAGTAAGGACATTGTCGGTAAGAGGCATGACCCTGACATTACATTACCAGGAAAATTAAATCAATTCCTGCAAAAACTAATGGCTTTGTTTTGTTGTTGTTTTTCTTTAAAGGTCATCCACACATTTTTGTGGTTTGTTTTGATTGAAGCCATATAAAACATTGAATCCCCCTGAAGTGTAAGAGCGGTGGGCTTTGGAAAGAAACAAACAGCGAAACAAGAAAATACACCAAACCAATTCATATGTCATCTCTGCCGTGTGGGTTTAGGGAAAATCCTTCAAAATTGTGTTCGATTGGCATTTTTGGACAAGGTCCTCTTCCGCCACGACTGCGTCCGCAGGGGGTATTGTTCCACGGCCAGGTGGCATTTGTGCGGGTCGAAGCTGGTTTGGATTCGGATTTACGCCACAGCAATTATTGACATTAACCAATTATTTGCAACAATTGTGTCGAGCTTACGGCAATAGCTCATCCAGAGAAATGTCCTCCGAGGAGGACGAACTAAAGGAAAATGTAGATGTTCATGTACCCGTCAACATAAAAACTCAACCCGGGTCATATGGAAATTCTTTGGATTATGATGATTTTTGTGAGGTGGGTGGAGCTATGGTGGACGTGGAGGGATTTTGTTATGCCTCGTATCGTCTAGAACAATACGTTCACAGTGCATTGGATTTCAGTTCCCAGTACGGCGTAGATTTAAGTATCTCCTATACGGCCCCCAATATCACGGGAAGACCTTCAAAATATCCTGAATATGGAGATTTTCCACAAACATTTGCCATGGTAAGTTGAGAAAATGTTCAATGGTGAGGAAATAAATATAATACTTTTTCATTTTAAAGCGCACCTATGGCAATTGGTGGAACAAAGCACCTTCACGACTAAAAGAAATCAATGTTCAAAGTTTACCCGCCGTCCCCTCCGAAGATTTTATAGTTCTCTATTTCGAAGACTACGTAATACCGGATGAAATTGCTATTTTTGAGACATTTAATCCAGGTGCTGTGATACGTATATGGGCGTATACTATAATAAAGACCTGGATTTGCCTATGGGAAGATACGGAATTTTATACAAGACCTCCATATACGGCTCATAAAGCAAGACGTTTCTCACCACCACTGAAAAAAATGCAAATGCCTACTAAGTAAGTTGAGATATGTTAAATCATTTCAAATCTTAGAAAATCTAATTGTGGATCTTATTATTAAAAACAAAAGTGGATTTCCAATGCAATAAAATCATTGCTCCATAAACATACTTTGTAACAATTGTCTTTTTTTTCATTTTACAGAACTATAAGACTGGAATTCAATCATCAACGTCTTCATTATTACACAGAAATTGATGCAGTTCTTTTGGCTGGGCAGAGATTCAATATGACCAAATTGCAAAACTTTTTAGATTTTCAAGAAAGACAACGCAAAGGTAGACTAAGTTGAATGTAGAATATTTACAAATTGCTAATGTTGCATCTGTTTTGTTATCGCCTTTTAGGTTCCATTCTTTGCAAATTACAAACCATGAAATTTCGTCCTGTGTGCAAAGATAATTATCAAACGCGTCTACAACATTTCTTGGAACATGATTTAAATAGATTCATGTCAGCCGTAACAGATGTACAAATTAAGCAAAACAGTAGCGAGGATAACGCCAGCGTTTCTCATGTGGATTTGAAGGATATGCCGGTAATTAAATCAAATATGCTTATAGTTATGGGTTTTTGAGCATTCGTTTTCGATCAATCTTAGTTCGGACCTTAAAACCAAATAAAACCAAATAAAATTGGTTTATAACCACCGAGCGTGTTCGTTTTAGCAACGAGAAAATGAATTTCGAATGAATTTATCGCATAATGAGAGAGTAAATTTTTTTTTAATTCGAAATTTTACTCACTACATAACCTACCAATCATTCTAATTTATATCCATTTCGAATCTCTTTCGTTTCAGTTTGAAATTGTATTGAAAATCTTTAGCTATCTGGATTTGGTATCATTGTTTCGAGTTGGCCAAGTGTCACGCTTTTTTTATGAGGTCTCAACACATCCCCTGTTGTACAGTGAGATAAATTTGAAACCATATTGGCATATAGCTTCAACGGAATTACTTTCCACATTGGCAAAAAGAGCAACACTGCTCAAGAAATTGGATATGTCATGGTGTGGTTGTACTATACAAACTGTATCACCAACAGAATTTAAAAAGTATGTAATTTTGTGTCAGTCTTCGCTATGAACCTTAATTTTTTTTTTTGCTTTTACAGATTTATTCAACAGCGTGGTGATTCGTTAACGCATTTGCGATTGAATTCATCGAAATTTCTAAATACCAGTTGTATTGAAACGCTGGGTATTGTCTGTGATAATTTAAAAGGTTTGTATAAATTCAACCGTCGAACTGAACGGACGTGTTTTCTAATAGCGGAGGATTTCATCGTAATAAGTACTTATTACGAATTTCACGTGTGGTGGAAATACTAAACCACCATGCAGCGAAATTCAAAGTCATCCACTGGGTTGCTAACTTCAGGGCCCAGTGGACGGGTAACGACTGAAGTTATAAATTTGGGCAGCGACCAAGAGTCAGGCCCAATTAGTCGACCTGTAGACGGGTCGACTGGCGGTGACATTTTGGCAAGTCGAACCTTTTCTAAGGTGACGACATCAAAAGGAGGCAATCCCTCTCGAAAGAGATTCAAGGAACGAAGAAATGCTTTGTTTATCCTAAAGAAATTAGGATCAGTCGACCCAAGCACGTTGTCGGCTAAGCAAAGTGATTCCTTAAAATGGGCTCAAGGAATTCTTGAAGCTGGAAAAAGGGAACGATCACCGGATGAGCTACCATCCTCTAAACGGGATCAAAGATCGTTTGCCTCAGTTGCAAAAGACAGCCTTGTGATGGCTATTATTAATAAAGGAGCATTGGACGGTATGATTCCAAGGCAAAAATGGGGGGAAATTGAGAACGCGATGTCTGGTGTCTACTCAGAGGTGCGAAAAAAGTTTCCCGGACCAAGTCCTCGACGGCAAGATGCTGGATGGTATCAAGGACGATATAAGTTAATAGTTTTTGCAGACCAGAGGTCTATGGATTGCTTTAAAGCTGCATTGATGCTAATTGGTGAAGTTTGGGAAGGAGCCGCTTTGGAGTTAGTCGATAAAAAAGACATACCGGCTAAACCTAGAGCACATGCATGGATACCGGCAAACCCTCCTGATCCTGAGTCAATACTAGAGAGACTAAAAGAATGTAACCCAGATCTTCCAACCGCCGATTGGAAGGTTGGTCGTTTGGATGAGGTGGATGGACCAAGACGACATGCGGTGTTTATATTAAACATAGAGTCGCTGCAACATCTAGCCCAGACCCAAGGACGCGTAAGTTATGGCTTTCATGATATCCATATGAAGGTATACAAAAGCGATCAGCCAAAGGATACCGAAACGGACAAGCCTCCGGTAGAGTCAGCAGTGAAAAAGTCTCCTAGCGAAGCCGAAGGAGACATAAAACCTGCAGACTATGGCGAAAATCATATGCGGGAAGTTTCTACAGGCTCAAGCCTCACCAAAGCTGAACCGCGGATTGTTGCGAGAGTCACCGAGATCTGTGAAGAGGAAGCCCTTGATGACTCAATTGAAGCGGCTGATGTGACGGTGGTTGAAAATTTGGATGGTTCTACGGTTCCTCCAGATAAATCTTCACCATTGTAAGGCCGCTTGTGCTGCCTTAAAAGTTCTCCTGATGAAAGGAGACATAGATATAGTTCTTATTCAAGAACCATACATATATAAGAACAAGATCTGTGAATTAAGCACTCCGGGTTTCAAACTTTTGCATAATACCGGTAACGATATAAATCGAGCATGTATAATTGCTAAAAACGAACTAAACTTGTTTCTGCTTCCTTCATTGAGCAATGCAGACACTGTCGTAGCCAGTCTAGAGATATCCACATGCAAATATTGGGTATCTTCGGTCTACATGGGACATGATAGGGATATGCCACCCTGTGCCGTTAAGACCTTAGTTGATGAGTCACTAAAAACAAAGACAAAACTCATTATGGGATGCGATGCAAATGCACATCATAGTATTTGGGGAAGTAGTGATACTAATGCAAGGGGAGAGTCGCTAATAGAGTTTATTTTGCGTACTAACCTGGTAGTTTGCAATAAGGGAGATGCACCAACCTTCGTCACCAGGAACAGACAAGAGGTTTTGGACGTAACGTTGACCTCTCCGGAACTGAATGATAAGATATCTGAGTGGCAAGTTTTGAGGGAACATAGCTTCTCAGATCATCGCTACATCAGTTTCAGATTGGCTGTTCGTACTTCAAAGACCATATTTCCGCCAAATGTTAGGAAAGCTGATTGGAATAGGTATAGGGAATCGTTCAATTTGATGATACCGGAAGTGCCGGATACAAATATGAGCACTGTGCAAGATATCGAACACGCAGTGGAGCGGATTACTAAGGCCTTCAACATTTCACTGAAAGCTGCATGCCCTAGAGGAAAGCCAAGGGGAAAAAATCGGCCGCCATGGTGGACTACGGAGTTAAGTAATATGAGGAAATCCTGCAGGAAGCTCTTTAACAAAGCAAAGTCCACAAGAGCTCCGGAGGATTGGGACACTTACAAGATGAATCTGAGAGAATATAAACGAGAACTGAGAAGGTCTCAACAAAACTCTTGGGATGATTACTGTAGCAGTATTGAGAATACGTCAGAGGCTTCCAGACTACGGAAGGTACTAGCGTCCACTAACACCGCTCCAGGTTTCATTAAAACATCGGAGGGAAATTGGACAACGTCCAGTGAGGAGACGTTGGAGGTACTTTTGGACACACACTTCCCTGGAAATCAGACGGTTGAACCATGTTCCGGCGGTGTAACAGAGGCTCAGCGATCATTTCCTATCGAGGAAATTGTGTCGGAATCTAGAATAAAATGGGCTTTAAATAGCTTTGGACCATTCAAATCCCCCGGACCTGATGGAATTACTCCGGCGGAGTTACAGGCAGTGGCTGAAAGAATTATCCCCTGGTTGACGGTGATCTATAAACAATGTGTAAACTTAGCATATATTCCAGAAAAGTGGAGGGAAACAAAAGTCGTATTCATACCTAAAGCAGGAAAAGCCTCTCACTCGAGTGCGAAGGATTTCCGACCAATCAGCTTATCCTCATTCCTACTTAAGACCCTGGAGAGGATGATAGACATGTATCTTAGAACTAGCGTGGATTCAGGTTTGCTCTCGAAACGACAGCATGCATACTCGAAGGGCAGGTCTACTGAGACCGCATTGCATGAACTGGTCAGCTTTATTGAAAGCTCACTATCTGTCAAAGAATACACAATCGTGGCGTTTCTAGACATCGAAGGGGCGTTCAATAATGTCCATCCGAGCTCGATATTAAATGGACTGAAAACTCTGAATGTTGATCCAGGTATACTTAGGCTGTTAGACGAACTTCTAATGAAGAGACGTATTTCAGCCACACTAGGACAAGCAAACATACAAAGGTATGTGAACAGAGGCACACCCCAAGGAGGAGTTCTATCACCTCTTCTTTGGAATGTTGCTATAAACAACCTTTTGTTTTCTCTAGAAAAAGAAAGGATAAAAGTAGTGGCATACGCAGATGATGTGGCGCTAGCAGTCAGGGGAAAATTCCCATCCACAATCAGAGATATTATACAGAGAGCTCTCCGGATGACTGAGAAATGGGCGAAAGATAATGGTCTTGGTGTAAATCCAGCAAAGACAGAAATAGTCATGTACTGCAAAGATCGCAAAACTCCCACGGTTAGGCCCATTTCCTTAGGGGGTACTGAAATTTCCTCTGGTGAGTGTGCAAAATACCTTGGCGTTATTTTGGACAGGAAGCTGAATTTTAGGCTTAATATTGAAGAGAGGGCGAGAAAAGCCACGGTAGCTTTGTACTCGTGCAAAAAGGCAATAGGGAAAAAGTGGGGACTAAGACCAAAAATTGTGCATTGGCTATACACGGCAGTGGTTAGACCTATAATGCTATATGGTGTTGTAGTCTGGTGGCCGGCGCTTCAGAAACCGACTTGTTTAGATAAAGTTCAGCGTATGGCGAGCTTATGTATCTCAGGCGCATTTAGTAAGACAGGAACAGACTCCCTTAATGTCATGCTACATCTATTGCCTTTAGACATTTTGGCCAAACAGTCAGCTGCAACAACGGCTGTGCGGTTGCGCGAGCTATCGCTATGGTCGGAAAAAATGTACGGTCATAGTTCGGTCCTCAAAGTAATGCCAGATGTGCCTAACGTAGTGGATTACACCCTGGCAAAACCACTTTTCGACAAAAAGTTTGAAACTCTAATTCCCAACAGTGAGGCGTGGTGTACACAGACCCCGGGGAATAAAAGATATATAGATTTCTATACTGATGGCTCCAAATTGAATGGACAAGTGGGGTTCGGAGTATATTCTAAAGATCTGGAAATTCGAATAGCGAAAAGATTACCTAATCACTGTAGTGTTTTTCAGGCTGAAATATTGGCAATAAGAGAGGTGGTGAATTGGCTGAGAAGTAATGTTCCAACAAATATTGGCATTAATATATACTCAGACAGTCAACCTGCAATAAAATCCTTGGACTCTGTGTTCCTTAACTCAAAAACGGCCATAGACTGCCGCAAATCTCTCAACGAGATGGCTGAGCAGTACAATATTCACCTAATATGGGTGCCTGGTCATAGGAACATACCGGGGAACTGTGAAGCAGATGTGTTAGCAAGGCTAGGAACTACCTTACATATTCCAGGGGAACTAGAATCTGTTGGTATGCCTCTGGCCACCTGCAAGCTCTTACTGCGTGAGAAGGCTGTTATGATGGCCAATATTCGATGGGAAAATTGCAAGGGTTGTAACGACACCAAGCAAATATGGCCCCATTTAAACTTAAACCGCACACTAGATATGCTAGTGTTCTCAAGGCGTCAGATAGCACTCCTAATATCTGCTATAACGGGTCGCTGCCTGATAGGCGAATTTGCAAAAACTATAGGTGCGAAGTATAATGACTATTGTATAAGCTGTCATGACGTGGAGGAAAAGGAATCAATTAAACACCTCTTGTGTGAGTGTCCTGCTTTTTGTGTAAGGCGTAAGCGAATTTTAGGAGCATATAGCTTTAGATTACTGGCTGACATGGAAAACGTTAACTTAAGCAGTTTGTTAATGTTTTTGGAGCAATCTGGTTGGTTCCACAAAAGTAAATAATAGAGAAGGTTCAGTGGTTAAGACTAGAAGTGCCCATATGTAATAGGTACTTTTAGTTAAATGTGGTATCACAATGGACTGAATAGTCTAAGTGAGCCTGAAATTTAATCGGGCTGCCACTTTAACCTAACCTAACCTAACCATAAAAAATGCAAATGGCTTGCGTTCTCTTTTACCGACATTCATATTTGATTATAGATCAGATAAGTAAAACATCCGTGATAAAGTCTATGTGTAATTTTCATTAAAAAAACGTACATTTCTAAAGCTGCAATATTAAATACTTCGGTCGAAATTTTGTAGAAAGACTTATACTTACGCACACTATTAGAAATGTCGTGACTCACGAGAAATCGCTAACTCATGAAAATTGTAGTGACTCACCATTGAGTCGTATTCTACATTTGGTATTAATTTGTTATCATGCAAATGAGAGTTAAAAACAACTTCGTACACGAGAAAAATGTGGTAGACGATAGATAAAGGGTCAATCCTAGAATTGTATGTGTAATTCACCTGAGGACCTGCGTGAAAACGAATCGAGAGAATTATTGAACTCTTACACGGCGTTCCCACCAAGCGTGCTTTGGGTTTTGAAATGCTTTCCCTTTATAAGCATTTCAAAACGAGTCGTTTTTCCCCCACAAAAATTAATTTCAAAACACAAGTTTTCCTCAAGAAAAACGTCAACTTTAGAATGTGAACACCCATAATTTGGAATATGCTCTGACTAAACATACTCTTTTCAAAATATATGTAAAATTATTATAAAATATTAAATACTTCGGTCGAAATTTTGTAGAAAGACTTATACTTACGCACACTATTAGAAATGTCGTGACTCACGAGAAATCGCTAACTCATGAAAATTGTAGTGACTCACCATTGAGTCGTATTCTACATTTGGTATTAATTTGTTATCATGCAAATGAGAGTTAAAAACAACTTCGTACACGAGAAAAATGTGGTAGACGATAGATAAAGGGTCAATCCTAGAATTGTATGTGTAATTCACCTGAGGACCTGCGTGAAAACGAATCGATAGAATTATTGAACTCTTACACGGCGTTCCCACCAAGCGTGCTTTGGGTTTTGAAATGCTTTCCCTTTATAAGCATTTCAAAACGAGTCGTTTTTTCCCCCACAAAAATTAATTTCAAAACACAAGTTTTCCTCAAAAAAAAACGTCAACTTTAGAATGTGAACACCCATAATTTGTAATATGCTCTGACTAAACATACTCTTTTCAAAATATATGTAAAATTATTGAAATAAATTTCATAGGAAAACCGAATAAACAAAGGCTTTGAAGAACATAGGGATAGGAAAGTAACTTCAATTTTTTTTTTTTCATTCCGGTCGCGGTATTTATTTGCACAAAGTTGGATATATTTTTGAATTTAGAGTAAATTGGAATTTCTAGTTTGCATGACAACTTCCAAACTAAAACTTCTCAACTCGGTGGGAACGGTGAAATATTTTGGAAAAAACGAATAAGGAAAACGAGCCAGTGGGAACAGAGCATTAACATCAATGGTGTCACTAAAATTGTAAGCAAGTTCAACTCGTAAGGGTTATTACATAATAACGCTTACCAGCCACGTTGTTGTCATCAGTATAAATCACGACAATTTCACCACCGTCGTGTACGTGGTGTCCGAGCCGATGACACACCTCAATTTACTGCAGCCGAAGTTACCAATGTCATCAACAGCGCGAAACCATCTAAGGCGCTGGGCCCTGACGGAATTTCAATGCTAATGCTGAAGCATCTGGGAATACTGGGAGTTGAGTACCTGACCAGACTCCTCAATTTGTCTTTGGAATCACACATTATACCCGATGTCTGGAAAATGGGAAGGGTGATTCCACTACTGAAACCGGGCAAAGATTCGAGCAAGGGTGAATCGTACAGACCGATATCCCTTCTTTCGCCAGTAGCCAAGACACTTGAGGCATTACTCCTCCCCAGCCTTGTGGAGAATTTTCCAGCTGCCCACCATCAACATGGATTCCGTAAGGTACATAGTACGACAACAGCCTTCCATGCCATTTCGACACATATTAATAAGGGACTTAACCAGCCCAGGCCGTGTCATAGGACGGTCCTCGTGGCGCTTGACCTATCGAAAGCATTCGATACGGTCAACCATGCCACATTATTTGAGGACATCGAGAATACGTCCCTACCGACAGGAGCGAAGCGTTGGGTGCTGAATTATATGTGTGGACGCCAGTCGTACGTGGAATTCAGGGACAGAAAGTCAAGACCGCGTAGAGTTAAACAGGGAGTTCCCCAAGGTGGGGTGATATCTACGGCACTGTTTAACCTCTACATGTCCTCGATTCCACCCCCTCCTGACGGCGTCGAGATTGTATCATATGCGGATGACTGTACAATCTTGGCATCTGGGCCCAATGTTGATGACATTTGCGATCGGTTGAACGTCTACATAGCTAATCTTACCAGTTATTTCACTGCGAGAAACTTGAGGATATCCCCCACCAAATCCTCAGCCACACTATTTACTACATGGACGGCAGAAGTGCGCAGGCAGTTGAATATCAGAGTCGATGGAGTAATAATTCCGACCACAAATTACCCCAAGATTCTTGGGGTCACATTCGACAGCCTTTTTAGGTCATCTGCCCATGCCACTGCAATTTGTAATAAGCTCCGTGGTAGAAACAAGGTCCTCAAGTCACTTGCCGGCAGTACTTGGGGTGCGGACAAAGAAACCTTGCTAACTACTTATAAGGCAATTGGCCGGTCAGTGGTAAACTATGCAGCGCCAGTGTGGACACCGCAGACCAGTGATACGCAGTGGAATAACATACAAAGCTGCCAGAACTCTGCTCTTAGAACTGCGACTGGGTGTCTCCACAGCACACCCCTGGATCACCTTTATGTGGAGACAAAGATCATCCCTGTGCGAAGACACAACTACATATTGTCAAAGCAGTATATCCTGGGTTGTTATCGCAGTAATCATCCAAATCACCATCTTAAGGGTACACAACCACCACCCAGGAACGTAAGGGTTGATATACATAATCTAGAGCGCGAGATCCAGCGCTATAAAAGAGAGCCTCTAGATCAAGCAGCGTACCAGGCAGGTTTGAACAGTATTCATGAGGATACTGTAGCGCGGTGAGAAGCTACAAGGTTAATCCTGTTCTTGGAGTCCGACCACCGCCCATAGCACCGGAGGAAAGAGACCTCCCACGGCAGACTAGGGTAGTTTTGGCCCAATTAAGATCAGGCAAGTGTAGCCGCCTCAATTCCTACTTATCGGTGATTGATAGCAGCGTAGCTGACGTTTGTCCAATTTGCAACCATGGGCTACACGACACGCGTCATCTTTTCTCTTGCCCAGCCAAACCAACCCGACTTACCACCAGATCACTCTGGACACACCCCACCTTAGTCGCAGAGTTCCTTGATCTGCCAACAAGCTGATGTAGCAAGCATATAACATGAAATGGATGAGATCACAATAAACTGTTACAACAACGACAATTTCACATGCACACTTCTACCCCTGACGAAAAACAATGAATAACTTGACAACACCATACAATTTTATTTCCTTTTATAGGGTAGCTGTTGAAATTGAAACTGGGTATTAAGTTCGAGTTTATCCCCTAAAATCGAAAATAAATCTGTAAAAGCGGAATAAAATTATAACTTTTTTGGAAAATATCATTATAGCTTGATGGGAAATGATGCAAAGCAGAAAAGGAAAAGGTTTTTTTTTCTAAAATGAATTATTGAAGAAACGTAAACGTGAATAAATTGCTATTTAGGCGTGATAATGCGAACTTAATACAGCCCTTAAAAATAAAAAACACTAGGAATGCAGTTGCAAAGATGTTTAGCTTAATTTTTAAATGTTTAGTTAATATTTCCATTTTCTAATTAGTTTCTTTATTATTACTATTTTTTTTTCATAGAACTGTCATTGCGTAATTGCTCTTTGAGTCCACCTCTATTGAATTTTAGCTGTTTGGCTAATTTAAAAAATCTGGAGCGTTTGGATTTGTTTCAAACGGTAATAGAGCAGGATTTACTCTTGACAATGTTGGAAAGTAATCCAAAATTGAAACATTTAAATTTGGGTAAGAATACAATAATAAAATCCTGTAATACCAATCACGAATATTTTCCACATTTAAGCATTTTGTAATTTGGCTGTTAATATGGATGATGTGGCTTTACATCTTTCTGAATATAATCAACAATTGGTATCGCTCGATATGTGGAAGGCACATTTTCTTTCAGCCCAAGGTGTGATGGCGTTATCAAAGTGTCATGATCTTGAAGAGGTTGATTTTGGCTGGTGGTGAGTATTAGAGATTTATCAAAAAAAAATTTGAATTATTGAGGAAACCTATCCTTCCGTTCTAACCCAAATATAATATGTAAAAAGGACGCAATAATCGGTCGCGCCGAATTTTATATGCCCTACACCATGAATGTGTATCATAAGACTTCTGCAGATTTTGTTTTAATAAATTATAGGTTGAACAAAAAAAATCAATAAATCTAATAGGGAATAGATGTCGTTAATCATAATAATTAGCTAAAAAAAATTTTCTTTATTTTTAGCCTACGTGAAGCAACTTTGGGCGAGAGTTTAAGAGAGTTTCTCATAAACTGCCCTAAGCTGAAAAAGCTATTTTTAACAGCTGTACGGAGTCTTACCGACCGTGATCTGGAGGATATTGCCAATTTGTGTCCAAATTTGGAACAACTGGATCTTATGGGTGTTTTGGGTATATCCAAAGAAAGATATTATGAGTAAGTCCATTTTAAATATAATTAATGATATTGAAAGTACATCTCTTTCTTTTCCATAGAATTTTACAAAAATGTAAAAAACTTGAACTAATGGATTTAAGCTTCTGCGATAACATCATGGACTATGAGGTAACATCGTTGAAAGAAAATCTAATACTATCACAAATTCGTATTAATTTGTTTTCTTTCTTTAGGTGGTCATGTGGTCTCATAACTTTAAAGTAGATATCAAATGCTGTCATGTACCTAACGAAATTATATAAGATTTTTATGATATAGAAAAATGTTTATGTATAATTCAAGAAAAGCCTTTAAAACATAATTTGTAGTTATTATGGAAAAATGACAAAAAAAAATGTTAAATGTATGTAGATAGTGAATAAAGTAATGAATGGAAAGATGTCATTGAGAATTAGAATTTTCAATTAAAAATATTCATAAAAAATAGTATTAAAGTCTTGTTATTATCAACTGTTTTTGAAAACGTACCGAAAAACCCAAAGATAATTTGAATTGGCTAAATTTAATTAAATGTTATTATGTATAAATGTTAAAATTGGTAACTATGCTTTTTGAATATTTGATATTAATTCTCAATAATTTCAAAATTCGATTATAATAAACATAAATTATTAAAAATATACAAAAAAAACTATTAATTAATAGTGTAATATACGGTTATGTTCGGGATTTCCCTTCACATAGATTTCACCTTTCACTTTGATTTCCCCCCAAAATTTTTTGGTTGCTCCCGTGAAACAAGCCGTAAAATGAAAATCTGCAATAATATGGCTTGCAGAAGAAAAAGTTAACAAGTTATTTACATTGCTGTCATGAACTAAGTATTTTTCAAAGTTTTTGGAAAAATACAAAATGCCTGCTTCTTTTTTGTTAATGGTTAATTGTATACGAAGAAACTCATTTTCTGAAACACGGATTCAAAGGCAATTATCTTTTGTTTACTTTTGTAAGAGTTCAGAGCCGAGCTACTAATTTGAAGATTTAAGGTGAGTATTAAGTTCAAGTTTAGCCGCTAAAATCGCCATTTTTTCACGATTACTTTTCTTTAATAATACTTTTTAAGGAATACAAACTTTGTGTAAACTTGCTTTGGGCTATTCCCCTTCAAGTTATAGTAAAATCTACAACAAATATGTATAATTTTATTCCTTTTTTTATTGATTTAGTTTCCACTTTAGTGAAAAAACTCGAACTTAATACCCACCTTTAAGGCGATGCGCAAAAACTTTTAACGCCGTTAGAAATAATCTTTATGTTCGCACTGAAATCGATTACAAATGAAATTAATTAATTATCGTCGAATTACAAATTCAAAATTGCCGAATATTTTGTATTTTTGTTTTTGTATTTTTTACTAAATAAAACAAATAATTTTGTGAAGTAAAATATTTTTCTACCCGACGGCGAGAACTCTTAACACAGTTTATTAAACTTGACTGACTCTTGCGTGCGACGCTTTGCAGAAGTAATGTTGTCCATTCATTTATTTTTTTTTTTTTGCTTCAAAAAGTAGTTTGTTTTTATTTAAAGGCCGGTATGCACCTCTAGCGAAAAATTTCATTCCCATAAGAAATGCATTGCTATTTATGCTAACGAAATTTTCGGTAGCGTTCAATTTCGTAAGCTGGTACGCACCTCTAATGAAAATAACAGGGTTGTCAAAAGCATATTTTGGCAGCAAACATTTAATTTATTACAATCATTGTGTGCGTAAAAGTTCTAAAAGGTCTGTAAATAATAAACAATTTATTTGAGAAATATTTGGAACATATATTAACAATTGTTAAAAGCGATTAGCTGGTTTAAAATTTGTATACACATCCCTGTTTTTTTGTTGTAGACTTAAATAAATTTTTGCTACCGAAAATTTCGCTAGAGGGGCATACCGGCCTTAAAATGTAAGACTAAACGTATTCATACAAAATTCGTTGATAATTAATAAGCAATAACTTCATTGTTCACAATTACAAAAGTTTCAATGCGCTTTCTCAAAATCTTGCAACACCGTCATTTCGAACTTAAGGTAGGTACTATGTTCGGTTTCCGCAGCGAAATCCCATACAAAACCAAAAATGCGAAAAACTACCGAAAATTTTTTTTATTGGTGGTACTTTGTTTTTTTCGAGTTGAAAAACTGACGTAAAGCGCACAGTCCCTAATTAGTTCGTGTTAAATCCTTCCATATGTTGAGATTAGTTAGTTTCAAAACATGGCGCCATTTGCAATGTGAATTAAGAAATAATTTATTTATTCAAATGATTTGTGTGAAATTACAATACAAATGTGGTTCGCATTGTTATTTAAAAATGCAATAAGATCGATTGACAAAATAAAAATAACTTGGAGTGGTGTTTTCGTAATAAAGCCACCATCTAGCGGCTCCCTAAAGGCCGGTACTATGTTCATTCTTGCGAAATATTTTTATGGAAACCATTATTTCGCACATAGAAAGCGGCGTTTTTTAGGTAGCTTGGAGCGCTATTTCACAGGGAGCGATATTGGATTAAGTTGGTGGTTGTTGCTTGTTTTTACAAAATAACATTTTATTTTTCCTTGGGCAATTGATCTGCTATTCCTTTGATCCTTTGTATAGTTTCGGAACAAAAATATGGTCCGTGTTTGATTTATAAACCCGCACAAATAGTTTTTAATAAATAAATTATTTCATAATTCACATTGCAAATGGCGCCGTGCTATAAACGTCAGTTTTTCAACACGAAAAAAACAAAGTATCACAAATGGAAAAAATTTCGCATTTTTCGCAATTTTTGGTTTTGTATGGAGTTTCAACGCGAAAACCGAACAGAGTACCGGCCTTAATACATGATAGAATAGAAATAATGTACATAACATGAAATGTATAGAAAAGTGTTAACAAAGTAAAGTTCTATTTAGTGAATTTCATTTTACAATCGTTTCTTTTTACTGGGTATAGGGATAATAAACACAAATGCTGGCCGTGCATCGTAATTATAAAGAAGGCAGTGCGATTGATGTTGCAGTACTATGGTAGCTACGAATGGAATCACAAGAATAAATTGTTATGTTCCAAAAATAAAATGCAAAAATTAATTATGCATATATCTTGCATTTTATCGATTCAAACCCCTCGTTGAATTTTATAACGTGACTCAAATAGTTATAAAATTATACATTGGGAGAGGTAACAACATTGGCAAATGAAATGGCGTTATTATCCTTTGTGGTGACCACTGGATTTGAAATTGCTAGTGAGGCGGCAACAGCATGGGCATGGGTATTGCAATGCGATTGTGTAGATATTGTGGACACCAACGAATTAAGTTTGTTGATGAATGAGTCCATTGCTGCGCATGATGTAAAAGTTAGCATAACACCGGAATTATATGTTTGTTAGATGGGCGTTACAAATTGACGGTATCCATTTGGAAAAGCTGAAGAAGACGACAATGTACCACATGTCGTTAAAGCTGTTGCCGAATGTGGTAAGACACCAGGAGTAAGCGGCCGGCGTTTTACTCTTAACAATTATTAGTGTCCAGTGCTGTGTGAGGTTTGGTTGCAAAACAATTTAAAAACTGGTAGAAAAAACTTTTCAAAACAATTATCATGAATGCGTGTGTGTAAACAATCTAATCAGCTGCTGCGTATACATATGTAATAATTTTATGACTTTTGGCGATGTTGTCAATTAAATTTCGGAGAAATAAACGCGAAATATTTCCAAAATGGCTGTTTTCTTCCTTCGAAATCTATTGTCAACACTTTCATTTTTCAACGCGAAAGAATGATTTAGGGACTTTTTTTCGTGCCAATAAACATAGTACCTACCTTTACATAAAATCAGCTGCTTTTAAACAACCCCCAATTTTTAGCAACAAGTGGAAGGAAAATCTTGGTCAATTTGTGATACATTTTTAAATTTTGTTTTTAAGAGAGCTTTCGTGCTATTTTATCATCCAATACTTTTGAAGCATATAGAAAACATATGACAGATTGAAAATAAATGATTTACTTTGGTTTTAAATCCTTCGTTTTGCAAATATTAAAGATTCCACAAAAAAAAATTTCCGTGCAAAGTTCTCCCATCTGTGAGGTGAAAAGTTGCATGAAGAACAACCCCTACGGAAACAATTCCCCGCAAATCTTTCATGTGAAACCCAGAACATACACGATACATAATATTTTGGTGTTGAGAATAAAATGAAGTGATGCAGTTGTAAGAATAACATTTCAGAGTAATCTGCACAGCCGTCTTTCTTCTTCGCTCAGTATGAAGATGAGAGACTACTGATCTACCTTTTGCTCGATATAACCACAGATTTGTCGACTGTTTAATTTATCGTTCCGACAAAAAATCTGATCACATACAAAATTTTTACTAACCGGTAGTTTATCCTCTTGTCAAGTACTAATCGGACGATGAGAATCCGCCAATGAAATTTTGTAGTGAATATGGGATTAATTTACCGACGGATTAACGCACGTTAACCTTGATTTCAGCCAATTGAGTTGCAAACTGATATAGAAAATTTGCTATTTTATCTACATATTACACCTAATATCTTTATAAGCCAAATGACAGTTGAAATCTTGTTACAGTGGACATTGTGAATAGCGAATTTCTTCAAATTTCGGCCCAGCCGAACTCAATGTCCTTCCCACTTATATTTCTGCCAATATTTTTACTACTTTGACGACTCTTTTTAACATCCTAACTAACCATATGGAAAACGGTCGTATAATACGATGTCTAAATCTCATAGAAAAAGCGCCGACACTATTGAGAAGTTGTACCAAGCCATGCTTTTGAATCATTACATATATTAATTCAAAATTTGTTTTAAACAGTAACAAAATTGTTTCCTTTTTTTCATAACTACATTGTTTCCTGCTTTCCATAATTCTTTCCTTAACATTTTCTCATATTTTATATTTGGATGCATTGGGACCGGGCCGGAAGTCTGTAAAAGATTCATCATGAAATAACCCTAGTGATACTCCCTGTGATAGTTGTATCATGCAAAGACCCCATTTGTATGTCACTCTACGAAAATGAACAACCATGTGCATGACAAACCACCGCAAGTAGCCAGTGCACAAAAACAACAACAATTCGAACCTGTCGCCGTTTTGGCAAAGTAGTGCTTCAATCATTTCATTGAGAATTGTCAACAAAAAGTGGGAAGTGGCAGAAAAGACGTCTTTTACGCAAGGAAATTGTTTGTGGATTTGTGAATAAAAGAAATTGTATGATAAATAAAGTGAACCAAACAAATTGCCTATACATTTTCGGTATTTATCGGAAGCAAAGTCATTGAAATCAGTAGAAAATTTTTAATCAGCTGGGCACTATCGAATTGCCTTCTTTTTAGTGTACCTTGTCATCAAGTTTTCGTTCTCTCTCTCTTACTGCCATAATTTTATTGGAATTTAGTTTAGTGCGTTGCAATTTTTTTTGAAACACAAGATTCTTGCGAAAAATTATCGTCCGCTACCTCTAAAGTGGTCGTTCCAATAAAATCACTGGGTGTTTTGCCAAAGTGTTTACAAAATGCCAAATAATAATTCAATGCAATGAAATAGAAGTCGGTCAAGAATAGAAATCGGAAACGTGGTAATAATTTGAAGAAATGAAGAAAATATCTAAAGAAAAATCAGTGCGATAGAAGTAAGAAACAACAAATTGAAGAAATACGGTGCTGCTGCTAATGGCAGTGGTGGTATTTGTGTTGATGGTGTGGTAGTAGTAAGAGTGTAAAGAAGAATAAATAGTATTGAAAGGAAAAAAGCAAAAAACGCGACTTCGCTGCCGTCGACGGCTATGTCGTCCGTATGAGCCAAACATTGTTACTCGAAGAAAAATTAAAGAATACCCTAAAAAAGATAAGAAATAAAAAGTGGACGTGCCATTAAACATAAAAGATATATCGGGGAAATAAAAATAATTTTAAGATCATTATTTTACTCCGGAACAAATCCAATTCTCGGCCTTCCACGTCGGTCGTGTGACCCAGGAATCTAATTAGCCAACCGATTGCTATTTGAACAAGTTTAGTGTAGAAGAGTTCTTGGTCAATATTTCTTGCCATCGGTTGCTTATTTTGGAAACGTTTTGTTCGCGACATCATAAAGAACACGCCTTGAATTTTCGACTAATATTGCGTTTTGTACAAAAATAAAATCGCTAATTTCCCAAATTCCAACTTCGTTACAACATCTCAGAATTATTTTTGTGTTTATTTTACCAGAAACCCCAAAAAAACCCCATAGAAAAACTTGTTCTTCATTACATTTGACTGCTGTCAAAAGCCAAGAAAAAAAAAAAACAACGACAACAACAGTGCGAAACAGCAGCAACAGCAACCAGTCAACAAACCACAGTCAATTGAACGTTGACGTTGCCCATCACCTTCAACGGCAACATACGTCACAATAGCAGCAGAAATTTGGTGGATATTGTCGTCGATATTAAACCAACAACAAAAATAATTTAGGAGAATCGAAAACTGTGAAAATAACCAAAATTTAGAGCTCCCACAAAAGACGACCATAATACGAAAATGGACGAAGATGAAAATAATCTTGGCAATGGCGATAGAAATCGGGACAATATGCCCAGTACATCCTCGGGTCCCTCCTCTTCCTCTCAAATGCCCTCTTCCAGCACCAGCACGTCTCAAGCAAATCCACCTTCGCCAGCTGTAGAAGCTACATCCGACTTGGATTTCGATGATGATGACGATTTGTTGGACACAATTGAAGTAACCGTAACCACAGACGGTGCCCCCATGCCTATTGATGAAACAGATGATGTAGAGCTAATTAATTTATCCTCACCTGCCTCGGTAGTTAACAGTCTTGTGACATCATTGGCCGCTGTGGCAAATGCCTCTGGCCAATTGGCCGCCAACAATCGGCCACCTCCACTCTCACCTGAAGCCCAGGAGCGTATGTTAAGTGTGGCTGGGAATCTAGTCACATGGAACTTTGAAAATAATCCAAATGCTAACGCTACAAATATGCCTGCCTCAGGGTCTGCCTCAGTTAGTGTTGGTGCACGTTCTACTTGGGATACTCGGTTGGCAACGGTTGCGGCTGAAGCGGCAGCTTCAAATTTTGCCGGTAACAATGTTGTGCCTTATGACTTTCAGAATAGAGCAGGAAATGCCAATGCAACTCCATCGCGCCCTCCAAATACCACAGTCGGTGATCTCATTACCTGGGATTACCATCACGGCCGGACACATGATGAAACAGAAGAATCAACATCGACGTCTGATAGAGCCACTGATCTAAGTTTTTCAGACACTGGAACTGATGATTTTGGTTCAGGTCCTGCGGCAGATGGTGCCGCAGCTGCTGGTGGTGCTATACCCAGTTTCTTTTTTGATTCTTCATCATTTCGTTCACGTACTCGAAAAGAAGTTGCTGCTCTTATAAATGCCGAATGCTGTCGGGGTGGTCCCACACCAGATTTGGATTACATTATGGATAGGTTTTTTAATCCCAGTACTCCAATAGATAATGCAGACAATATCTCCTGGATACGTTGGTTGATAGCCGGAGGAAGAACCATAAGGGAATTTGTGAAAATTGGTGAGTTGTAAGAGAGTTATTCAAATCCTATTGATGGTTTCAATTTCAGATCCAAATTGAGAATATCAAATTTAGAATTCATCAACCAAAAATTTGATCAAAATTAGTCTAGTGAATTTAAAATTTTCGAAGAACATCTTAGAAGATACAAGAGCCAAACTTCTCTCATATCAATGAGAGGATGACGAACTCATTTTCCTTTCAATAGATGTAGGGCTCCCATCCCGTTAATGCTGAGAGCGCTGTAATGAAAGAAACATAGTTGACCACTTTCCCCTTTTTTCTGATGTCTTTGGAGATCCGACATCATCATCAGCTACAGTACACTAGTTACAACTAAGTTCTTCACGGGATTAATCGCCTTGGTAGCTACTATAGGCTAGGTTAAAGTGGCAGCCCGATTAAGATTCAGGCTCACTTAGACTATTCAGTCCATTGTGATTTGGTAGCTACTATAGGGTAATAGAGTTATTGACTATTACCTGTCTGGAACTGATGGATCTCTGCAGAAATCATTTGCTTGGGAATTTGTGATCTAAGTAAAATGCAAATATTTATGATTTGGCAGTTTTGGAATCTTTCGAATCAATCATTGGAGTTTATGGCGATGTCTTCATGGCAGGTCGTCTGAGCCCTGAGTTCAAAGCTCAACCCACCGACATTCCGAGGAGCATCGGCCAGTGTTTGTAATGCGGGTTGTACGAACCATGCTGATAAATATAGGAAATCTGTCTGTTATTCCAACATACACTACGGAAAACAGTCCTGTAATGGTTATAAAGACCTCCTTGCTTACGAAAGGTCGTGGGTTCAATCTCAATTTCCACATAACACGAAATATTTGTTCAACGGTAGTTTATCTCCTCTCATTAATTCTGGTCACATTTTTGAGTATTTCCCCTCTTCTTTAAGTGGTTTCACACGTAATGTGACACGCCATTTGGAGGTTCATTGTCAATGCGATAAACTTAGAATCGAGCAGCACTCATTGACAAGAGAGGAATTCAGCACCTGTGGAATCACAGACTGAATCTAACCTAACCTAGAGACACATCATAGCTCTAAGGACCAATTGTATGTGTATTCTGATCGTCTAGCAAAATGACTTGCCTGCTACTGACTTCTTGCATCTTGCCTGGCGAAACAAATTGGATTAGATATGAAACGTTTTCGAGAAAGGTCGTAGTTATATCTGCAGGTTGCGGCGTCTTTGAAGAAGGGTACACAAAGGAGGGACATTTGAAAATAGGCGAGTAATCTTTCACCTTATGTCCCGAATAACTCAAGTTAATTTAGTTGCGATACAACACATCACACTCCGCGCATGCCTGCTCTCGAATAGAAAAGTATTTTTGGCATAAAAGGCGAGGGGGTATCGTTTATAAGTAGCAGATTAGTGGGCATTAAGTGCCCTGAGAGTAAAAAGAAATTTGATACAGGAAATTATTATGCATACGTTTCCCTTGAGACATGGAGGTTAGGTTAGGTTAAAGTGGCAGCCCGATTAAGATTCAGGCTCACTTACACTATTCAGTCCATTATGATACCACATTACCTAAAAGTTCCTATTACATATGGGCACTTCTAGTTTTAACCGTTGAACCTTCTCGATTATTTTCTTCTGTTGAACCAACCAGATTGTTCCAAAAACATTAGCAGACTGCTTAAGTTAACGTTTTCCATGTCCGCCAGTAATCTGAAGCTATATGCCCCTAAAATTTGCTTACGCCTTACACAAAATGCAGGACACTCACACAAGAGGTGTTTTATTGATTCCTGAGACATGGAGAGAGGGGCCGACTGGAATGAAATGCGTTTTTGCCTGGGACAAAATATTTATAAGGGAATTCGGTATTCCAGTTCCACGAACCTAAATGTAAATGGGTGCTAAGGATTCAGGTGTCATGTCAGTTGGATAGTCGGGGTATGACCCGTGATGTGACTGCATTTCGGACATGGATTCAGGATGGAGAGATCGCTGTTCAGGTACCTAGAAACACCAAACCGGAACTAAAATGTCACCGATGTAGTGCCTCCCATGTGAACCAGTCACAGTTCCGCCTGTATCTCCTCATAATTGTCGTTACCCGGGTTATTCCTTTCTAATGCAAGGATCCCTGCTAATGATAGGATATGTCAAGAATGATCGCGAGCAATGAGCCGCGTATGTTTGGCACGACAACCGACAAGGTGGGGTGTGCCATCGGATTTTTTGCTTTGCAAATTTGCTTTCAATTCTAGAAAAGGATGTTTTGAGACGATTGCATTTTGCCCTGTCTTGTGAAGTGGTTATACCTTCCACTGTAATATTATTATGCATCTTCTCTGGTATAACGTTGACCTTGAGCTTGACTTTGCTGAATCGCCAAAAATTGTAATTTTTCACACATCGCAAGTATTCGAGGTGCTAATGTCACTTTTTTGTGGCAAATGACTTGGTATGGCCAAAGAAACAAACAAAACAAAGGCCATTCAGTGGTAGATAGGGTTTTCTTTTTCCCGGACTTTTTCCATTCCCGGGAAAGCGGGAATTTTTTTCGAATTTCCCGGGATCCCGGTCAAAGGGAACCCCGCTTTGATGTGGCATGCATTTAGACATTTGAATAAATTAGAAATCGCCTAAAGCTATGGTTACAAGGCGCTACCTGAACAACTAACAATATATATTCCGTTGATCTCTTACATCAGCCATAAATCATACTAAAATACGAAATATTTTCTAATACAAAAATTTTTACAATGGTTAAGACAGTATCTTTGGGTATAGTTTTCGGAAGTACACTATTAGTATAGAGAGATTTTTTGAACATTAAATAACTGTTTGGAAATGAAAGAAACTTATTTCGATTTCACCATCGTAAAACGGGGTCGCTATATGCACATATTCGGTCCATATTCGCAAAAGGGAAACACTATCGAAACACTACCTCATTCACATTACACTTCCAAAATCCACTTTAACTAGATTTTAACTGTCATTTGCCTTATAAATAAGAGATTTAAAATCAATTTTTAATAGATTTCGATCCTAATGTGTATTAGGTATAAGCTTGAAATTAAAATAACTATCTTAATAAATGTTAGAATTTTCATATTTCATTAAAACATCCTTGCAATAATTATGAAATTTTGAAATCATGCAACTGCAAACGTGGGTTACATAAAGTGCGGGACATTTTACCTTTATTTTTTTTTTTTTTTTTATTTTTTTTTTTTGACATTTATTTAAAGTATTATTATACTATGTTATACAAACAGTTATATTCTTAATATTCTTATATCTTAATATAATTCTCTATTTTTAATAAAATCAACAATAAGTTTTTTAAATACAATATTACTTTCTTGACATTTTATATAGTTTGGTAATCTGTTGTATGTTTGTAACCCTTTGTAGAAAAGACTCATTTGTCCAGCACTCGTTGTTGATCGTTTGATCCTGAAGTTTTCTGCATTTCTTAGCCCATATGGTTGAGCATCTCCTACCATTTGTAGTTGCTCGCTTAAGTACTCCGGCGCAATTCCCATTTTCATTTTTTGTATAAATACCATAGTATTCATTTCTAAACGTTGTCTTATATTAAGCCATTTTAATGTATCCAGCATCCATTTTATATTTGCATATCTATTCATCCTTAGTCTACCAGTCTATCGGAATACCGGTTTACAGATATATGACAATCATAAATTAGGAAGAGCAACCTTCTTTTTAACAATTGGGAGCCCATTAAAATCTGGGCTAGAACCTACGACTATGTATGTCCCACAAGTCAACTACTACGATTTGGTACCGTAGTCATTCACGTTACACTTCCACAGACCACTTTAACTAGATTTCAACATCATTTGACATACAAAACCCTCTATTATATATAAAATATTGTAGAAAAAATTCCCTGGAATTCCCGCACTTAATTCCCGGGAAAGCCGGAACGAAAAAAAATAGTAAATTCCCGAGATCCCGTTCCCGGGGGGAAAACCCCTAGTGGTAGACCATGGAGTGGTAGAGTGTAAGCTCAACAAGCGAGAGACACGCAGTGCTATAATATATAGATCTGCTATAATGATTTCTTCAGAATTACTACAAGTTATCTCCATGGACTTTCTTCAAGAGGAAAGTCATTTGATGTAAGAAATTTTACATTTCTTGTCTTAACTTTTTTCGTATTAACACATTTTTCTTTTTCCCAACTGCAATCGCAGTCCTTATTATCCCTGTCCAAGTTACGGTCAAATCGCTCTGTACACTTATCTGGATTTGAAAGCTGTTTAACATGCACACATTTTGTGGATGAAAACACAGAACAATGTTGCTATACAACACCTTTGTCATTCGCCATACAATTTCCTCAAAAATTCACTCTCATTCATGAATCAATTATCGCTACCTTGTCCTTCAGCAATTATTACATTTTTCCCAAATTTGGCCTCTACATTCCCCCAGCTATGTACTTTTGTTGGTGTATGCTTCTGGCTACACTGGGATGTTTTTTTGTTTTTCAATATAGAAAATAAATCTCACGAATGCAAATGCAAAGCAACACTCATAAATATTTCATTTTATCAATGAACATTGATTCGTTTTTGTTATTGTTATTGTTTTTTTTTTATTATTTTGCTTTGTTTTGCACTTGGCATTTGGCCATAATTTTCTAAGCCTACAATGAGATGGCAAATACTGTAGCTCCAATACCCCCTTCCTACCCAAAAGAAATGATAACAAATGGAAAAAATGCAATTTCAGAAAGAAACAAAAAAGGAGAGGTATAAAACAAAGCGACCAAAACAATAATAGAAAAATTTCAATCGCACACGGACAGCACAGTAGTGCCAAATTGTATTGCTAAGCAGAAACCACAAAAAACAACAACAACAATAAATTTTATGGTTACATTCCTCACCTATCCATCGCTCTTGCACTCTTGTGTAGATGACGTTGAAGGCTGCATTTCTTTGAAAATTTCACTTTACAATGATGACGTCAGCAACGACATACATTAATAAATCTCTGCATTTCAGCTGATATAGTGTCACTGACCTCGTTCATACTGACATCGAATTATTTACCAGATAAATGTAATAAAATATCGTATAATCATTCGTTTTTAAATGCTGTTGTAAATACTGACTTAAAATTGGTGTAATAAATTACATTTTTTTTTTTCAAAAATGGGGCAATGGTTATTAAAGTCATTTTATAATTTTTTATTCATGACAATATAAGTCCATCATATGGTTTACGATCCGTTTATAATCGGGATAAATATTTTTGTAAAATGTAAACGCTTGTCAAATTCTTCAGTTTTTAATTCAAATCTACAGTGCACAATAGCGAAGGAATCACTATGAACTTTACGGTTTACAATGGTACCAATACCTAAAATTAGAGACTGACTGGGAAATGGGCGAATGATCTAGGGTTTAATCCTGCAAAGACAGTACTAGTCATGTACTGCAAAGAGGGCACAGAAAAAAGAAAGGGAGAAAACCCCCCGAAAGCCTTGTACTCGTGCAAAAAGGCGAAAGAACTAAAACCGAAAATTGTTCGTTGACTGTATGCGGCAGTGGTTTGACCTATAATGCTATATAATATTGTGGTCTGGTGGACGGCAGTTCTGCAATTGACAAGTTTAGATAAACTTCGCCGAATGACATGTTTGTGTATCTCTTTTTTCGAACGGTCCCATCGCCCACTTTCCCGCCCCTTCCGACCGTGGGGACAGCGTACACACCATGATCCGGACCATGGCGGGGTGGAGGCAGCTACAGAGAATATATCCAACAAAAATATGTATTGATTATCCAAATATGCTAAAACTCTGGACTTTATCACATCAATACTTAGGTTAGATTAAAGTGGCAGACTGATTAAGTTTCAGGCGCACTTAGACCATTGTGATACCACATTTACTGAAAGTACCTATTATATATGGGCACTTCTAGTTTTAACCGCTGAACCTTCTCAATTATTTCCTTCTGTCCAACCAACCAGATTGTTCCAAAAACATTAGCAGACTGCTTAAGTTAACGTTTTCCAGGTCCGCCAGTAATCTAAAGCTATATACTTACGTTAGTGTCAATTAGATGATAGATTGAATTAAAATTAATGCACATCTCGCGAATAGGCTCCACAGAAGCATAATTCGAACGTTGAAAATCAATGAAAAGGAACTGGTAACTCCTAGATGCCCTAAACGGAACATTTATCGTAATCCTAGGTATCAATTTCGAGCATGGATTATCACCACTAACTAACCTATACATCATCTTAGAGCTCATCAACGTCATTTCGTAAGGAACAGAAACACATGTCCTTGTCCTGTATGGTTGCGCGAGCTATCGATGTTGTAAACAAATACACGGGCATAGTCCAGTTCTCATAATAATGCCAGATGCACATCCGGCACTAACTAAAGTGCCAGATCAACCAAGTGCCAGATCGCGAAGATCACCAAATCGCTCTAGAGTTTTTTAAATTGAAATATTAGCAATAAAAGTCATAAATGTATACAAAGAGAGTCAACGTGCTATAAAAATCTTTGGACTCTGTGGCCTTAAACTAGAAATCGGCCATAAACCGCCACAAATCTCTTAGCATATAGCTTTAGATTAGAAGGGGGCCACGAAAATGTTAACTTCGGCAGTCTGCTAATGTTATTAGAAAAATCAGGTTGGTTCAATAGAAAAAAATAATGGAGTGATTTAATCGGTAAAAACTACAAGGACCTATACATAATAGGTATTTTTAGTTAATTTGGTATCACAATAGACGGAATTGTCTAGATGAGCCTCCTATAAAGCAGACTGCCTCTTAAACCTTGCCGAACAGTACCGACACGATCAAATTTAGTCCGTGATTTTTCCAGAAGCAATTTCAATGCCATTGTTAACTTTGATCAAAAGATCAAAGTTATCGATGCCAAAGTCAATGATGCCTGGTAGGCAACTTCCTAATAATGACTTTTGTTAATCTTCAAATTCCACGGTTGGTAGCGTGTGTGACAATCCAAAGGACATATAAGTCAATTGGCTCTTACCTCACCCGACAGGTACTCTTAGCCCCTTTGGGGTTATGGGGGTGATCTAGAAAACTTCCAGGTGGGAACTCTCTAACTCTAATACTGATCAAGAATCGGTCGGCATTGAGACAGACCCACATGGAAGCAGATCAGGGTCAATACCCGTTAGCAAAGAAGAGAAGCGAGTGCCTAAAGAGACCATATCAGTACTACTAGGATGCCAAATATGTAATTATTCTCACCTTTTGTAAAAAATCTAATTTCAGTCAGATAAATTATGTATTTCCTGGGTAATGTCCAGGGATGGAAAATGAAGTATTATAGTGCTTTTTCAATACTTTTTCACTCTGATCCGTAGTAACCCAACGAATGATTTAGTACCGTCGTGTAAACAGTTTTGAAACGTTATCATGCTACAATAATTTTTACAAAATATTTTAATATTTGTGAAAGTCTTTAACAAAGTTATTTTCTAAAGGCTGTTATTCTACAAACAATATAACAATTAAAATGCATGTACACATACACTTTCCAGAAGAGAAATAATCGATCGTGTACTCGAACTATGGAAACTGTTACATTACTATGGTAGTATTTTTAAGTGAATTTAAAACTAAAAAAAAAAATAATTTAAAATGAAGAAGTTGACAAACGAAATTTGATTTTCTATTACTTTTTTATGTTAAAACTTTTGAACAGTATTAACATTGCGGTCTTGAGGAGCTAGAATTCAAAAGGAAGCTCTTGACAATAATATTCAAATGGAATTTTTGTTGTGATACTGCAATATTTTTGTAATAAGAGTATAGAAAAACCTTGAAATCAGGAAGTGAAACAACGCAATTCCCTTTTTAACTGAATTATTCCCTGGCGAGAAAAAACAGATTTTTTCTAATTTTTATGTGTTAAACCAGTACTAGTTCTTGTAGAATGCCAGCATAATTAAAAAAATTAAAATTACTTTGACGTACTCTTGCTCGTAGTATGGTTTTGTCGAATTAAACCCGAAATTTAGTGAAAAGTACTTTTTCGCTCAAAAAAATACCTTTTTCGTATTTTCTAAAAAATTGCATTTTCCATCACTGCTTATATCCTGCATGAAATTTCATGCATGAAAAAGCTATTGTCGTGATCCTCGTAGATCGCAATCCATGTTAATTTAGATCTAACTGCCTATAATATTTTTTTCTGGGGAAAGCGTCCAAATTAGAAATTTTTTTCGCGCACATAGAACTTTTTGTCCAACTAGAGTCATGAGTAAAATTTCGCTACGATGTTATTCGCGGTAGTCGAACTTGGAGAACATAATAAACGGTGTAGCGGTTCACCGCATGCGCTACAGTATTATCACCACTTCTCTATAGATTGCACGAACTAGAGGCTCTCTCTCTCTTTAAACGATGCACCTTCTTTTTTTTGAGTCTGAACGCACAGAAATGATAGATTGTCAGCTTACATCATTCAACAGACCAAGCGACATTAACGATCTAACATATAGGACTAGCTTTTGCTATTTCGATAATTCCGTGAAATTGTCCTCACTCAAGTTCAGGATACATTAAGAAAATGTCGAATAGTCTCCAACCGGCTATGTCTTCATAGCCGCTACTATATACATGGGATCCATCCTAGAATATTGCACCCGACTGTCGGCATATATACGTTGTATATTAGGGGACAACTGTACACCGAAACGGTATAGCAATGGGTATTAAGACCAGATTGACCAACTAAATCAACTTCAGTACTGCGACTTATGAAACGTGAGGTTACTGTTTTCAAAATAATATTGAAAGGATGATTCACTTGTGCCTCAATGTAAAATTGTAGGTACTATTTTGCCTACTTTTTTTGCACTGCCATCCACCCATTTCTTTGACATATAAAAGTATCTCGTATTTGAAATCACTTGGCATATAGAAACCATTTGTTTAAAACGTTTGCTTCATTTAGATCCTCAAAAAATGTTAGTAAGTAAAGTTTTTTTATTATTAATTAATTAATTCCATATTATTTTGCAATTTTTCTTTTTTTATTTAAATTCCTAATGGATATTCCAGAATGGAAATCAATTAAATTTTAATCCGTCATTATTTTTTGGATGGATGATTGTTACACAATGTCATAACAGGAACAGAACAGATATGACGTTCATGACGACATCAATGATGTAGCTGTTCCTTTCCTCTACAACTCTTGGTCGCCGATATCAGCTTTTGTTGGTCAATAAACTTTAATTCATCCAACAGACAAGGGAAGATTAACAGAAGCAATCCACAGCTACAGATGCAACTTTGTACAAACCATTAACAGACACACAAAAGCCACAGCAACAAATGTTTAATGTTTTTCTTGCTTTTGCTAAACGATGACGAGGAGGTTGTAGTACGATTTTTTTTTGTGTTTTCTTCCTGGATGGATATAAATGAAAAAGAGAAGAATTCATGTCATAGAAATTCACAATACAATGATGGAATATATTGTAGAACTTTGGTTCATTGAATTCTTTGTTTGTTTTAGTCACTTTCATTGAAGCCTGTGCATTTTATTGAAAAAATATTTCTCAATATTTAGAAATGTTTCGATGTTTGGAATAGTAAAGTTTTCGGGTTCAACAACCTTCAGATTTATAAAATAAAAAGATTTATTTTAGTATTAAATTAAAACTGAGCTAAAGCCCTTTAGTTTTTGCATAGTAGGCCAAATAGAAACTCATCAATTGCATATTTATGACTAAATTTGTTACGTAGATATCTTTGTGAAGTTTTGTGTTAAAGTATTAAAACGAAAAACGGCGGTACATACACTGAAAAAAATATTGTATTGAGGCAAATTATTTCATGTCCTTAAACTACAAATGCGAATTTCGCATAGAAGATTCATTTCTCTGATATAAAGTGTTTGTCGATAAACTATTCAATGAAGTAGTTTTGTCCTTATAGTTAAGTCATTTGACTTAAAATTGGATATCCTAATCAGAAAGAAAAGCAAATTCTTTGACTAAGTAAACTTGGCTTTATTAATTCTGAAAAATTATTCAAAATTAATGAAGTCATAATTAAATTTGTTGACTTTATGAATCTTGACTACAAAGCAAAAAAGCGTTCAAAATTAGGACATGTTTTTCAACACTTTTTTTTCGAAGAAATTACATAATTTCTACTAGAAGTCAAGTCTGAATTTGGAAATTTAAGTTGTCGTTAAGACATTTTTAAAGTACCTTGATAGCATATGCAGAAAAAAAACTGAAAAACAAGTAAATTAAAATTTGTTTTCTAGAATCAATTACGTAGAATGCAAACTTCGTCATCTTTGGCTCGGAATCAATACCAAAATCATTAGTTTAAAGACAAAATCTTTGGAACAAAGCATGCATTATGCAACCAAAATTTAAGGATGCGCCATTTACAACATATTAAGGACAAAATTACCTAGTAATGAAATTTTAATTAAAAGAAAGTTTATATTTGCTTCAAAAATGTTGTTTATTATATTAAGTGCACAAATTGTGGAAATTTGCGTCCCTCCGTTAAAGTCATACGTCTTTGAACTAAGGCAAATTTTAATGTAAAATAAAGAAAAAACATTTTGGATTTAAAGAAATCGTCTTTAAATCAAAGACAAAATATTGAAATCATTAGTTGTAAGATAAGAACGCGTCAAATATAGGCTAAGACTTATTTTGAGGATTTTGTACAGGGTACAGGGTATAATAAGTTTGTGCATTTGTATGTAACGCCAAAAAGGAAAAGTCTGAGGCCCATCATTTAGTATACCGATCGTCTCAGAAATAAATTCTGAGTCGATTTAGCGATGTCCGTCTGTCTGTCCGTCCGTCTGTCTGTTCATGTATTTTTGTGCGCAAACTACAGATCGCATTTTAAGTCCGATCGTCCTCAAATTTGGTCGTTTTTTGGAACAAAGACAGTCGCTATTGATTTTGGGAAAATCGGGACAGATTTAGATATAGCTGTCATATATATTTATCCCCGATATGGTCATAATTGGCGTGTTTATCAACCGATGTTTTTCAAATTCCGTACATCCGAATATTTTATGAGTCTCGAAAAATATCAGCCAAATCGGTTCAGATTTAGATATAGCCATATATATCTTTTGTCCGATTTGGACTCATATGGCAACAGAGGCCAAAGTTTACTACCGATTTGCACAGAGAGTAGAATTGACATTATACCAATGCTTGGTAAATTTGATTGAAATCGGTTCAGATTTAGATATAGCTCCCATATATATATCTCTCGTCCGATTTGCACTTATATGGCCTCAAAAGCCATAGTTTTGCCCTGACTTACTGCAAATTTTGCACGAGAAGTACGTTTAACGTTGTCGTTGTGTGTGCCAAATTTGGTTAAAATCGGTTCAGATTTAGATATAGCTCCCATATAAATATGTCGTCCGATTTGGGCTTATATGGCCTAAAAAGCCAGAGTTTTGTCCTGACTTGCTTCAAATTTTGCACAAAGAGTACGGTTAATAGTATCGGTAAGTGTGCTAAATTTGGTTGAAATCGGTTCAAATTTAGATATAGCTCCCATATATATCTTTCGCTCGATGTACCCTCATATGACCACGGGGCAAAGTTTCACTCCCATGTACGTGAAATTTTGCAGATATAGCAGAATTATTATTCTAACTATACATGCCAAATTTAGTCAAAATCGGTTCAGATTAAATATAGCTCCCATATATACGTAAACCAGAGTTGGGGAAATATGGTAGACTGTTTCATATTTTAGACCCATTTTCAATGGGATTTTCCTCCAATTGACTGGATAGTTTCCACAGAGAATATATTTGATATGATATTTATGTGTGTCAAGTTTGATCTAATTTAATTCAGATTTAGATAAAGCCTCCATATATTTGTTCTTCCGGTTTATACAAACATGGCCAAAATTCCCACACTTTACACAAAATTCTGTGATGATTTCCCCATATCTTAGTTATATCCTACACACTGTAATGCCAAACTATCCACAGAACGGTTGAGTTTTAAATAAGGCTCCAAGTCGCCCGACTTGACCAAATAATATATCACAACCCTAAGATCTAACCAATATCCTTGTAAAATCGCCACTGCTAAGTAGCAAAAATTGTAATATTTACACAAATTGTCCTATATCTCGAATACAAATGAATCGCCTGATAAATCATAAATGCCCTTTTGTACAATTGCAATAAAATTTCTCTCGCTTCATATTTCCCATATTTTTTA
The DNA here is from genome assembly GCF_050003625.1 of Haematobia irritans. Lineage (NCBI taxonomy): Eukaryota > Metazoa > Arthropoda > Insecta > Diptera > Muscidae > Haematobia > Haematobia irritans. Next base: position 62,897,809 of record NC_134399.1, on the reverse strand, counting down.
CTAACATTGGGTTTCATCCCAGGCCGTTAGCTGATATAAATTTTAATTCTAGAGATTTTGTAGTAGAAGTACAAAAAATTGTCTCCATTATAAGATTTGTATTGGAGATACAAATCTTTATATAGCTCCTAGCAAATTTGAAGTAGTTGAGATGGTAACACAAACGTTTGTCTACATAGTGGTAAAGGGTATAATATAGTCGGCTCCGCCCGACTTTAGACTTTACTTACTTGTTTGGAAATAAGAAAACATGTTTTACTTGAATTATCTGTATAGTTTGGATTTTTATTTGTAAGTGGATAGCTTTATTAATGATGTCCTGAGTTTAATTTGATTGATCCTAGATTTAAAAAGTCCCAAAAATGTCTTTGTTTTAAAGAAGTCGCATGTTTGCCTCGAAATCAATACCAAAATCCTTAAGGGAATGTCAAAATCTTTGGATCAAAGTAAGCTTTTTTGAGTTCTCTTTGCTAAATGCCTAATGTAAAGTCGATATATAAATATAATCGTGAATGTTAGTTCAATTTTAAAAATTTTTCCGAAATTTTCCGTAGCTCAACGATATTTTCCTTTTTTTATTAAGAGTGTCTCAAACATTTTATGGACTAACCCCCATTTTCATAAAGCTCCGTTAGTGTTCCGTTAACTAACCAACTTTTAACCCGTATTATGAACGAAGCTGTCATCTTGCATATAAAGGGTGATTCTTTTGAGGTTAGGATTTTCATGCATTAGTATTTGACAGATCACGTGGGATTTCAGACATGGTGTCAAAGATAAAGATGCTCAGTATGCTTTGACATTTCATCATGAATAGACTTACTAACGAGCAACGCTTGCAAATCATTGAATTTTATTACCTAGAAAAGTTGGCAGAAAATCCGCTTTTTTATCGACAAATTTTGTTCAGCGATGAGGCTCATTTCTGGTTGAATGGCTACGTAAATAAGCAAAATTGCCGCATTTGGAGTGAAGAGCAACCAGAAGCCGTTCAAGAACTGCCCATGCATCCCGAAAAATGCACTGTTTGGTGTGGTTTGTACGCTGGTGGAATCATTGGACCGTATTTTTTCAAAGATGCTGTTGGACGCAACGTTACGGTGAATGGCGATCGCTATCGTTCGATGCTAACAAACTTTTTGTTGCCAAAAATGGAAGAACTGAACTTGGTTGACATGTGGTTTCAACAAGATGGCGCTACATGCCACACAGCTCGCGATTCTATGGCCATTTTGAGGGAAAACTTCGGAGAACAATTCATCTCAAGAAATGGACCGGTAAGTTGGCCACCAAGATCATGCGATTTGACGCCTTTAGACTATTTTTTGTGGGGCTACGTCAAGTCTAAAGTCTACAGAAATAAGCCAGCAACTATTCCAGCTTTGGAAGACAACATTTCCGAAGAAATTCGGGCTATTCCGGCCGAAATGCTCGAAAAAGTTGCCCAAAATTGGACTTTCCGAATGGACCACCTAAGACGCAGCCGCGGTCAACATTTAAATGAAATTATCTTCAAAAAGTAAATGTCATGGACCAATCTAACGTTTCAAATAAAGAACCGATGAGATTTTGCAAATTTTAGGCGTTTTTTTTTTTAAAAAAGTTATCAAGCTCTTAACAAATCACCCTTTATATTCCATATGCTAGTTAGCTTAACTGACGAAAATTTTTCGGTTAAAGTTAACTGGAGAGAAGATATTTGCAGTTTACTTTCTGTTAACTGGCAGTTAAAGCCTAACGGAGCTACATGAAAATGGCCGTAAATGTGGATATAAAATTCGCATAAGTTAAATATGAAATAAAGCAGAAAAAAGTTATTGTACGATTGCCAAAAATAGTAAGAATGAACTACTGCATGGTTAAAATGGTCATGATTTGGCGCCAAAGTTTTTTTTTCTTTATTTTTAGTTAATATTTTCCTCCTTTAGAGGGTGTAATTTCGTGAAATGCAGTTAAAAAGTACACCAGCACGTTAAAATTTCTCGGTTTTAACAAAGTTTTATAGAAATCTCAAAATGTGGAGTACAAGTTAGTTCAAATTTCGCACAAGGTGGTCCATTCTTCCTATAAATCAGTTTGATCAAGTTTCCATCACTTAGAAGCCGTTGAGAATGTTGATCGTCACTTTTATATTTAATAGTTTGGATGGAAACAGTAGTTTGGAATCGATTTTAATTGTAATTGTAATAATGTACCTGCAAGTCCAATGAGACACTTTAATATGTTAAGTCTACATTTTTATCGAAGAGATTAATAATGACCCACTAAGATGTCGCTCAAGGATCTTCGCAAAATAATTAATTCTTAATAAAAAATCGTATCTGATTTCCCCCCTCCTATTTGGATCCATTTTGGTCAATTTATCAAGTAGTATGGATTAAACCTGTATCTATTTGCTAACATTGAAATCACATTTCATCTCCCCCACATTAATTTTTGTTCCTCTATTAAGATGTACCATTTACCATTTAGTTGGCGGATTTGCCCCAATGCTGTTATTGTTAATTTTCTAAATTTAATTAAAAAAATTCTTGGCAACGATTTTTTTTTAGAAAAAATAAGACAAACTTTTTTCTATTAAATGGGTGAGATTATATTATTTTTGTCTGTGCTGTGACGAAATGCACCGGCAAAAGAGAAAAGTGGCGTAAGAGTCAAAATCTACCGAATAGTAAGCGGAAATTGATGAAAAGTTTCCGCTAACTTATATTTGTTTTTGTGTGTTTTGTTCAATTCGCTTAGTTCATCACAATTATAATTTGTTTGCTTTTATTGGCCTCTACACTGAAAAAACCGATCCAGGGTGTTTTTTATGAGTTTTTAATATGAATCACTCTGTTGTCTGAGAGCTCTTTTTTACTGTTTAAAGTGACGTCTCTACTCAGTATTGTTTGACAATTCATCATGAATAGGTTAACTTCAAATATTTATGTAAGGGAAAATAAATCCGTATATGAAAATTCGTTTCAGCGCCACCTATATGTGAAAAAATTAGTTATATACGAATACAATTTTTTTTTTGCGATATAATCCTCCGTAGAAATTGGCACAAATTGGCCAAACGGGAAGAGATAGAAAAGCCAAATTTTAACCAAAGATAAACTGAAACGATAGCTTTCGATTGGAATTAAAACCTTTTGCCAGAAATCTTCCGAATCGGAGTAATGTTGCATATACGAAACAGAGAGAAAAGTGACCACTGTGGCCAAATGGAAAAAGATGGGGTTCCAGATTTATATGTGAAAGATAGATCTTTTAGTGCTCTATCCGATGGTAAAAACGGATATTGCGAAATGTGTTTGGGAGTCTCAATATATGGCTTGGAAAAAAGTGGACGCACTGCTCCTGGAGAGAAAAGTGACCACTGTGGCCAAATGGAAAAAGATGGGGTTCCAGATTTATATGTGAAAGATAGATCTTTTAGTGCTCTATCCGATGGTAAAAACGGATACAGCTAAATGTGTTTGGGAGTCACAATATATGGCTTTGAATAACGGTTTATATGGGGGCTATATATAATTATGATGTGATACTGATATGGACTAATTTGTTCATGATGGTTGGGGACCACACACTAATTTCACGTACTAAATTTTAACCGTATCTGAAATTTGGTGTTTCACAAGGCTGCGGAAATCAAATCTGGGGATCGGTTTATATAAGGGCTATACCTAAATGTGGTCAGATATGGCCCATTTGCAATACCATCCGGCCTACACGAATAACAACTACTTACGCCAAGTTTTAAGTCGATAACTTGTTTTGTTCAGAAGTTAGTGTGATTTCACCATACGGAGATAGGTAGATCGACCGCACATTTCACGACGACCTAGAATATATAGACTTTATAGGGTCTGAAACCAATATTTCGATGTTTTAAAACCGGAATAACGAAGTAATGGCGAAAGGTATAAAAACACAAATTATTTGAATTACTTGATTTCTTCGTAACTTGTTAATTAATATTCTATTTGAATTAAAAATTTTACTGATTTTGGTCGAAACATTCTAGACCTCGCTTTACGTGGCAGATACGTTAAGTTTTAAGTTTTTAATTGAGGAAATTATTTGTTTTTTGTTCCAATTTTAATTTATTTATAATTAATTGTCGGTTAGATGAATTAATATTCTTATAATCTTACAAAAGTTTAAATTTTTCATAAATTTGCGATTTTAATTACAGTTTGACTTTTCTTTAGATTTGCGTCAAAATTTTATTAAAAAATATGTAGTACGCTGAAAAAAATATTTGCGATTTTAATTATAGTTTGACTTTCCTTTAGATTTACGTCAAAGTTTTATTAAAAAATGTGTAGTACACTGAAAAAAATATTTACGTGATATTAAAGGTTACGCAACCTAAATTTTAGGATACGAAATTTACAAAATATTAAGGACAAATTTCTTTAAAATAATGAAATTTTAATTAAAAGTTTATAATATTTGCTTCAAAAATTTTTTCATTAAATTTAGGACACAAATTTTGTAAATTTGCGTCCCTCCGTTAAAGTCGCATGTCTTTGAACTAATGCAAATTTTCCTTAATGTAAAGAAACGAATTTTTTATTTGAAGATATTGTCCTTAAATTAACTGAAATATTGAAACTTTAGGTTTAAGGTAAAAACGCTTCAAATATAGGCTAAGACTTATTTTAAGGATTTAACGTCTTTGGTTTAAAGTTTTTGGATTTACAATTTAGATTTTTTAACTGGCATTTGTTTGTACGTGAGTACTTTTATTAATAAACCGCGAAAAGAAAATGAAAAATTTGATAAATGAGATTTCTTTATTTTAAAGAAACCGCATATTTGGCTCGGAATCAAACCAAAATACTTAAGGGAAGGTCAAAATCTTTGGATCCAAGTAATCTTTTTTTGAGTGTATGTAGGTTTGTTTCCGAGAAAAATTTTGTTTATTGAATTAAAGTGTTAAAAAACATTCACTCATTTTTTTTACAATATGTTTGAATTTTATTAAAAAGTTAATTTTTTAAATGATTGCGTTTTCAATTTAAAATATTTTAATGATATTTCTGTGAATGGAACCCCATCTTTTCTATTTTTCTCTATGAGCAGTGCCCCCATTTTTTTCCAACCCATATATTGAGGCTCTCAAACACATTTCACAATATCTGTTTTTACCATCGGATAGAGCACTAAAAGATCTATCTTTCACATATAAATCTGGAACCCCATCTTTTTCCATTTGGCCACAGTGGTCACTTTTCTCTCCAGGAGCAGTGCGTCCACTTTTTTCCAAGCCGTATATTGAGACTCCCAAACACATTTCGCAATATCCGTTTTTACCATCGGATAGAACACTAAAATATCCATCTTTCACATATAAATCTGGAACCCCATCTTTTTCCATTTGGCCACAGTGGTCACTTTTCTCTTGAGGTGAAGTGCGTCCACTTTTTTCCAAGCCATATATTGAGACTCCCAAACACTTTTAGCTGTATCCGTTTTTACCATCGGATAGAGCACTAAAATATCTATCTTTCACATATAAATCTGGAACCCCATCTTTTCCCATTTGGCCACAGTGGTCACTTTTCTCTCCAGGAGCAGTGCGTCCACTTTTTTCCAAGCCATATATTGAGACTCCTAAACACATTTCGTAATATCCGTTTTTACCATCGGATAGAGCACTAAAAGATCTATCTTTCACATATAAATCTGGAACCCCATCTTTTTCCATTTGGCCACAGTGGTCACTTTTCTCTTGAGGTGAAGTGCGTCCACTTTTTTCCAAGCCATATATTGAGACTCCCAAACACATTTCGCAATATCCGTTTTTACCATCGGATAGAGCACTAAAAGATCTATCTTTCACATATAAATCTGGAACCCCACCTTTTTCCATTTGGCCACAGTGGTCACTTTTCTCTTGAGGTGAAGTGCGTCCACTTTTTTCCAAGCCATATATTGAGACTCCCAAACACATTTCGCAATATCCGTTTTTACCATCGGATAGAGCACTAAAAGATCTATCTTTCACATATAAATCTGGAACCCCATCTTTTTCCATTTGGCCACAGTGGTCACTTTTCTCTCTGTTTCGTATATGCAACATTACTCCGATTCGGAAGATTTCTGGCAAAAGGTTTTAATTCCAATCGAAAGCTATCGTTTCAGTTTATCTTTGGTTAAAATTTGGCTTTTCTATCTCTTCCCGTTTGGCCAATTTGTGCCAATTTCTACGGAGGATTATATCGCAAAAAAAATTTTATTCGTATATAACTCATTTTTTCACATATAGGTGGCGCTGAAACGAATTTTCATATACGGATTTATTTTCCCTTACATCAAATATTTTAGTAACTGCACATTATACAAATAAGTTAATAATTTTTATCAATTTGAAGAAAATTTATTAAAAATATTTTTTTCCCTTGTTTAATAAAAGTTCATATTTTGGAAGAAAAAAAAATGGAATTAAAAATGTCTTTAGCGCTATATGAAGTTCAAAAAAGACACAATTTAAACAAACATTTACTTATTTGAGAAACTTATTAACTCAATTTAAGCCCCTTTTTAGGAAAATATGAATAATAAAAAATAATCAAAATAAGAAAAATTTTCCCAGAATTGTCGAAATTGAACTAAAATAAAATTGAATCGGTTAATTTAAGAAAATGCTAACATAACTAGACTGTATTACAAACGCTGATGTCACAAAAATAAGTAAATATTTTTCGACAAATTCAAGAAAACTTATTAAACATTAAAATTCACAATTATTATATCAGCTTAATGGACATGAAAATTAAGAATTGTTATTATGAAGTTATTGAAAAGAAATTGACAGATACCAATCTACACAAGCCTGACTATACACATGTTTCATCGCTGGCTAGTTAAAATTTCCATAACCTTAAATATTGAGCTGGCGAGGGTAGATTATTCAGTTTAGGTTTTATATGCTAAATTCTTATGGAAATTACACAGAAAAAAGTAGCTCGTAATTTTTGACAAATTTTGAACTTCTATTTAGTTAAGCGCATTTCTACCCAGGTAGTTAAAATTTCAAAAATGTTATGAAAATCTCGTAATGATTACTATTTTTAACTGTTTTGCAATTCACGCGACTCTTTAAAATTAGTTAAAAAATTTACTTTAAGTGGTGTACTCTGACATAGTGGTGTACTCTGACATACCCGTCAGTTCAATTTTATAAAACTTGATGATATGTTTTCTTAAATGGTAGTAAAATGACCATGATTTGGCCAGTTTTTGCCCTCAGTAAGTTCGTTTCATTTTCATTTTTTTACAATGGTACACGAATTTTCTACCAATTTTAAAGAAATTTTCTACGGTTAAGTAAAATAAAAATAATTTAAATTTTCTAAAATTAACCAAAATGTTTCTTCCTGGTGGGTTCACTGTGTACACTGAATTAAATATCGAAGTCGATAGCCAAACTTTAAGTACAAAACTTCTTCAATTGTCATAAAAAAAACTTTATTCTCTATTTCGAAAACGTCGTATCCATAATGATGCTTAGAACATATTTTTTTCTCTGTACTCAGGCTGTAAAGCCTAACCAACAAGCTGTTGGATGGAAATGCATTTTTTTTTTGTTACATTAAGTTTTTCCACCAGTCATCTATGAATGAATAGAGACAGTCTGACTGGCTTGCATTTTTTGGTTGATGGTTGTTGCTGCTGCAACACAAAGACCAATTTTAATTGTCACTATTCCCTCATTATATGTACAATCGCCTGCTAAACAATCATTGCCATGATTCATATTCACATTGATGAGATGGGCACGTGAGAAACAAAATGTATTGACTCTCACACAATTTGTGGAGTACGGTGATATTCTAACGCGTTGATGGTCTCAAACGGGATGGATAATTAGATTTTGGAATATACTCAATCATAATGGACTGAATAGTCTAAGTGAGCCTGAAACTTAATCGGGCTGGCAGTTTAACCCATCTCCTCAAAAGACCTGATCCTGGGTTACAGTAGTATTTTTCTCACTGAAATATTAGCCAACGAAATATAACAAAGAGTGATTTTTTTAGAGCTATTGGAAATAAAAACACATCAAATTCAGAAAAAGGCATGAAATCTTTATTTGAATCGGTCCTTTTGACCGCGACTGTGCTGTAAATGGCTGCCACTGATCCTGCCCTATGTCACCCATGCTTTCAATTCTATTTTGACAAGGAGTGCTTTCCCCGGTCTTTGGAAACATGCTATGGTCATACCCATACCTAAGGGTGAATCGGAGTTTCGGCCAATATCACTGCTTCCCTTCTTTTCCAAGGTGTTCGAGGGACTTTTGAGTGGGAAAATGCAGGAATTTCTGAATCGATATTCCCTTTTATCTTCAAGGCAGTCGGGGTTTCGTTCGGGCCACAGCTGCATAAGTGCTCTGGCTGATGTGTGTGAGGCTTTAAAATCTGATCAGGATGAGGGAAGAGTCCATTTTCTGGTGCTGCTGGACCATTCGAAGGCGTTTGATTCGGTGGATCATTCCCTTTTATGTTTGAAGCTAAGGAACTTTTTTAATTTCTCGGCCAGTTCGGTACGTCTTCTGCATTCCTATCTCGTTGACAGGAGACAGTCAGTTTCAAGAGGCATACCGCAGGGTTCAACTCTTGGTCCTCTCCTTTTTTCTCTCTATATAAATGATTTGCCACATGTTTTGAGATATAGAAGGCAACATATGTACGCTGATGATGTACAAATATATATGAGCAGCGATATCCGTTCTTTGAGCGCCGGTATAGACATGATCAATGACGACCTCCTTTCTGTGAACAACTGGGCTACAAGAAATGGATTACTCCTGAATCCAAGGAAGTCTAAATGCCTAGTGATACATGGACGTGGTATTCAAGTTCCTAACGACATTGAGGTTGAGATTGACGGACAACAGGTGGAAATTGTTTCCACGGCCAAGAATCTTGGTGTAGTATTGAAAAGTAACTTGTCTTGGGGGTATCATATAAACTACATTGTTGGTCAGGCATATGCGAAATTAAGAACTTTATGGCACACACAGCGAAATTAGTTCCTTTGCGCCATCGAAGTCTGGTTTCAACTTGGCATTTCTTCACACATGCGGAAAGTGTCTGGAATGTACTCCAGATACTTAAAACATATTATTTTCCCATTATTCAAATTTATTATCAAACTAATCTTAACAGCATATGCTATATTTTCTTTTCCTTTTGTCTTAATAATTATAATCATTTAATAATTATTTTTGTAATTAATTTTTATAATTATTTTTGTTTATTGTTTCCTTTTAAATTATAATATTTTCTCTTAATTCTTTAATTGTATTTTTAGATTTTTTTGTTTCGCTTTTCTTTATTTATTTGAACCTAACGTAACTTGTTATTAAATTACTAAGAGGAAATACTTTTTAATGAAAATTCCTGTACAGTAAATATAAGTCGTAAGTCTTGTTGTGCAGGATAAATAAATAAATATAAAATATCATCATAAAAAAAATGGTCCATCCAATTTTGGCATACTCGACAACATTTCGGCCGCAATCTCACGAATAAATGCTTCAATGTGAGTAATATTCTACTCACGCACGAAAAAAATCATACGCACATTCACGCACGATAATGCTCACTCACGAAAGGAAAATTTTTACTCACGCACGAAAATATCGTGACTCACGAAAAATACCGTGACTCACGAAAAACATCGTGACTCAAGAAAAATGTCGTGACTCACGATTAAGTTTATAAGTAATTTATCTGAGGAACGTGTTTGAAAACATGAGCATAATTAAAATCAAGATCGTTATTAAACTCTTAACGTGCTAAAATTGTAAGTGAATTCAATTCGTTATCGTTTTGTGTTCATTAGCGGGATTATTTTCGTGACCGTATTTTTCCGAAATTCGTTACTGATGCACACTCACGAAGATATTGTTTTCGTGACTCACGCTCACGCACGACATTTGGTTTGTTAATCACACTTACGCCGTCGCCATCATCGTGACTCACGATGATGCATTATTCGTTTGTAAGACGATGTTTGACAGTGAAACAAAACACCAAACGTGCGTTAGCTGTTTAAAACATTAAAAAACGTAAAAAGATCATATCTAAAAAATCACCCTCTATATTTTTATATACTCAAATATTAAACGTTGGAGTCAGTGTTCTTTAACTCGCAGATGGCCATAGACTGCCGTAAATTTCTTAATGAGATGGCTGAGCAGTTCAATATCTAATATGGATTCCTAGCCGCTGGAACATGCCAGGAAACAACAAAGCGGATGACTAGGAAATGCTAGAGATACAAAATTTAAAAATCGTGTAATCGATATTGACAAAACTGTAATTGACTTTTGAATTTTAGAACTCGACTATCTGAACTTTATTGGCTAAATTCGGCATATCGGCTTTTGTAAGTGACCAAAATCTATCAAATCAAATCTTTTAATTAAAAAATCAAAAAGTCGGCATTGAATTATAAAGAGTGAAATTAAATAAATCGAAATGTCGACTGTTTATTCTCATTCCAATCTCTACTCGAAATTTAAGCTAAATCTTATTCAAACTCACTTATAGTATTTTCTTTTTTTGAAAAAAGTTTTGCGTTCATTTTGTCTGTACATTTTAAAAATTAAAAAAAAAAAATGTTATGCTTTTAACGGACAGAAAAGAATTAAAAGAATCAAACAGGGAGAACGTAAAATGAACTCTACCAATAGATAATAAAATTTAAACATCATTTATGTTTTTCCTTATTTCTACATTAATTTATTCAAGTTAACATCAACAGCGAAATGCAACTCTGTTTTTCAGGACAATCGCAGTGTATTCGTTTATCGACAGTGCTGCAAATGCCCTCAATTTGCCTCTATGCGTGGCATAATTTTCATAACAGATTTCGAAATCTTTTCAAACTGCTGCATTTTTTCTCAGAAGAACCTAAAATGGTCATATTCCCGATAAATTGCGAAAAAACTGCACATTTTACAAAAGATGATCCCATTAGACTATTCAGTCCATAAGTTAGGTTAGGTGGCAGCCCGATGTATCAGGCTCACTTAGACTATTCAGTTCATTGTGATACCACATTGGTGAACTTCTCTCTTATCACTGAGTGCTGCCCGATTCCATGTTAAGCTCAATGACAAGGGACCTCCTTTTTATAGCCGAGTCCGAACGGCGTTCCACATTGCAGTGAAACCACTTAGAGAAGCTTTGAAACCCTCAGAAATGTCACCAGTATTACTGAGGTGGGATAATCCACCTCTGAAAAACTTTTTGGTGTTCCGTCGAAGCAGGAATCGAACCCAGGGCATTGTGTATGCAAGGCGTGCATGCTAACCATTGCCCCACGGTGGCTACCATTCAGTCCATTGGAAGTGCAATTTTAAATTTATCTTCACACAGACTTAATTGATTCGATTCATTCAAAAATTAATTGATTAAATTTGTTATCAAACACTTTCAATTAACAATTGTTTGGATCAAATATTTCTTTTAAATTTAATTTCGACTTTAACATAACCTTAAGGTGCACGCAGAGAAGGAATATGATCACCCCCAAAAATGTTTCAAGAGCAAAATGTTATTTTTAGATGGGGAACATGGAACATTTTTGCCGCAAAAATTTCGCCCCGGAGTAAAGTTCTCTTTCTTTGGGTGTGGGTTGTGAACCTGATATTTCTAGAATTACAATATAGACCATATGCTATAAGTAGTAAACTTTTTTTAAACTTTATTGGAAATAATTTGAATATAACTAAATTTTTAATATTATCATGACTAAAATTCCAATTATTGCAAAATTATTATTTTGACCAATATATTTCACATCTCCAGTGCATAGTTACAGCTAATTTGAGGGAACTTTTTCTGCAAGTTTTCCACAAGTATTTACTAGCTCGGGTAATTTTCTCAAACCTAATTGTAGATCAACTAAAGCCATTGTAGCACAACTATTCATGTTTTCCAACATCGAGATATTCTCATTTGTTTCTTCGGCATAAGATCTCAATCTCTCCATTTGTCGTATCAATTTGGCCTTACAAGAAAGAGACGGTTTCTTCTGGGCATCTTCATCCTCCTTATAGGCTGCATTATTGCATTCCTTATCATTGTAGTCAATAATTTTGATGGTAATTGCAACAAGCTCATCAACATCATCTACAATAGTGGATAGACTGTCCAAAGTCTTCTCGCCACAAACTTCAACCTTGTAAATAAACTCGGCAAAAGTATCCTCCACATCGTAAATAACATCAGCTATACAATTGACACCAAGTAGATTTTCTGTTGCACTAGCCACAGAGTGGGTATAGGATACCTTGTCGGCCCAACAAATTCCAAAAATTGAGGCCAATAGAATAGTGATTGATAGTTTATAGTCCATTTTTTGATGCATTGATGTTGTGGTTATTTCGAAAATACTGTCATCATGGAATTTGGAATAGGAGTTTTTATATACTACAGCCATCAGCAGTAGTTAAGTGCTTTACGATCTCTTCCTATTTTCAAAATCTCAAGTGCAATGAAATATTTAATTAAAAGGAGGTAGTGAAATATCAAGAAATAAATAAATATTCGAGATAACGATTGGGAAAATCGCACATTAAGTTTAGTAAAACATTGAAGTTTCGATTTAAAATTGTAAACATTTTTAACAATACTTTTCAATAAAAGGTTTCCCAACGTGTCACTGAAAAAAACACATGCCCGGTTCCAAAGATTTTGGTATTGATTCCGAGCCAAAGAAGCGGGGCATTCAAGTAAGGACAAATTTAAAATACAGTTCTCTTTTAAATTTATAAGGGCGTTTTCGTTTCGCAAAAAATATGTTACCTTGGTGTTACACTACTTTTTCCCTCATTGTATTTTCACCCAAATGATAGTGCAATTCCAAAGTTATTATTAATTCATAACATTTTGAGGGATACAGGATCCAAAATTTATGACAGTGTCCTTCGTATGTGACAATCAATTACAAGAATGTTGTACCTTTTTCCCCAATCGAAATCGCCATAAGTTGTACGTACTTTACTCTACACTGAAAAAAATATTGACCTAATATGGAAGATTATGCAACTTAAATTTTAGGACTCAAAATTTACGCAATGCTAAGGAAAAAATTCTTTAAAACAATGACATTTTAATTACAAGAAAGTTTATAATCCTTTCTTAGAAATTTTTTTCATTAAATTTAGGACACAAATCTTGAAATTTTGTGTCTCTCTGCTGAAGTTGTAGGTGTTCGAAGTTAGGCGAATTTTCCTTTTTCCATCTTTGGTTTAAAGTTTTTTTTAAGCATTAAGAAAACTGTTTTTACTTTGAATTAATTTGGATTTTATAATTGGAATTTGTACATAAATATCTTTATTAATATATCGCAAAAAGAAAATAAAACCCCAATGAATGAGATCTGTATCCAATTTTAATTTTAATGATCCTAGATTTAAAGCCAGGGAGGTCCGTAAAAAATGTCTTTATTTTAAAGAAGCCGCATCTTTGGCTCGGAATCAATACCAAAATCCTTAAGGGAAGGTCAAAATCTTTTGATCCAAATAAACTTTTTTTTTGAGTACAGGAAACACATTTCAATTTAATAAATTTTTCATCTTTTTTCTTCCTGCGCTATCCGAGTCCTTTAAAATCATCGTAACGACAACTTAAATTTCGAAATTCGGATTCGACTACAAGTAGAAATTATGGTTTCTTTTATATAAAGACGATTTCATTCATTTTGAAGAATTTTTAAAGCCAAGTTGACCTTAGAAAAAGATACGCAGTTTCAATTCCGATCACTTAACTATAAGGACAAAACGACTTCGTTGAAGAGTTAATAGATTTTTGGACAAGGAAAAAAACTTTATATCAGAGAAATGCGTCCCCTACGCTAAGCAAAATTCGCATTCGTATTTTAAGGACATGAAATCTTTTACGTCACGACAATATTTTTTTTTTCAGTGTGAGGTGTTCTTTTGAATCACCCTGTATTTTAGTAGGATTAGCTCTTGAAGCTTTTATTTTTTATGATTTGAAAGGCCACGCCGAATGTTATGTACCCTCCACCATGAATGGCATACAAAGTTATAACAAAGACTGTGATCCACACTGAAAAAAAAGCATGCCCGGTGGGAGCCACCGTGGCGCAATGGTTAGCATGCCCGCCTTGCATACACAAGGTCGTGGGTTCGATTCCTGCTTCGACCGAACACCAAAAAGTTTTTCAGCGGTGGATTATCCCACCTCAGTAATGCTGGCATCATTTCTGAGGGTTTTAAAGCTTCTCTAAGTGGTTTCACTGCAATGTGGGACGCCGTTCGGACTCGGCTATAAAAAGGAGGTCTCTTGTCATTGAGCTTAACATGGAATCGGGCAGCACTCAGTGATAAGAGAGAAGTTCACCAATGTGGTATCACAATGGACTGAATAGTCTAAGTGAGCCTGATACATCGGGCTGCCACCTAACCTAACCTAAAGTCCTTTAAAAACGAGTTAACGACAACTTTATTTTCCAAATTAAGACTCGACTTCCAGTAGAAATTATGCTATGTTTCAAGTAAAAAACTTCTTTAGAATAAAGTTTTGAGAAACATGTCCTATATTTGAACGATTTTTTGTTTTGTAGTCAAGATGCAAAAAGACAACTAATTTAAAGACAATTTCATTAAATTGAAAGAATTTTTCTGAATTATTAAAGTCAAGTTGACCTTAGCCCAAACATTTTTTCTTTCATGTCATGATACCCATTTTTAATTCAAATCACTTAATTATAAGGACAATACGACTTCATTGAAAAGTTTATCGACTTTTGGACAAGGAAAAAACTTTATATTAGAGAAATGCATCTTCTATGCTAAGCAAAATTTGAATTCGTATTTTAAAGCCACGAAATCTTTGACCTCACGATATATATCACGATAATATTTTTTTCAGTGCAAAATCTATCCATAAAAAAAAATTGAAATGCTTTTGTACACCCTATTGGGTATCTACACTCAAAAAAATTTAACTCTCTATTTCACTAAAGCCAATTTAACTTTATTTTAGTTCATGGAATTATTATGTTTGGAGAAAGTTGCCTATATTCTAATAATTTTTTGCGTACGTTAGTTAAATTCACTAAAAAACGGGAAAAAATTATACATAAATTAAGCATAGGGATTTACTAAATTCGTATTTCTCACAACATAGTTCATTATTTCTTTAAATTTGTAAATTTTACTAGAAATGCGTTCATCATGAACTTCATATGTCACTAAAGACATTCTTGCAATTTTTAACCCCAATTTATTCCTTCAAACTACAAAATTTTCTTTAACATGAGAAAAAACTTAATTATGTCTAATAAATTTTCTTGAATTTGTCGAAAAATATTTACTTATTTTTGTGATATCGGCGTGATGCCAGCTTTTGTAATACTGTTTAGTTAAAATTTTCTAAAATTAACCACACGTTTTCTTCCTGGTGGGTTCACTGCTTTTTCAGTGTATTTGAGATATATTTTTATATTAATTATATTAAATTATAATATATACTTCAGTGTAAAAAAATACTTTTAATAAATGATGCCATAAACTCAAACTAAATCTTAGCCTATATTTGAAGTTGTTTTTAATAAAAAAGATTTAATATTTCAGAAAATTTAAAGATTATTTTTTTATATCAAATATCATTTGCCCTTCATTAAGGAAAATTTTCCTTACTTGAAAGACATGCGACTGTAACGTAGAGGCGTAATTTTCAAATACGAGTATACTAAATTTAATGAAAAAAAAATCAAATCACTGTTGTGAATAAATTAAAATATTTTTAATACCTTTTATCATTTGCTTATTGAATGTTGAGCTTTGTTTTTTATTTCTTATAATTTAAAATCGATATTAAGCTACTTTGGCAATATCAACACAACTTTTGATAAGGGTGTTAAAACTTGTTAATTCCAATTTCCAATTCACCAAATTCAATGTAACACATTCGTTAGTTTTCTTCACACGGTCAATTTCTTTGGTGGCCAATTTAATGGCTTTCTTTAGTTTGGCCATTTCATCGATGACTTTGGTCTGACACAATAGAGCAGTAGTAGTTTTGGATGTCATGGCAGCAATATTACGTTTAGGCCCATCATGGCAAATGCTATTGTTCAAGGCAATTATTTTCCTAGTTATGTGCAATATATTGATAATATCATCTCGAATATAGGTTAGAGCAGCTGATGATTCAAATCCACATAGCTTTAGATCATATTCCACGTCATCGGTAATATCCTGTAGGTGATAGACAGATTCGGCCAGACAATGTAGGCCTGCCATATTTTTGATGCTAAGTTTAACGTAGTCAGCCTTTGTGGCGCCCATTAAAAAGGCCACAAATAGGATAGAAATGGTCCAATTCATTTCGAGTGGTTTCATTGGGATCTAATGAACTGAAGTGCACTGAAGCCCTTGAACCTTTGTGTTTAAATACATCTAGCTAGACGGCCTCCTTAGGAATTTTATCAAACAATTTTTAATTAACCAAATTAAAACGTAATTTTGTAAAATTTAATTAACCAAACATTTGATGTAAGCCAATCAAAAATGCAATCAATTAAAATCTTTTTGATTCAATGCTAAGAGAAAATGCAATAGGGTGCAATGTAATGTAAGTACAAATATTTAGGATACACCCATAGAAAAAAGTCTACTAAAAACAGTAGATTGTCTGACTTTATATTTTATATATAATTACTGGTTTAGCGAATAACAATTCGTGATTTAAAAAAAAATATATTTAAAGCATGTTCAAGAAATCCCAAGCCTATAATACTTGTAGAATCCAGCAAAAAAAAAGTTGGAAGTTATTCTAAATGCACAACTTTAAAAGCACTTCCAAAAATGTCCTACCAAAGATTTTCTTTATTTTCATTACACAGAAACTTCTTTTACTTCGATTTTTTATAATTCGCTTTTTATACCCACCACCATAGAATGGTGACGGGGGTATAATAAGTTTGTCATTCTGTTTGTAACACATCGAAATATCGATTTCCGACTATATAATGTATATATATTCTTGATCAGGGAGAAATTCTAAGACGATATAACGATGTCCGTCTGTCTGTCTGTCTGTCTGTTGTAATCACGCTACAGTCTTCAATAATGAAGGTTAGGTTAGGTTAAAGTGGCAGCCCGATTAAGATTCAGGCTCACTTAGACTATTCAGTCCATTGTGATACCACATTATCTAAAAGTACCTATTACATATGAGCACTTCTAGTTTTAACCGCTGAACCTTCTTGATTATTTTTCTTTGTTGAACCAACTAGATTGATCAATAATGAAGCAATCGTGCTGAAATTTTGCACAAACTCGTCTTTTGTCTGCAGGCAGGTCAAGTTCGAAGATGGGCTATATCGGTCCAGGTTTTGATATAGTCCCCATATAAACCGACCTCCCGATTTGGGGTCTTGGGCTTATAGAAATCGTAGTTTTTATCCAATTTGCCTGAAATTTGAAATCTAGAGGTATTTTATGACCATAAAGAGGTGTGCCAAAAATGGTGAGTATCGGTCCATGTTTTGGTATAGCCCCCATATAGACCGATCTCCCGATTTTACTTCTTGGGATTATAGAAACCGCAGTTTTTATTCAATTTACTTGAAATTGGAAATCTAGAGGTATTGTAGGACCATAAAGAGGTGCGTAGTTTTTATCCAATTTGCCTGAAATTTGAAATCTAGAGGTATTTTATGACCATAAAGAGGTGTTTTGGTATAGCCCCCATATAGACCGATCTCCCGATTTTACTTCTTGGGCTTATAGAAACCGCAGTTTTTATTCAATTTACCTGAAATTGGAAATCTAGAGGTATTGTAGGACCACAAATACGTGTGCCAAAAATTGTGAGTATCGGTCCATATTTTGGTATAGCCCCCATATAGACCGATCTCCCGATTTTACTTCTTGGGATTATAGAAACCGCAGTTTTTATTCAATTTACTTGAAATTGGAAATCTAGAGGTATTGTAGGACCATAAAGAGGTGCGCCAAAAATTGTGAGTATCGGTCCATGTTTTGGTATGGTCCCCATATAAAACGACCTCCCGATTTGGGGTCTTGGGCTTATATAAACCGTAGTTTTTATCCAATTTGTCTGAAATTGGAAATCTAGAGGTATTTTAGGACCATAAAGAGGTGTGCCGAAATTGGTGAGTATCGGTCCATATTTTGGTATAGCCCCCCATATAGACCGATTTCCCGATTTTACTTCTTGGGCTTCTAGAACCCGAAGTTTTTATCCTATTTGCCTGAAATTGGAAATCTAGAGGTATTTTCGGGTCATAAAGAGGTGTGCAGAAAACGATGAGTATCGGTCCATATTTTAGTATAGCCCCCATAAGAACGATCTCCCGATTTAACCCTTTCACTACCGATGTCCACTTAGAACAGCGTTGCCAATTTAGCTTTTTTCCCGCTAGATTTGGCTTTTTTTGATGACGTTTAGCGGGAAAAAATGCATTTAGCTTTTAGCTTTTTTCTGGCTTTTTTTCATGGCCATTTTAGCTATTTTTGGCTTTTTTTTATTTTCGACATATTCCTATTGAAATATGGATAAAACTTCGTTTTTATCTAAGCCTTGCTGCCAGAATAAGGTTTTCCACATATTTCAATTTCTTATATAAACTGTCAGTAAATTATTAGGAATATTAGCATTTGACTCGTTTATCCTTTTTATGTTATTACAATATTCTAAAGTTATTATGATATTACTAAATTAAAATAGTAGATGTGAATTGCTTTGTACATTGAAAAAATATTGTGGTGTGGCCAAAGATGTCATTTCCTTAAAATACGAAAGCGAATTTTGGTTATAATAGCATTTGTGAATTTCTCTTATATAAACTGTTTTCCTTGTCCAATAGCCGATAAATTCTTTTTGTCCTTATAGTTAAGTGATTCAACTTAAAAATGGGTATCTTTTCATGAAAGAAGGCTAGGGTCAATTCTAAAAAATTCTTAAAATTAATGAAATAGTCTTTAAATTTGTGGAGTTTTTGTATCTTGACCACAAACCAAAATAGCGTTCAAAAATAGAAGAGGTTTTTCAACATTTTATTTTAAAAACGTATACATAGAATAATTTCTACTTAAAGTCGAGTCTGAATTTGGAAATTTAAGTTGTCGTTAGCACGTTTTTAAAGCACTGTGATAGCTCATGAAGAAAAAGCTGAAAAAAAAACGAATATTTAAATTCAAATTTGACTCGGAATCAATACCAAAATCATTAGTGTACAAAATCTTTGGAACCGAATATAGAAATAATTAAGGAAATAAAGTTTTGAATGTGGTATTATTTTTTTAACATCAAAAAATGCAATGAAAAAATTCGTAGTGATAGGATCAAAACAAATCTGCTATATATTAATGGAATGGATTTACATTTACGAAAATTGGACAACAATAGGTTTGTATGGGAAATTTTCGAATAAAAGTTATTCAATATAAACTTGCAAGACAGTTAGAATGGGTTTTATTCTCTTGGGTAAAATTAGGAGAAGTGTTCACGTTCACGAATTTATCATTAATTCAGTTAAAACGAAATATATTGATATTTTCTAATGCAGTTCTATGTGACATTATGCAATATATCGCACATTGGACTTGTTGATGATTAACCAGCTGGCAATTGCAAGTTTACTGGGAAAAATGTTTTTACTAGGAAATATAAACGAAGGACTTCCAGTAAAAATTTGTGATAGTAATCAAAATGTATCGAGTACGCAAACAGAGCTAATATGACTTAAATTTTCTTACAGTCTCACAGAAATTGAATTAAAATGAATACAATTAAAATAATATGCATTTTAAGTGAAATAAAGCCTTTAAGTTTGTTAAATTTCAATCAAAAATGTGACTTTTGATACAAAATATTTTTGATTTTTTTTCTAGCTATTCTTTAAATTTTTTTAGCTTTTTTTGGCTAGTTTTTTGGACAAATCTAGCGGTTTTTTGTGAAACATTTCTGGCAACGCTGACTTAGAAGGACATTCGAAAAAGACACCAAATTCTATTTTCCCACTTAGTTTCGATTTATTTCTCGATGTTATTTTAAAGTAGAGGCTTTAATCTAAATAAGCTATAAATATTGGCCATATTGGTGAAAATATAAAATACATTTTTATAAACTTCTATAACAATAAACGAAAGATACGAAAATTTGAGACAATTTTTGTAGTTTATGTTTCTAGTAAATGGACATTTATACAAAAACTATAGCTGATACTTTAACGAGTTCTTTTTTATATTTTTTCTCACACTTTGAAAGACATTATAGGCCAAATAGAGAATCAAGTTTTCAGAACAAGGTCATATAGCTCTTCAAGTAATTGAGGTTGGTTTCCAAAATTACAATTTTTATTCACCATGCTGTTAGTACAAGTAAAAACAGAAGAAAAATAAAAGTTTTTATCATTAGGTTTATTTTGGTAGTGAAAGGGTTAACTCCTTGGGTTTCTAGAAACCGTAGTTTTTATCTGATTTGCCTGAAATTGTAAATATTCTGGTATTTTAGGCTCACAAAAACGTGTATCGGATTAAGTTTTTATCGGTCCATTTGTTAATGCTTCCATATAGACCGATTTCACTTCTTGAGGGTGTAGAAGGTGCACTGACCATGAAAATTGCTTGAAACTCAATGTAAAATTTCCAGATTTTACTTCTACAGATTTCAGATTTCAAATCAAGACGTTATTTTATAATTTTCTTGCACACTTACAAGAGATGTTAGTTAATGATTCCTCTAAAACTCAAACAAAAATGGTTCTTATAAATCCAGAATCTGATATAGTCCTCATAGGTGAAATCTTTAAATTTATCTTCGGGAAGTGTCCTCAAGTCCTCAAGCCCTCCTGAAATTTCAAAGGAAACCCTAATATGTGTTTCATGGTGGTGGGTATTTAAGATTCGACCCGGCCGAACTTAGTGCTGTATATACTTGTTCATATTTTTATTGGGTAATCCTAATTTTGTTGTTGTTAAAAGTAGAGTAAGAATTACTAAAATGGTACAAATTATCTAAACTTTGTCGAAAAAATCGACATCCAATTTGCGATTTTTTTTTTAAATATTTGAGTTCAAACTTTTCAGACATCCGTTAGAATACATTAAATCATAAAAATAAAAATAATTTATTTGGCAAAATATCACAATATTTTCTAAATTCAAAACACTGGGTATTAGTCGAAAGAAGAAAAGAAGAAGAAAAATAAATATTAAATTGAGAGGGTCAACATCCAATCCATAGAAGGCGACCGCCTCGACTGTATGTCCGCATAGGAATTCCGATGTCCGAGGCCTCGCGATGTGCAGCAACATTCAGTTGGGATAGCACTGATCTAGGAAACTTTAGCTAATTTTCATTTATTGGGAATGAACTTCCTGCAAGGACATACATTGAATCAAGTGCCTCCTGAACCGCTTCCATGTGGACCAGTCTCAATGTGGCTTTTATCCCATCATACCTGTGGTCGCCGATCACACTTTATTTCCTTCTAATTGGGTTACATGTTTTCTGCTTCCCCATTTAATTAGGTGCTGACTTGTACTACTGTTTCCCCTTTGGTGTCTATGGCAACCTGTCACGATTCGCATTTCGGATTTCTGAGACGCGAGGTTTCTCGCGTGACCTATCTTAAAAATCGTATTTACCCCATTTACTGCCGACCAGTTCCTTCAGGATTTTGTTCTTGTATCCAACGGTTATGGCGACATATTTTAGTATTTGACAAATTGGGGCCAAAAATTGACATTGGGGGATATTAAGTACTTATACAGAACGCTCACAACGAATAAAATACGAATCTGAAATCAGTTTATCTAATTGGTTAAGAGCTTTTGTGAGCGGAAATACATTTACGGTAGATGTGGACGTCAGAGGGGCGCGATAGAATGTTAATTCGGGAGTTGGTTCGTAAGCTCGATTTCTCGTGCGCTCGGAATAATTTTCAAACCAAAGGTTGGGGGGTGGCATCTAGACGAAGATCATTTACTTTTTTTTAATATGTGGTCGGTAAGGGGGACCTCCCTCTTTGCCCGACTTTTTGTTAACGAACGATGAAAAAGTTAAAATTACCGAAATTTACAAAGGACGTGGGGAAAGTTATGAAATTAATTTGATATTTCGACGGGGAGGGGAACTTCCCCCTTGCCCTCTTTCAAGAAAATGTGCCCGACTTTTTCTTAAAGTACAGTGAAAAAATCAATCGTTACAAAGAACCGCTACTTCGATATTTGGTCGGGGAGGCAGACCTCCCCTTTGCCCGACAATTTTTAGTACAGTGAAAAAAAAAACTAAAATTCTCAGATTTACTTGAAATTGAAAAAAACTAAAATTCTCCGATTTACTTGAAATTTAAGTTATGAAATTAATATGGTTTACCTGATATTTAGTTATTTGGACGGGGAGGGTGACCTCCTCCTAGCCCCACATTTGGAAACATAAAGAAATGTTTTTCGATTTTCTTGAAAAATTGATAAAATGTCTTTGGGTGGTATCCACTTCTTTATTTTTCAATATTTTATTGTGTCTTTAAAAAATAGAGCAGAATATAAACTTCTCTCGATATACTCGAAATTTACAGTGAACATGGGTGTAGAAAATACAGGTTAGATGAATTTTCGATATCTGGTCGGAGAAGGGGAATAGTGAAAAGTCTAAACTTTGTCGATTTGCTTGGAATTTATAGGAAACGTGAGGTAGGTTTCGAAATGAGTTTAGTGTATGTGAGTTTTCCATACCTGGTCGGGGAGGAACGAAGATGAAGAGAAGATTGAAATTCACGACGACTTGAATACAGTACATAATATAAAGAAACAAAGGGATCACGCTCGTTTTATTAAGATGGTACATTTTACACCTGCATATTCATCGTATTTCTGTAAACGAAAAAGCAAGTTGTCCGATATGGTTGAAATACGTGTGTAGAAACCATTCAGTTTTTGTTCCAGTAAGGGGACTTCCCCTCAATCTACTCTTTAAAAAAAATATCAAATCCTTTGGTTAACTAAGTTATCTAAAAATGTTCCATAAAAATATGATTCGGAAGGTGCAGCGAAGCGGACCGGATTTTGGTTTAATTTAGTTACAATAAAATATATATCAAGTTAGTTATTTTTTTTTTTTGTTAGTTGTCATTTTTAGTGTGAAGAATATACCAGTGCGAATTTAGTATCAGCGACTCCGCGTCGCAATTTTTTTTCTAATTTTTCAATTACTCTTCTGCATACAATACTTAACAGTCCTCCGTTGAAACTATAGCTTCGATTATGAAATAATCAATTTTTGTTTGCTTTAAATATTGAATGTAATATTTAGAAATTAATTAAACTTATTACCCGTGGACATTTCACTATTTATGATTTTATTATCAATTCCAATTTTTGATCTTAGATAGTGTCAGTATTGTTGAAATGTATATTGATTCTTTGATTATCATTGGCAAATAATCAAGATTGTTACAAAAATAAGCAAATAATATGTTATCTTTAGAAATTTGTTCACAAATTTGTAAAAGAAAATTGGAGGGCTTTACCACATCACCGTATCGCAATGGGTATGGGATGTTTCATGGCTATCTATATAAACGAATTTTCCGAGCACAAAATCGCTCAAATTTTTTGAAACTGCAAACGGTTAATACAACATTTAAAAAAATGAATTTTAAACTTGCCATTTTGTATGGAGCTCTCTTCGCAATAGTATCCTGTCAACCAACTAGCAATATGATAAATGCCAATAATGAATCCTTAAATGAAGAGACAAAGACACAATTTAGAATGATAACTGAAGGAGAATATGTGAAACCTGAAGAAGAACTGCAATCGAAACCTTCAACTACAGTAGTAATAACAAATCCAGCGAGTAATCCTGAAGATACTCCATCCATTTCTTTCACATCTAGCATTCATACGTCCTCCAAATATATTTTCGGTCTTCAATGCATGATGGGTATAGTAAAAAATATTGCTGATGCCGCCAGTGATTTTCAATATGAAATCGAAAAATGTGGCATTGAAATTCCTTTGGATATGGAAAATGTTCTAGAGGATAGTGAGGATTTAAATCGAATTTCGAAAAAAATAATCGATAGCAATAATAAAGTATGTGGAAATGGCGACTACAAGGATGAGGATGGTAAAAATACAACTAACTCAAGGTGTGCTAAGATTGTCGAAAGACAAATGCATCAATTGCGCAGGACGATATCGGAAGCTCAAAAAGATATTTCATCACTCGATTTGAATAGCTCCTGTCATGCTTTCGCTGTTACAAATTTCGAAATGAATTTAAGGCATATTGACCGTCTCACGTTGACATGTGCTGAACTTACAACAAATAATTTTATCAATTACTAATCTTACAATGAGATAACATTTGAGGATAGTTGAAATAAATAATTGGGCGATTTATAAATAGTATTAATATACTAAAAATGTATTTTAACGATAATAAAAATTATTTAAACTGCATTTTAAGAAAAATTTTGTAATATGTGTAAAATTACATTATTTCCGTTTCCAAAAGTTGTTGGTAAAAAAAGGGACCGACTAAAGTGGTTTGTTTTCTAATACAGGTCGAATACAATAAACAAAAGTTCGTAACATAGTAGTTTGTTTTAATTAAATAAAGTTTGTTTTTCATGGGCTTGTGTTTGTCCAACAATGTAATCTATAAATAGAACTGTTTGACTATATGCGTTGTGACTATAGCGATGATTGTGTGTTAATGACAATAAGAGCTACAGTAGCGTTCAAAACCGAGCACATGTTTTCTACCTTCGAAACTCAATTTTTCTTTTTGTATTTTACTGATTACGAAATTCTTACAAAACTGTAGAAAAAAAAGCCTGATATTAGGAGCTATATTTGCCAATTTGTGTGGGTAATGTTGTCAAATTTGTCAAAATAGGGCAATATATTTAAGCGAGAGCTATACTTAAATGCTTCTCGAGGCATATGGTGATCATACTCTATCAGAAGCAACATGCAAAAGATGATTTCCACGGTTCAGAAATAATGATTTTGAGTGAGAAATGAAGAACGTGGAAGACTACCTAAAAAGTTTGAAGATGTCGAATTGGATGGAGATGGCACTTTGAGTCAAAAAACAAATGGCGGATATATTAAATGTTGCACAACAAACAATTTCTGATCGTTTAAAAGCTATGGGAAAGATCCAAAAGTGTGGAAAATGCCGGAATACCTGGTATACTATAGAAGATAATGTGTTAAATTAGAGCAAGGTCGGTTAATAAATGAGGACTTTAGGGTCATAAATAAGGTTATTAGGACCAAAATTTTTAAAATCGGTTCATACATATATATCGGGGCTATATCCAAATCTGAACCGATTTAGATGATATTTTGTGGCTATACAAAATTATCTTGGTGTAAATTTTGTGTAAGATCAGTTAACCCTCTAAAGTCCAATCTCGCCTTTAGGGGGGGGGGGCTTCATTAAATTAGGAAGCTTTTAGAAAAACACGCCTTAAAACAACAAAAATGGGTAAAATAAAAAGAAAACTTAGTTAAAACTGTTCAAGAGGCTTTGCAGATTATACACTAATAGAAAAAATTGCGTTTCACAATCGTGAACGGACGTTGTCAAAATGAAACGGAAACGTTCACAAAAAATCAAAACGGAATGTTAACGATTTCGTCTACGGGCTTTCACGATTTCATGAACGGCATTCGTTTTTCTTTGGTCATGAAAAGTCTTAAAATAATCGTTAGACGTTGTTATGGCAACTCCGCCGTTGGTGCAATATGCTAAGGCGACTGTTAATGTGTATCGTGCAGGCAACACAGGTTCGAGTCACGGTAGGGGAAATCTTTTTTTTAATTTTGTTTATAAATTCGTAACCATTACGTTTTGAGATCATGAACGCTGGTTGTTGTTGTGAAAACGTATGGTGTCATTTTTACCTTGTCAGATTGTCCCCATCTGTTCCCAGTTTGACAACACATGTGTGTTGATTCACTTTCATGAACGGATCGGTTCAAAATGACCACGCCGTTCATGATTTTTTCTATGGGTGTACTGAATTTTACCGTATAAATTTTTCTTGTTCCAAATCAATTTCGATGATATTTTGTACCCGTGAAGGGTGGTGAATTAGATAGATTCTGATAGAAATCTGACAACGATCGGTTACTAAAAAAGCGCTATCTGACCCCATTTGCCGAAATCGGGAGCTGCAACTAAATTGTATCCCATTTTTGTTCTAAATTCAAAAGCTTTCGTCTTTGCGCCAAAAAAAAACACCTTATACCAGCTTTCACTTAAATTTTTTTTTGTTTTTTGGCACATAAAGGACTTTTTTTAATATTTGTATTTCTTTTGATATAGCCCCATATAGACTTATAGAAATGATCCATTTTAATCGATAACCTCTCACTGTATAAATTTACAGAATTTACGTCTCGAATCGTATGAAAGGCAATATTTTCATAAGTTTCTTGAACGCTTATGGCGGGTATTAAGTTCAAGTTTAGCCGCTAAAATCGTCATTTTTCCACGATTACTTTTCTTTAATAATCCAATTTAAAGAGTATAAAGTTGCTTTAGCCTAAATAAAATTTCCATAAAAGAGGTAACAGGTTGGCTGATACGCCCCCGGCCTAACAAAGAAAAACACATTTTTTTTTGTCAAAATTCGTTGTTATTATTCAACATCGTTCCCTTCAAGAGCGATACAACGATTATAACGACCTTCCAATTTTTTGATGCCATTTTGGTAGTACTCCTTCGGTTTTGCCTCAAAATAGGCCTCAGTTTCGGCGATCACCTCTTCATTGCAGCCAAATTTTTTCCCTGCGAGCATCCTTTTGAGGTCTGAGAACAAGAAAAAGTTGGTGGGGGCCAGATCTCGAGAATACGGTGGGTGGGGAAGCAATTCGAAGCCCAATTTATGAATTTTTGCCATCGTTCTCAATGACTTGTGACACGGTGCGTTGTCTTGGTGGAACAACACTTTTTTCTTCTTCATATGGGGCCGTTTTGCCGCGATTTCGACCTTCTAACGCTCCAATAACGCCATATAATAGTCACTGTTGATGGTTTTTCCCTTCTCAAGATAATCGATAAGAATTATTCCATGCGCATCCCAAAAAACAGAGGCCATTACTTTGCCAGCGGACTTTTGAGTCTTTCCACGCTTCGGAGACGGTTCACCGGTCGCTGTCCACTCAGCCGACTGTCGATTGGACTCAGGAGTGTAGTGATGGAGCCATGTTTCATCCATTGTCACATATCGACGGAAAAACTCGGGTGTATTACGAGTTAACAGCTGTAAAAACCGCTCAGAATCATCAACACGTTGTTGTTTTTGGTCAAATGTGAGCTCGCGCGGCACCCATTTTGCACAGAGCTTCCGCATATCCAAATATTGATGAATGATATGACCAACACGTTCCTTTGATATCTTTAAGGCCTGCTATCTCGATCTACTTCATTTTACGGTCATTAAAAATTATTTTGTGGATTTTTTTTGATGTTTTCGTCGGTAACCACCTCTTTCGGGCGTCCACTGCGTTCATCGTCCTCCGTGCTCATTTCACCACGCTTGAATTTTGCATACCAATCAATTATTGTTGATTTCCCTGGGACAGAGTCCGGAAACTCATTATCAAGCCAAGTTTTTGCTTCCACCGTATTTTTTCCCCTCAGGAAACAGTATTTTATCAAAACACGAAATTCCTTTTTTCCATTTTTTTCACAATAACAAAAGTTGCTTCACAAAAGACGCTCTATCTCACAAACTAATTGACTTACAGACGTCAAATTTTAACACGAATCATTTGAAGGTTGGTACTATATAAAAATAATATGCATTTAATACTAGCGACGCCATCTATGTGTCAGACCGGGGACTTATCAGCCAACCTGTTATAATTTTATACTTTTTTACCGATTTATTTTTTATTTTAGCGGCTAAAATCAAACTTAATACCTTTAAAAAGATATTTCGTTTCATTTATTTTCGTACAAAGTGATACAAAAGTCAATAAATAGACCTAAAATCCTGCATCACAGGAAATTGTAATAAACTATAAACTTCAACAATGGTATATAAAAAAAAAAAACTAGATAAAAATTGCGAAGTTTTAAAGGTAGTCTATTCCATATATGAGCAACGCGGACATTGAAGGAACGTTCACATATAGAATACGAGATACGAGGCAACATAATCTGTGGATTGCGAGTCGATCTGGAGAAAAACACCTTATCAAGAAAAGCAACCTAGATCCACATTGGATGGCCCTATAAAAGAAGATCAGGTTCCGCAAAAGGTCAAATCCTTTCCAGCCTATGCATATTCTCCCCAGTCGTACCAGAAATCACTTCAATACAGTAGCAAATATTCGACATAAGTAAACCAAATGCAAGGTTTCTCCTGACAAACAAGGGTAAATACATGTTAGTACTGCAGAGCCTACGTAGGGATATTAATACCTTCGAAAACAAGTAATCAATATGGGCCCCAAAATTAAGTTTTCAGTCCAGAAAAACACCCAAACATTTCATCTCATCAACACATGTAATTGGCGTACCTTTATAAGTAACATCAATTCTTCACTGCTGTTCACGTACAGGTCCAAAAAGCAAGTATTTGAATTTCGAGACATTGACATCCAAGTTATTTGACACCAGCCAACAACCAACCATATTCAAGGCACAGTCAACACTTGTTTGAAGCTGAGAAATACAACTATTATGAAAAAAGAGATGGATGTCATCAGCATACAGAAAAGGAATACAGTACTTTGGAATGCAGCTACAAAGGTCATTGAGATATAGAATAAAAAGCAATGGACCTAGGACCGAGCCCTGAGGAACGCCACTATTAATTGCAAGTGTATCGGACGTAATGCCATCGAATGGGACAAATTGGGAGCGGCCTGATAAGTACGAAAAAATCAGAACTAAATAAAAATTTGGTCCTCAATTTACCAATCAGCTTAAGGTAATCTACCCTGTCAAATGCTTTGGTTAAGTCCAAAGCAACAAGCACACTACTCTCACCAGTATCAACAAACCTCCTTTTCGTCTCCGTCAAATCCAAGAGCAATGAGGATGTACCTAGACCTGTCCGAAAATCATACTGATTCCTTCTAGAAATTAAACAAAACATTTTCCTACAAATCTAAAATTTTTATGGCAGGTTGACTTTCTGAGCATATATATTTATGCCAACATATGAAAAATGTAATTTTTCCTACCGCGTCTTCTCGGAAAATCATGGTGCGTCAATTGTTTCCCACCAGATTTAAATTGATTGGAGTCCAGCTCCTTTCAAATCCAAATCAAATCATTTCTAATTTACAATTTTTTTTTCAAATTTTTGAACATTGGTCACTTTAATTGTTTTTGGTTTTAACTTTTTTAAATATTTCGATGACTAAAGTCAAAAATTTCGTAAAATTTTATTATTAATTCGTCGAATTTTATTATTAATTAAAACATACGAAAATAAACAATTCTAATGTTTTCCCTATTGCCTCTTTTTTTCTTTACAGTACGCAGCTACGATAACCATGCAAAATGTGGCCTAGTTTGGGTACCCCATGTAGTTGCCTATCGTTGTCGCACTTGTGGCATATCACCATGCATGTCCATTTGTCGAGATTGTTTCAAAAAAGGCGATCACACCAATCACGACTTCAATATGTTTCTTTCGCAAGCTGGTGGTGCCTGCGATTGTGGCGATACCTCGGTAATGAAGGCCGAAGGTTTCTGCAGTGATCATGGCATTAACAATCGTCAAAATAAAGAACCCGTACCCGCAAATCTTTTGGCTGTAGCTGAGGCCATAATGCCGAAATTGCTTTTTCGTTTGCTACAGCATTTTCGCGAACACAGTGACGCCACCTCGCCCACATTCAACATGGCAGCTCATTTATGTGAGGAATTCACCAATATGCTAATCGATCTAAATAACATGGGCGAAATAATGCGAAAAGTAATGACTAGGGCCTTAATTAGCAAAGAAATCTATAAACAATTCAATGATCAGCATTGTCCCAGTTCAAGACACGACCGGGTTCTAAAGAAAAATCGTGAAAAATACGAAGAGGCCGTTAATCGTTTTCCCCGCCCTGAACCTCCCGATGATTACAAACATTTGGCAGCGTTGGGAGAGAAACTTGTACACACCACACTTTTGGAGGAGTTCATATTTTGGACATTCAAATTTGAATTCCCTCAAAATTTGGTATGCTTTCTGCTGAATATGTTGCCCGATCAGGATTACAAGGAACACTTGACTAGAACATTTGTTATGCACTATAGTCGCATACCTTCTGTGCTGGAAATGTCAAGAGATCCCGATACATTGAGTAATCGTGTTGTTCACATGAGTGTACAATTGTTCTCCAACGAAAGTCTAGCATTGAAAATGGTCAAGGAGCTATCGCTGTTGCATGTGATGATTATCAGTTTGAAATTGATGATGTCCAAAATTCTCATACAAAATACTTTGCATGGTGAGTATAGGAATTGACCTAAATGACCTCTCTGCATTTCTTGATTACAAATGTTATTCTCTTGCAGATCCTTCGAAAAATTTCCATTTCGTTATCGACTGTACTCGTCAAGTTATGAAAGATCATTGCTATTGGCCTCTGGTATCCGATTTCAATAATGTTCTCTCTCATGAATCGGTGGCATTAGTGTTTTTGCGTGATGACAATTTGATTGATATGTGGTTTCAGTTTCTCTCTATGCTGCAAGGCATGAATGTCAATGTACGCGAAACAGCATCACATGTGGAATTTGAGCCAAACTCATATTATGCTGCTTTCTCTTGTGAACTGGAAGCCAGTGCCTATCCCATGTGGTCAATAATTTCCCACTTACAAGATGGCAAACATGCCGATTTAGCTAAGAAGATTATAACGTATTGTGTGAATATGCTACACGAATGGTTGGATGCCATTTATTTTCCCGATCCAAAAATATCTCAAGTAAGTGAATTGGCTGGCATGGAATAACTGGTGTTGGCGAAAATCTAATGTTATTGAATTTTTGTTTTATTGATTTGCAGGAGGAAATGCTTCAAGCATCATTTCATTTTCCCTTACATCGCTATTTAGCCGCCTTTGTTTGTCAAGCTGTAACAAAAATGGGCATGTCTTTATCGGAAGTTCTACCAACGAGATCATATATTTTACCTCTTCTTATGATGCATCCACTAAGAGTTCAGGTGAGTGTTTTTTTTTTACTTACATAATGTTTTGATGAAGGATCAGTAAAGCAGTGTTCACTTCCCAGGATATTCACTGAATTCCCTTGAAAAATTGAGTATTATTAGGGTTTGGGGTTATAAATAGAAATTGCCTTGATTTACATTTTGTCATTTCCATCCCATGTCCCTTAAACAATTATGGTGTGGTATTGTTAAGTTGGGCATTCGCTCTGATTGTGTTTAAAGGTCTCGATAGCCTATGCTCTTACCGAACATTGTTCTGTATTACCACATTCACACTCTTCTCCACTCTTCTGATGTATATCCATAAATAGATGTCACGCAGATATTCGATATTATTCAATCTTTTTCCACAGAAATTATACAACGATTTCCCAATTTTATCTTAAATATAGAGATGATATATCGGATTTTCATGAAATAGAGAATCCTTCGTTTTGTTTTTGATTTTATTGGGAGCACAAATTAAAAATACAGACTTTTTTCAAGTGTTTATTTGCTCCGAAAAAATATTGTATTGGTTGGGGTTTCCAAGTAAGTCTTTACGGGTTTTGCAACAAGTGGACGAGTGTTATCGTGCTGTAAAATCAACTTGTCATGGCTTTCGAAATTTTGCGGCGGTTTATCACGTAATACACACAAACCCATCAATTCAGTTCGACACAAAGCTCCTGTAATCGTTTGACTCGGTTGCAGCAGCTTATAGTACACCATACCCAGGCAGTGCCACCAGTATTGTCAGGGAAAATGTTCGGTTTACCCTACAAGGCAAAAAAAAAGTTCCCTAAAGGGTGATACGGTCAAAATTATATACTTGGTCAATATAAACTTGACGTATTTCTTTCAATTTTGCATTTAAAAAACCTGAACACCCCTCATTTTGAAGGTGTGGGTGTGTGTAGAATGTTGCCCCTATTTTGATTTTGGAATTCACTCTTCAGTTGTCAAAATGCCGTCCAAGCAAGAAGAGCAGCGTATCAAAATTTTGCTCGCGCATCGCGAAAATCCGAGCTACTCGCACGCAAAGCTGGCAAAATCGCTAAAAGTTGCCAAATCAACCGTTACACATGTAATTAAAGTGTTTGGGGAACGTTTGTCGACAGTCAGGAAGTCTGGATCGGGGGGAAATCGAAAACCGGAAGCCGCTAAGACGACAAAGAGAGTTGCCGGTAGATTCAAGCGAAACCCTAACCTCTCTCTCCGAGATGCCGCAAATAAGCTGGGTGTACCGTCTACAACCGTGCATCGAGCCAAAAAACGAGCCGGACTATCGACTTACAAGAAGGTAGGGACTCCAAATCGCGATGATAAACAAAATACGACGGCCAATGCGCGATCCCGGAGGCTGTACACGACGATGCTGACGAAGTTTGACTGCGTGGTAATGGACGACGAAACCTACGTCAAAGCCGACTACAAGCAGCTTCAGGGACAGGAGTTTTATACGGCAAAAGGAAGGGGAAAGGTAGCAGATATTTTCAAGCACATAAAACTGTCAAAGTTCGCAAAGAAATATCTGGTTTGGCAAGCCATCTGTACCTGTGGCTTGAAAAGC
The DNA here is from genome assembly GCF_050003625.1 of Haematobia irritans. Classification (NCBI taxonomy): domain Eukaryota; kingdom Metazoa; phylum Arthropoda; class Insecta; order Diptera; family Muscidae; genus Haematobia; species Haematobia irritans. The sequence continues at coordinate 62,865,033 of NC_134399.1, read as the reverse complement.
AGCATTTTCATATCTTCCGGGACTGTCAACCACGAAATTTACGTGAAGAGTGTTTGAATAAACGTCTGCTGTCTTTCCTGAAGAAACACGGTTGTTCCGTACTGTTTTGGCCGGATTTGGCATCTTGCCATTACGGTAAAAAGGCCATGGAGTGGTACGCCGCCAACAACGTGCAGGTGGTTCCCAAGGACAAGAACCCTCCCAACACGCCAGAGCTCCGCCCAATTGCGAGATACTGGGCTATTGTCAAGCGGAACCTAAAGAAGACCAAAAAAAACTGCTAAGGACGAGCAGCAGTTCAAGGCAAACTGGCTTTCTGCGGCGAAGAAGGTGGACAAGGTGGCTGTACAAAATCTGATGGCAGGCGTCAAACGTGAGGCCCGGCAATTCGGATTTGGAAAAGCGAAAGCCTAACTGAATATTTTTCCTGAATTTTATACTAATTGAACTTGAAAAATAAATTTAATTTGATTTTTTAAATAAACGATTTCACCGATTTCACGCGTTTTCCCTTGACCAAATTTTGACCGTATCACCCTTTACATTCCAAAAATTATTGATTACACAGATGATCCGTTTCTCTAAGTGAAAAAATATGTCAGCTCCAAAGATTAATTTTTTGACATGTTATGTTGATTTTTCCCGAAATAGGCAGTTCGCTTTTGTGTCGTCTTATGTATTTTCACGGTTTTGGTCGCAATTCAATGTAAATTCGAAAATGAGTACGAAAAATTCATTAATCCCAAAACTTGTACAATCTCTTACAGAAATATAATTTTTTTTACTCTCGAAGTCTCTATTGTTGGTCTATTGCATGTACTCAATGTTCGGCAAAGGACATACTAAGATCAATGTTTTTTTTTTTTTGCAAAATAACGTATAAGTAATTAATGTTCTGCTGTTTTTAACTTTTGTTTTTTAATGGGCTTTCAAGGTCACTTTAAAATGCGAATAAAGCAAGAATTGAATTATTCCATTATTTCCATCCAACGTTTCGCTGGGATTATTTCCAGCCTCATCAGGGATGATTTATTTATTGGATATTCAATTTTCGTCAATTACTTATGCAAAAAATATATACGTCTATTAATACGACACTATTACAGCACGACATAGAACACATATTTACTAATTGCAAGAATAATTAACTTAATCTAATATCACAGTCAAACTTGTGTTGTTATCACAGATGGTAAATGACAACTCAACTTAACAGGTTGGCTGATAAGTCCCCGGTCTAACAAAGAAAAACACATTTTTTTGTAAAAGTTCGTTTTTATTATTCAACATAGTTTCCTTCAAGAGCGATACAACGATTATAATGACCTTCCAATTTTTTGATACCATTTTGGTAGTACTCCTCTGGTTTTGCCTCAAAATAGGCCTCAGTTTCGGCGATTACCTCTTCATTGCAGCCAAATTTTTTCCCTGCGAGCATCCTTTTTAGGTCTGAGAACAAGAATAAGTCGCTGGGGCCAGCTCTGGAGAATACGGTGGGTGGGGAAGCAATTCGAAGCCCAATTTATGAATTTTTGCCATCGTTTTCAATGACTTGTGACACGGTGCGTTGTCTTGGTGGAACAACACTTTTTTCTTCTTCATATGGGGCCGTTTTGCCGCGATTTCGACCTTCAAACGCTCCAATCACGCCATATAATAGTCACTGTTGATGGTTTTCCCTTCTCAAGATAATTGATAAAAATTATTCCATGCGCATCCCAAAAAACAGAGGCCATTACTTTGCCAGCGGACTTTTGAGTCTTTCCACGCTTCGGAGACGGTTCATCGGTAGCTGTCCACTCAGCCGACTGTCGCTTAGACTCAGGAGTGTAGTGATGGAGCCATGTTTCATCCATTGTCACATATCGACGGAAAAACTCGGGTGTATTAAGAGTTAACAGCTGCAAACACCGCTCAGAATCATCAACACGTTGTTGTTTTTGGTCAAATGTGAGCTCGCGCGGCACCCTTTTTGCACAGAGCTTCCGCATATCCAAATATTGATGAATGATAAAGGGTGTTTTGTTAAGAGCTTGATAACTTTTTTTTAAAAAAAACGCATAAAATTTGCAAAATCTCATCGGTTCTTTATTTGAAACGTTAGATTGGTCCATGACATTTACTTTTTGAAGATAATTTCATTTAAATGTTGACCGCGGCTGCGTCTTAGGTGGTCCATTCGGAAAGTCCAATTTTGGGCAACTTTTTCGAGCATTTCGGCCGGAATAGCCCGAATTTCTTCGGAAATGTTGTCTTCCAAAGCTGGAATAGTTGCTGGCTTATTTCTGTAGACTTTAGACTTGACGTAGCCCCACAAAAAATAGTCTAAAGGCGTCAAATCGCATGATCTTGGTGGCCAACTTACCGGTCCATTTCTTGAGATGAATTGTTCTCCGAAGTTTTCCCTCAAAATGGCCATAGAATCGCGAGCTGTGTGGCATGTTGCGCCATCTTGTTGAAACCACATGTCAACCAAGTTCAGTTCTTCCATTTTTGGCAACAAAAAGTTTGTTAGCATCGAACGATAGCGATCGCCATTCACCGTAACGTTGCGTCCAACAGCATCTTTGAAAAAATACGGTCCAATGATTCCACCAGCGTACAAACCACACCAAACAGTGCATTTTTCGGGATGCATGGGCAGTTCTTGAACGGCTTCTGGTTGCTCTTCACTCCAAATGCGGCAATTTTGCTTATTTACGTAGCCATTCAACCAGAAATGAGCCTCATCGCTGAACAAAATTTGTCGATAAAAAAGCGGATTTTCTGCCAACTTTTCTAGGGCCCATTCACTGAAAATTCGACGTTGTGGCAGATCGTTCGTCTATTCATGATGAAATGTCAAAGCATACTGAGCATCTTTCTCTTTGACACCATGTCTGAAATCCCACGTGATCTGTCAAATACTAATGCATGAAAATCCTAACCTCAAAAGAATCACCCTTTATAACCAACACGTTGCTTTGATATCTTTAAGGCCTCTGCTATCTCGATCAACTTCATTTTATGGTCATTCAAAATCATTTTGTGGATTTTTTTGATGTTTTCGTCGGTAACCACCTCTTTCGGGCGTCCACTGCGTTCACCGTCCTCCGTGCTCATTTCACCACGCTTGAATTTTGCATACCAATCAATTATTGTTGATTTCCCTGGGGCAGAGTCCGGAAACTCATTATCAAGCCAAGTTTTTGCTTCCACCGCATTTTTTCCTTTCAGAAAACAGTATTTTATCAAAACACGAAATTCCTTTTCTTCCATTTTTTCACAATAAAAAAAGTTGCTTCACAAAAGACGCTCTATCTCACAAACTAATTGAATTACAGACGTCAAATTTTGACACGAATCATTTGAAGGTTGGTACTATATAAAAATAATATGCATTTAATACTAGCGACGCCATCTATGTGTCAAACCGGGCAGTTATCAGCCAACCTGTTATGTGAAGCTTCGATTTACCATGTTTCTCAAGTTCTGAATTACCACAGCTCATATGTTCGCCACAAGCAATGCATTTACTCTTCTATTTATCATTTGCAGATCTCCTTTGGAGGCCTTTTTCTTTTTATTTTCTATACTTTTTGATGATTTCTTCATCAGATGACATAAATGAATTTGAAGACATCTTCAAAAAAAAATTAATTAATAACAAAAATATAGTTAAAAAATAGAAAATTACCAAAACTGGAAAGTATTTTTGTAACGAAACATAAATTTTACCATACGTTGAGAAAGATCAAACCTTGTCAGCTTCTTATGAAAACGCTAGCAAAAAGCGGCGCCGTACATGACTTTTTTCCTTCCCCAGTGCCAGCAAAATGTAAAAATTATTGAAAATTGTGTTGAGAGTAAAGTCTTCCTTTATTTTACTGTATTTCGAGAATTGTGCCCCCACGTCCCTACAAAATAACCACTAGGGTCCCACCAATTATACAGCACTTTAGATGGATATTCGGCTCTGCCGACGATGTTTGTCGCATTGGTTCCACTTTTCATCACCCGTAACGATGCAATGAAAAACCCTTTGCTTTATAATATATGCACGAATAATTGTTTTGGGGTGTAACGATATTGTCGCTATCCTCTCGTCCGCCATATTGATCATGACCGTATTTGCTCCGCCGGCTAAGTACCGCATGCAGTTTTATGTGGTTGCTGATGTGACGCCTTTTAAGAGCTTTAAAGCTTCCCCTATGCAATTTATATAGTCGAAGGTCGATTTTTGTCGAAGAAAGTAGAAGACGAAATTTTTATTTGTCAAATTCGAAAATGCGATTTTTAATTTTTTTGAAAACTCGACTCGGCTCGACATTTCATATTGGCAAAAATCTACTAATCGGCTTTAACGAAAAATTCGACAATGAATTGAGAGGATCAATTTGAAATTTGATCGAATTTTTAATAAAAACAACAACCTTCAAATTAGGCTAATCAATTTTTGGTTTGTTATAAGGCTATGGTCACACTAGACAAATATTTGACCAAAATGAGTGCCAACATTTTTCCAGAACCATTACCCAAATATCTGGATACGGGTTTTGGAAAATATTTCTACCTTGATGTTATGTATCCCATATGAGCTAAAAATATTTGCTGGTTTGGCTGTGGCGACGGATTCTTTTTTGATTTTTGTAAAATATTTGCCCAATGTGACCATAGCATAAGTCGATTAATTGACTTTTGATATTTACCCTTATTCCTGTTAACTTCGTAGGTGTGGTCATCGCCTTTTTAGGTCAGTCGGCTTATATCGAGGCGACAGTCTAACGTCAGGGAAAAATTTTAAAATTTGAAACAAACTGAAACATCGGTTCTATCAATTTGCAAAATTTTGTATACCATATTTTTTCTTATCCTCCTTCTTGCAAAAATGATCATACCAAAAATAAACTTCCCACAAAGTGTATTCATTTCATTTTCATTTCATTTTATTTAACAATACAGTAAGCCTTCGTGGCCAATAAATCGTATTGTTCTTAAAAAAAATACATTAATAGTAATTGTAAAGTTATCAATCCTAATCATTAATACTTAAATTACCCTACTATGCCTACCACTCCACCATCCTCACTTTGGCCAAAGTCACATAGAAAACTAATATTAATAAAGGTAAACTAACACCTACCATTGGTAAATAACAGTCAACATTAAATATATTCATTCAAACTAGTCAGTAGCAAGTTCCTAAATTGATTCTCAGGAAACCCAAAATCCCTTACTGCTACAGGAAGATTGTTCCAAACCCTAGCAGTAGTAACAATAAACCCCCTCTCAAAAAGGGAACAATTTATTCGTGGTATAATTATCTGCGGATTTCTCACCGATCTGGAAAAAACAAATCCCTGAAGAAGTTCATGTAACAACCCATTTCTTTTCATCCTATGGAAAAACATTAATCAATAACAAGTGAATTTTTTTACATCAGTATAGTTTATTTCTATATTTGGCATTATTGAATGCTTAATAATTTTCTCTCATGTATTCACAATATGCTTTTTAAATATATCGAAAGCAGTTGACTTATTTCTTTATATTTCAATATTTTATAAAATCATTAAATTTTGATTATTTAGAATAATTATTTTGTTCTTTGAGCTTACAACTAAAATAGAATCCATTGTAGAATTGTAGGGAAAGGAAAGGGCATGGGGAATTGTTGGGATTTTTCTTTATTCTTATCATTAGCTTTTGTTTTTTAAAGACTTAACTTCTACGAGGTGGTTGAATATGAGGTGAAAAATCATATGTCATTAGCTTGGGAGCTATGAAACCACCATAACCTGGACGCCCCTTATGGTAGATACCAATGCCAGCCAATGGTACAGGTGGTTGTGAGATCACATGCTGGGTGTCAATAAAGGGAACTGTAGATTGTGAAGCATCTTTATAGACATCGGAGGCTGTAAATTCAATGTATTGGTTGTGACGTGAATCGGGAACAGATTTAGCCTTAGTTCTGGTGGGTACATCGGGACTGCTAAGTTCAACTTTTTGTCTGAAATAAGAGAAGATCACCTATTGTATGGGATTTCATTATCGATATGGACATTGTTATACCTTCGATCACCACTGACATCGGTATTATCATTTGATTTCCAAAAAGAGTTATCTTGAGGATTCACCAATTTACCAGTTTCAAAATTGAATTCACTTAGACGAGCTTCCAAATTCAAATGGGCTCCCACCACACGAAAACGAACACCAGTTACTACAAAACTATGATCATCGGTATGGACATCATCCAAATCGATTGATCGTGCACCATAACTGAGGGTATAATAATCACGATTATTACGAACATTTCTTGCATTCAAAGTGTAGTTATCAATGGGAACCCAATGCAATGTAGATTCGTTTACTTTACCGCGTGGTAAAAGTTCACCCTCTTGAATTTGTAAATGGAATACACGATTGACTTTGGCAAAACGTAAACCTGTAAGGACCCTGTAGAATGGATAAGAAAAAAATTGCCATTGACTCATTATTAATCACTGATGAGGGGTTAATTAACTTACTTGTTTTCATTAACATTTGATAGAGTTTCCCGCAAATTGAAGTAGCGATCAGTTTTCGAGCTATATTGATCATCACATAGACAGAAGCAATAGGTACAATGCCAGAACAAATAACGCCACCATGAATCAACCTGTGAATGATATTAATATTACAAAACGTGACCAACAATTTTAAAATATCTCTAATTTAACTCATATTTCGAAGTTCAAGTTGTTAACGAAGATCAAGGATAACGTAATGTATCAAAATAGACAGAGTGATGATGGATAGAGTTACAGATATTGCCAAGTGGCAAATAATCGGTAATGTCAGGAGTGATATTTCAATTTTAGAGAATTTTAATAGGAATATTATTTAGCGACTTCCTCATTAATAATGTAACTCTAACTGTGATTCGCCATTTAATATCGGGTTAAGTTTCTCGAGATATATATAAAATATCTCCTTCTGTTGTGTTGCTATTTTTCACTGCAATGGCGAAGTAGCATGAAGTTTTGGACAATGCCAAAAAACTTTAGATTCATTATGACATTGAAGGCATCTGTAACCTGGATGAAAAGATCAAATACGTATGCAATACCCACCACAAGACTACAAGACCACATAGAAATTTCAGTAGATACAATGCTTTGGTAGTCTTTGTGTGAAGATTAATTCCAGATCTTTCGGATGCATTTCATAATCTGACAAACAGGTGTGGATACCTTCCCATTTCCCCCACGTATCTACTGGGAATCAGTATAGTGGAAAGTTGAAACATACATATTTTGGTAGATTCTTCGTGGCATACTATGGAAGATTCTTTTGACTATGATAGTTCCCGTGGTTGTGTTGTCCTCAATGCGGAAGTTTTGTTCGCCCAAAATGTTTCAAGACAATAAATACAATATGACAATCAAGGCATCAATGGCGGTTTTACACACGCAAGTAACTACAGGTAGTACAGAGGAGTCTATAGTATGTCCTGCATCGTCTCATCATCCTAGAAGCCTAACAATAGATTCCATTTCCCCTGGGCTATGTATTATGCAATATAGTTCCTAGGTCTTGTTATCGTCTTGACAGTTATCCTCTATATGAAAAGAATAGGAAAGTCATCTCATCGAGAGATTTACAACCGTCTGTGGCGATTTCGGCACATCTGAGATTAAATTGTTATCTATAGATGTAATACGACAATCAGAGCATATGAATTTGTTTTACAAATATTGCTCAAGAAATTCATTGAACTTTATGTACGTTTTCTGTGAGAATAACTAAATATCGAGCATTCTATGCAGTATGGCATTGATACAAGTCATTTGTCGAACTTTATTCAGTCGCCTATTTTTCTTATTATCACTTACCGAAGTTTTGCCTCTGGAACATTGGCCAACTTTGCCCAAAGTAACACCATTTTCATATTCAATAAATTCATAACGTTTATGACTATCACGAGGCTACAATTTTAAGAGAAGAACCACAATTAATTTCTTTTTATCCATAATTTAAATTCCTTTTTTATATACAACTTACCGATTGACAAATAAACATATCCGAATCAAATCGACGACAACTATGTATATTACCCGAACAACGTTCTTGGCGTGCACAGAATTTATCCTTAAAACATCCTTCGTTTTTAGTACTTGTATAATCTTCACATGTTTGCCAACATTCACGATTGTAATTCATATCGACTTCATTTTCTATGTAACCCTGTAATAATCGTGTAACTTCATCATAGTTTTGACCCAATACATATTTATCGGGATCACATCGCCAGACAATACGATCAGCCCTTTTCATGACATCACGTAATAAACGTACAGTCTTGTCGGTACGTTTCTCAAAGTCTTTACGCATAAGTTCGGCTTCTTGAGTGAAATTACCTGGAAATGTAGAAAAAAAACAAATATAAATAAAATAAAAAACAATATAAATATAAACAAATAATAAAAACCCTAATGAATTAATAATAACTGTAAATAAATAAAAAAAACAATCTATAATTATATAAGTGGGAGTTGTGAAGAAAAAACATAGAAACCAATACCGAATTGTTGGCCTATTTGCACGAATAAACATCAATAGCTTTAGTAACAGACGATTTGACCTCATGTTATTTATCATCGTAGATTTCATATATCCTTCATTTTTTCACGTACATTATCTTTCTCATTCAATTTGTGTTTGGAGGTTTCCAGAGTTCTAACAATAGTTTCTAGATTCCTGGATAATTCATTTTGCAAAATAGTTACTAACTCTGCTAATATACTTTATAGTTCTTTTGTATATGAATAGGTGAGGGGCTAGGTCATCCCATTGAGAGATTTACGACACTTTTGATCAACAAGCTATATGAAGAAATACATCAGATCTTGAGAAGACCTAGAGTCACCTAGAGTCGTACAGAGATTTTTTTATCTCATTCTTTATTTGTTTGAAGGTTATTTAATAACCCATTTTAGTTTTTGTGTATTATGCCATATTTTTCCAAATTCCTCAGGCTGATCTCCTTAAACGCTCTAGATAAAAACAATTGAATATCGGACTGCTCCAATATCTCATTGAGAGATTTATGAGAGTCGATAGTTTTTTTTTTTTTTTGTTTTTTTGGATCAACAAGCTTCGCTTCATCTTAACATATGTGTGGATATGAGCCTTATTTATATAGTTTTCTCAATATCTCACCAATTTCTGTTTTATGCATATGCGCATATTCTCTTACCTTTACCATATACTCTCAAAATCATCCAAGAGAATTCCATCATGGTATAACCTTTAAGTTCCGTCAAAGCAATGTCCGTATACAGTGAATACAAAAATTGTTGAGTAGATTGTTGATTGAGACATCTTTCTTCTTTGGAAGCCTATAAAATAGAAAAGTAAATTTTATTAGTGGCTAATAAATCAAATCGAATAAAGACAATGAAAACAAATACGAATTTGATTTAAATCTCACAAGGTTCGACTAACACTTGTACACAAAAAAAAAAGTAAACTATGTTGTGGGAAAAATGAACTATCTCATGCGAAAATTAAACAAAATTTTATTCCAAATTTTAAAATTAATTAAATTAACGAAAATTTCCTTTTGGATTTTTAACTACCATTTACGAAATGCATCCTTCTTGAAAAGCAGAGATGAACTAAAAATAAAGAAAAATTCTTAGGCGCCAGATCATTACCATTTTAACCACGCTGTAGATCTTCTGCTTTAGTTAGAATTAAACTTATTTGTATGTCATTGAAATTTTATTGGCTTTGGAATCCCTTTTTTATAAAGCAAATGACAGTTGAAATCTAGTTAAAGTGGATTTTGGAAGAGTAATGTGAATGAGGTATTAGTTCATTAAATTTTTGAGACGAACTTAAAAAAAAACGTTAAAAATAAACTAAAAAAAATATTTAAATATAAGATTAATAATTTACCATCAGTTTTAAATTAAAATTATGATGGGTGCTATGTTCAGTTTTCCCACCAAAACTCCAAGTACAACTATATCTATGTATTTTCATCAAATCTTGTCAAATCTTGGATGGATGAAAAAGTTTAAAAGCATTGATTGCGTACAATTTAAATTATTTGAGTCGCAAAAAGTAACCGCGGGAAAAAGCTGCTTTCGGGCTCAAAAAAGATCATAGTACCCAAGTACTCTTTAAGTGTGAAATTAGTACACTAGGATTCGGGCCCTATCACATATCCAGAAAATGTACCACAAGAATGGCAATCTACTGTGCATTATGTATTGAAAAATCTATAACTAAATTCCTCTAAAAATCTAAAATTATTTTTTTGATTTCTTGTTTCTGAAAACGAAACCAGCCATCAACTACCGAAAATTGTTCAATGATAATCCTTCTAATGTGGCGGCCTTCGTAGGAATATATAATATGTAGTCAATCATATGAGGTAGGGATATTACAAAATAATATGGTATCACATTCGTTTCGGAATTCACTCCCTCAGAAAAAAGAATGATTTTTTAAGGAAAATTAATTGATTTCAACATTTGCTAAAACAAACCTACATTTTCTTTCATGGTGGATTCACTTCTTCTGGGTGCTATTCCAATTCTAAACACAAAAACAGTTATCAAATATCGAAAGTCTTTTATTGAGATAGTTCGGCAGTTTAGCATTTTTCTTAAAGATACATTACAGAGAACTACACTTTAGATTAGCAACACTTGCTAATTACAACAGATTTAAACTTTTTGGTATTAATCATGTACTAAAAAAGGTTATATGGATTCATATAAATCATTTGGCGAATATGGTATTAACTTAAAGCTAAAGGTAATCTTCTTTCCAATAAAGATATTTCAATAGCCTAAAACAATTTAGACTTCATTCTTCACATACAACCATTGGACGTCATTGATTCTCCTCCAATTGTTTTACCCAATGGGATATTATTTCCCTATCGTTAAATTATATATACATATGTATGTATGTCATGCTATGGAACACAGCTTGGTATTTTCTCATGACGTTAAATAATATACGTGACAATCAATATTATATTTAAGCAATATGCAATATAAATGTACAAGCATGCATTTGCTTGCTTTTTTTATCCCTTTGCCATCAAAGTAATTTTAAACCCATTTGTGAATAAATATTAATTTTTTTAAATTAATTATTTCATTCATTTTATTTCATTCACACTGAAAAATATTGATCTAATAAGAAAGATTACATGTACGAAATATATACATACTAATATAAATTTGGAAACTAAGATAAATTTCTATATAGATTATTTCTTTATTAACGCAATTCAAATATCTATAAAATTCATGATTTTTTTTCTTTTAGGGATTGATATTTTTATTAGTAGAATGTAGAAATTATTCAATTAAACATTTTAATTGTTAAAATGTGTATTGGATTTTTAATTTAAAATTGATGTTTCGAATCAATATAGATATAGATTTTTTTTAGTTCTATTGAACCCAAAATTTGCACCGCCTTTTCTAATAATATTTCTGAGTGTACACAATTTCATTTTAGGAAATTGATTCTTGGAATTAAACGATAATGTAGAACATACGAACAAAAGTGTGGCTCTGGGTCAGACTTATCAGTGGATATTGTTTTTGCTTTTTGAGTCTATACTCTTCCCTAAAATTGTTTAGTTAAAACAAAAAGCTTTGCTTTCTGTTTATTTATATTTTTTATTTTATTTTATAATACCAAAGGCAACCAAGCATTTACTCAACATTTCATATTCGTGTCATTTAATTGCAGTGTGAAAATAGGCAATAATCACGATATAACACAATATTATTTTTTTATAGGCATTAAATAAAGTTTCTAAAAAAACCCTAGATTGACTTTATGAAAATCTTTTGTTATATATTTGCTTAGTAAAACAATTGAAAATTTCAACTCTAAATTGTTTATTGTACAAATAAATATTTAGATATTTTACTTCTGTAAATCTCCATATTTTACTTCTATAAATCTCCATTAAATTTTAAAGAAAATATGTCATTAAAATAGTGTCAACGAAACAATTTCACAAACATAATTTTTCATTAATTTAGTAAAATAATAATATTGAAAATATTCATTGTGTTGACGATTGTTTCTCTTGTATATGTAAGATTTTTCGCAGATTTGATAACACATGTGCTTTTTTTTAAGTTTTCTGGTATTTTCTGGCAACCGTTTTTATGTTGAGGAACGAATTTAAAGATTTAATTACCCACTTAGGTTGAATCCATATGTATAGAAATTTAGGGATTCACTTTTTCAGAAATCTGTGTACTGCACACATCTAACAAAGGAAGGAATCTGCATCACTACTGCCAATCCATGTTTGGAATTTATTTTTGAAATTGATATCCGGCTGAATGTCTAGTCTACTGAGAGTGAGTCTAAAATGCCTTTGAAGTGTGCATTCTAAGAAAATAGATTTAATATTACAGTAAGGGTATCTGCGCCTATTTTACTACATTTTCTGATATACACAGCCACGTTAAAGTTTTTCGAGAAACGATCGGCTTTTTATTCTTGACGCGCCAAACAATACCAGATGAAACCACTGCTGCATAAATGCACTGCACAAATTTTGATTTGTATAAAAAAAAAAATATTTTTTATCTTCAATTCATTTTTTTAATTGAAAAATCTTCAATCACGGAAATGATAGTATCAATTACCAATGTAAAAAAAATTCAAATGATACAAATAAAAAAATTAGTTTGATTGGTTTTTGTTTGATTGAAAATTTTGTTAATAAAAATTTAAATTGAAAATTTGTTAAAATTCAATTAAAATTTTAATTTTTTTTTCTGTGTATTGTCGTCGAATTGGAACACTTTGAATCGTGCTAATTAGATTTTCGTGTTTGCACATTCGGCGAAGAAGTATTTTGTATTTTCAATTCACAATTAATTGCTTACTATTGTGATTAGTTCACAGTCATTTCTGTGCTCTAAAGTTTTGTAGGCCGACGACAATCAGGACTAAAACCATCAAATTGCTATTCTTTCGCCCATTCTCTTTTTGATTTTTCCTTTCTCTCGATCTTCCTATAAGTAGAATACTATTTTAAGATCAGTATCGTAGAATAGAATATTAAAATATGGTATTTGTCTACATTGTCGACGCATAATAAATAACTCTTAAGTCATTTTCCACTATCTTCCAAGAATCCCAGCCCATCCTCCTTGAAATGAAAAGTTATGTGAATAGCTTTAGAATACCATATATGGTTGAAGAACTATTCCCAATAGTTTACTATTGTGATTAAATCTAATTTTATTACAGAATATTCTTGGCGGTTTATGAGAAAGAGAACGAAATTTCGGGATAAAGGATATAAATGATAGAAAAAGTGTAGATTTATTTTAGAAAATTTTAACTAAAATATTTTACTAATTGTAACATAACAGAAATAAGTTTATAATTTTTGTCAAATTGAAGAAACTTTTAAAAATAATTTTTTATCCTGTTGTTTAAGAACATTTCATATTTTCAAGGAAAAAAATTGTAGTTAAAAATTGCCAAAATGTCTAGCGCTATATGAAGTTCAAGACAGACACAATTTAAGGATAATTTCAGAAAATTATTACCGCAACATACATAAGTAAAATTCACCCATTTTTGGAAAATATGAATTATTTTCAAATTTAGTAAAGTTCATTTGTATACAACGTTTTTTCTCATTTTTAGTTTACGACATTAAAATAATAAAATAAGAAAATTTTTCTAACAAAATTTAACTAAAGTCATAAAAAATTTAATTAGTTAGCTCTCGAAAAATGTCTTATTATACACCAATACCAAAATTCTTAGGGGAGGTCAAAATCTTTGATATAAAGAAAACTTTCTTTAGTTCATCGACAAGAACGAGTCCTTCTTTCGCATATTCTATACACCCCAGATGGTATACTATCACCTCCCAATGTACATTCTTTCATCACCCCTTTGGTTTGCTAAATTTATGCCACCATATTTATTTTTGACATTTCCCAATTACCAATGATTTCCTCCTCCTCCTCCTCCTCCTCCCCCCCCCCCCCCCCCCAATAAGTTCAACCATTTTTCTTTTGTAATTCGAATTCACAACACTCACTAACCATCATAGCACGATAATACATTGTCTGCTTCACCATAATCAATTCGATATCCTTGAATATTCTGGCCATTGAAAATATTTTATCATCATGTAAAGCATTATTCGTTATATCCATAAGGGCGGTCTCATCCACATCATTATTCGAGGGATGTGATTTCAAATAATTTTCCAAAACACCAAATAAATTTTCAATTTGCATTAGATCCGGCTCCAAAAGACTCCATTCATAATGATTTAGAATTTCATATTTTCCCTCCTGCCATTTTGATTGCATATGATCTTCGATAAAACGACGATGTGAATCCAATATTTTACGCAACTGTTGATCAACATTGCGATTATTTGTAGAACGATCTAAATGTTGCCACAGAGATTTTTCCAAACTTAAATATTCCTCACGGACAGCATCAATTTCAATGGGAACATAAGGGCCATAGGATATATTATCATCATTCATATAAGCCGTAATTATAGTTATTAGTGTTGTACACAATAATAGGAGGATATTACACCTCCCCGTTCCGTAATGCCCGGCCATTTTAACGTTAACGGACTTTTTCTGTGCGCGTGTGTGTGTTCTTTTTAATTACCAAATGTTTCGGCACGTTAATTCTATTTTATTTAAACTTTTTTATTGTTTTTATTTAAAATGTTTTTGTGTGGTGTTTTTCTATTATTTGTTTCTCCATATATGTTTTATATGCACAACAGGTTTTTAGTTTACTATTTTAAGTGTCTGCCATTTCATACCACGTAAGTCTTTTTCATAATTCTGAGAAAGAACAAAAAGGTTCCAATTATTTTTGAATATTTTTGAATTAATGCCATTTTCATATCATTGTGAAAGTTTGTCCACGCAAATCCCAAAAGATCTTAAAAACACATAAAGAAGATTTTTTTTAATACAAATAACATTGAATTGCTAATAGAAAGAGGAATTTGTTTGCATTATTTCAGTGTCACCTGTTAATCAAACTTGATGATTTTTTTTACGCTATGAGTTTCTGTTTCTGGGAGTATCGTTTACTAAATAATATTATTTTCCCATTGGTATTAGCATTTATTAGTATTGTTCTCCAGAAAAACCTGGCCGCGAATTTCTATGTGGTGGGGCTGCCCCAATGTGATGTTAAAGATTTCATATCCCCTATAGATCTTCGTTCCTATTTTTAGCTCAATGATAGGTGACCACATTCGATAATAGAGTGGAAACTTCTCCAAGTGGTGACGACACCACATTGAAAAGTTTTGAAATACACAGATAAAACTATCCTAGTTTTACAGAAAGGTCTTGCATCCAAGAGCATCTGTATAATAATAGGTCTTACTAAGTTTTGCACAAAGTGTGTTCATTAAATATATGTCTGCATATTACGTTGTCGCCATAAATATCCCAAAACTAGAAGAAAATGATGATGACTTCCGCTCTATGGCAAGACCATGTAAAATTCATTGCTTCTGATCGATTTTGCACCACTTCCTGAAAATGTCATTGTTGTTATTCATTGCCGCACTGATAAGAATATTTTCATGAGGCCGACAATTTCATGTCCTTAAAATACAAATGCGAATTTTGCTTAGCATAGAAGACGTATTCCTCTAAAGTTTTTTCCTCGCCCAAAAGTCGATAAACTTATCAATGAAGTCGTTTTGTCCTTATAGTTAAGTGATTCGACTTAAAAATGGGTATCATTACATGAAAGAATATTTTGTTTGTATAAAGTCAAGTTGGCTTTAATAATTCAGAAAAGTTTCTACAAATTAGTGAAACCGTCTTTACATTATTTTAACTTTTTGTAGCTTTACTGAGCTTTAAAAAAAGTTTCAAAAATAGATGATGTTGGTCAACACTTTATTTCAAAGGCATTTATTACATGAAATATGACATAATTTCTACTTGAAGTCGAGTCTGAATTTGGAAATTTAAGTTGTGAATAACACGTGAATATACAGCGGGTCGTGGGTTCAAAATATTTTGAAAAGTTTTGTTTCAGCGGAGGTTAAGTTAGGTTAATGTGGCAGCCCGATTTATTTTCAGGCTCACTTAGACTATTCAGTCCATTGAGAGGTTTATCTTCGGTTACATTATATCTTTGTCTTAAGATATCGTTCTTTTCTTAAGATGCAATATCTTTGGCTCGGAATCAATAGCAAAATCCTCTTTCTTTTTTTGGGTGATGTCATTATACCCGTTGACATGGTATGTTACTTGCTGGAAACGTTATTGAATTGCCACATTAAATTCAAAAATTGTTTATGGTTTCTTTCAATCATATATTTTTGCAAATTCTTCTTCTTTTCCTTACTCAGCGTTCTTTCGAGTTTCTAGAGACTAAATTCAGCTCAAGTTCTACTTTTTGATATTAAGAAGTTGCGATTACATTAATGACTTCATCCGATCATCTTCGTGCAAATGCAAATTAAGCAATTTCTCTGATATCTCGGAGGGCTATGTTTACTTTTTTTTCAAAATTATAAATGTTTACACAATAATTTCGAAAATATTTATATTTCAATGTGTGTGATATATGGATTTTTATGACTTCCTCCATCGCCAACGATGGACGATAACGACAAAAGATTTTTACTCGAAATCCAACTACAAAGAATTCATACAAACCAATAAACATACAAACACCACCACCACCATTCTAAATGAAGCTTGGAAATCAATGACTACTACTGAATGTCTAACGAACTGAAACTAAAAAACAGACGTACTAAAGCAAGTATGTGTAACTGAATACAGCTCAATTGTCCGTCCATCCGTTGAAGCCCATATGTTTTTTCCCTTTTGTCTGCCCATCCATACCTCAGACCGACTGTGTGCCTATCGTACGACCACTTGTTATAGGTAAAAGAAAAAACAAACAAAAAAATAAAAATCAAAACTGAAAACTAAAAACAATGAAATTTGTTGTGAATTTAAACGTATTTTTTAATAATAATGCAAAAAAAAATCTCTCTCTCATATACTCTGTGTATGACGGATTTTGTGAGGGACGACCTTTCACAATGAACAAAGATTTTTTATTGGCTTTTGTTCGGTTGGATTATTTTTATCTTTTTGAAATAGATTTATTTATGTTTTATTGATTGAATTCATGTTTAATATTCATATATTTTATATTTCTGTAAACACTTTTTTTATTAATTTTCATAATTCCCTTGTATATATAAAGATTTCCACTAAAATAAGCTAATTTGCGATTTAGTTTTTTGCTTTCTTTTTTTCCCATTTACTTTTTTAATTTATCACTTGTGTGTGTTTTTTCGTCGTCAAATCGTACCGCACACAACGCGTTCTAAATTCACAATAAGTTTGTAGTTTCTACTCACGAATACCTAAGCCCCATGCCAGCAGATACTCACTCACTCATTCTAGTCAATCAACAACAATACGTGCTAAAATTGACTAAAATGGGGTTGCCAACATCATCATGCAATGACCGTTAAGAGACAAATTTTTAAAATATTGGAAAGAGACCATAAACACGAGAAAGAGAATAGGCAATTAAAAAACAGCTGTTTCTTCTATTGCAATGTAAACAACGCTCTAGGTTGTTTTTGTTTTAAGCAAATCAAATGTTCCTCTATAAATAAAATTTGTTTCTCGTTTTAGTTTTGTTTGCGGTACAAGAACAATAGAACTGAGCAGATGTGATATGGGCACGTTTACTGTAATACATTAGTAATAAATAATATATAAGAAATTGATTTCCTATTCCAATATTTGTTCCGTTTATTCTTTTGTTTTGTTAGTTTTTTTTTTTCAATGGCCACATCATTATCGACTAGATTTCTAGAATATTAGGGCAATACCCTTTTGACTGAAATGCGATTTCTTAGTTAATTTTATGTTTAAGTTTTCATTAAAAAGCATTCATCTGGGATATTTGTTTTTGAAGTTCGATATTTCTATTGTGTACTGTAAAAAAAAACAGGCTCGGTTCCAAATATTTTGTCCTCATTTTATATTGATTCCGAGCCAAAGAAGCGGAGAATTGAAGTCAGCATAAATTTAAATTTCTCTTTTAAACTTTCGTACTTGATTCTTTTTATTTGCATGTGCTATCAAAGCCCTAAACGTGTTAACGACAACTTAAATTTTCAAAATCAGCCACAACTTCAAGTTGGAATTATGCTATTTAAAAACGATTTCCTCAATTTTGATTTTTGTTGTTAATTATTAAAGCCAAGTTGACTTAGCTGTCCTTACTTTAAGGACATGAAATCTTTAGCCTCACAACAATATTAGTTTGTTCAGTGTATATGAAATTTTTATTTAATATTTTCGGTAACCCTGAATATTCTCTTATCATTGCAATCTCTTTCGGTTGCATCTCTTCTATGTTTTACTTAGAGCATGTGAATGAGTGCTTCCGTTACGCTCATATATAAATGCTGGTGTAATATTCTCACATTTACTTCGGTTTGGTGAATTTTCTTTGTTTAGCAGCAAAATTGGTTTCAAACCAGTTTTTTATACCATACCATCGGTTTTATCTTTGTCACACTTTTTCACCTCTCATTTTGGCGTAAACTTGTACCTGGTGTACTTAAAGATTTCGTGAAGGTAAAACTTAAATATTTCTTTGCACCGACGACAACCTTTTTTTGGGTGCGTTTTTATTCAATGAAATTTACTATTAAATTCAAGTTATCTTCAAGAAGAATGAAGAAATTAGTTTTATGGAAGTCAAATGACTCCACTTCATATAAAATGCATCTGTAATGTTCAAGCAAATTCCCCTAAGTACATTTGAGACCATGTTTATGGGAATGAAAAAACGCATCTATTATTAAATACCTGAACAAAGACATAACAAGTATCACATTATATGGCATTTTATAGTAAGGGGATTCACATGTTTATAGAAGCGAAATTTTACTTTTATAAAAATTGGTAATGTCCCTGATGCTACCTTGTATTTATTTGTATAGGGTCTATTATTTTGTAATCTCCACTACTATGCCCTTGTAACCTCACGTACCATAGAGACAGATTCACATACACGTCACACATTTTAGATTTTTTATTGTAACGGTCTTATGCACTCTCACATTTCTGTTGATTGCAAACAGATAACATATTTCATCGTACTTATCCCTCTCTCGCTCTCATCTCACGTTGGCAACCGTAAATAAAGTACAATTCTTCATCATATATGAAGTGTTCTGATCTGTATACAGTGCAAATGCATCTTTGTTTCTATTTGTTTATATTCATGTTGGTATTTTAGGTGATGAACACCAACCGCAAGGAAGGAATGTCCCTATAGTCAGATACTTTCTTTGTTTGGAGTCGCACATTTATGCTGCTGTCTATCATAGAGGGTTTATATTTGGATTTCTCATTGAGTTTTATGTGTAATATTTTGATGTATGAGAAGAGAAACATTGTAGAGATATCTAAATGTCCACTGAATTAAATATATGCCCCGCATGTGAATGTTTGCATTTATGTAGTCATTTGAAATGGGTCAGTGACATTAGTTGTGGTTGATGCTAGTTCTGAATACAATTGTCTTCACCAGGGAAATTAGAATGCCGATTTCGATTATTCAATATACGAATAAAATATCACGACAATGATGACTCAGATTAACAAATTTTGCACAAATTGCCGGTTTAAACTAATTTTCCATTCAATTTAAACCCTGTTTTTCCTTTAGTTGTTTGTTATTTATTTCGACTTAACACTGTTATTATTTAATTCATATGCGTTTTATATGTATGTGTGTTTTGCACATGTCATCACATGCCATAGAGAAATAACCTACTATCTATCAGCCGTTTAAGAAACCCCTTATGGATTTGTCAATTTATTGTGGCTGATCTTTATTCTGTCTGCTTTTATGTTTGTTGTTTTTTTTTTTTTCTTTCTTATTTTTATTTTCAAGTCAAAATCATTGTAGACCATAGTTGAATGATGATTCATATACTTAACCATTTTTAAACTTTCTTTGTCGATTTTAGGCAACAAAGGCATATAAAATCATGTTAGTTAACATTTCATTGTTTTTCTCACTAACATACTATAAAACATGTTTATTACATGGTATTTCCTATGAGTAATTTGCTGTTATTTCTCTCAGTCTCTCTGGTTCTCTCATGTAATTGCTTCATAAGCATGCCATATGAATTTCTTTTTTCTTCAAATTCTTTGTGTCTGATATCGGACACCCATATCTGTTTTGATTACGACAACCATTTGGATACATGAAGCCCGAGTTTATTCTGGGAAGATGTTTGTTTTTTCATAGCCATGATTCATATATTTTATATAACATAATTTTAAATTAAAAGTTTATATGTTATTTCCTTTAAATTACTAAACTTAATGTTAGTTTGGACTTCTTTAAAATTAACTTAAAAAACTTTCTATAAGAGAAATCAATTTTACCTAATCCTAAATATAAATTTATAAATTTTGTATTAAGCGAAAAATCAGTATATCAGGGTTTGAATATTTTTTTAAATAAAACTTGAATACCGGTAATTGAGTATCAATTATTAACCCTGGACAGTCATCCTTCGTCAAAATGACGACGCGTAATTTCATTTTCGATTTAAAATGCATTTTAGTCGATTAGGAAATGATAAATTTAAGTAATACTAATTCAACAATTTTATGAGTTTTTGTTTTATACTAATTAAAAACAAATTGAATAAGAAAATAAACTCAATTTTGGTTGTCATTTTTGCTTACGATGTAAATTATAGCGTCTTGAAATAAGCCGTAGTCAAAATGACGAAGGATGACGTTTGTGTACAAAAAATAAGGATGACTTTCCAGGGTTAAAGAAATTTTCGTAGTAAATTTGAGTTCAAAATAGCAAAAGTGTCTTTAACGCCATGCAAAGTTCAAGGTGGACGTATTTGTGGTAAAATTTACAAATTCTAAGAAATTCTGAACTATTTTTCAACAACCAAGTAATTTGTATTGCTAGACGCCATATGACCCATTTGCAATACCATACGACCTATAAAATAATACCAACTTGTGCCAAGTTTCAAGCCGATAGCTTGTTTCGTTCAGAAGTTAACGTAATTTCAATAATTCCTAAATCGACTCAGAATTTTACCATGACCAATTATGGGGTCTAAGATCAATATTGTGATGGATGGTGGATATAAAAATGTTATGCAAAGATCGTAAAGATTATTTTAATAAAAGTTTCATTATTTTTGAAGAAATTTTCCTTGCGAAAATTGCGTTTCCTAAAATTTAGGTTGCATAATCTTTGTATTAGATCAATATTCAGTGTGTTAAAACCTGAAATATTTCGAAATAACATGCGGTTGAATTTGTGTACAGTGGAATGCTTAAAAAAAATTAGATATTTTCTCATGAAATCTTTCAGATTTTAAAAGCTTATTGAAGACTTAAATTTTAAGGTTTCTTTGAGAACTTTGAACAAAGTTCTACGCTAAAATAATAAATTTAAAACCTATTTACTTAAACATCCTACAACAATAAACTTAAAATCCTATTTGAAACCTTAATTCGAATTTGAGAAATCCATTCGCATTATATTATGCATTTCCTACAAGTGATGAATTATGAAAAATCTCAATTACTAAATTTAAATAACATATATCCCGTCTTATAAGCTCATGAGCCTTTGCATACAAATACTGCACAATGTTTTGCAGTTACCAAATGTCTTTACATTCCCGAAAACTCTCTGATAGAAAATATTTGTTATATATGTGTATAAATGAACCTGCCTTTCTACATCCATTACCTGATAACTATTCGCCATCATTTCAAATAAATTTGTAGCCGATGAACCCAAAGATATTTTATCTTCCGGTCCAAACATCATTAAATGCAAACGATCCATTAGATGATGTACAGAATACGCGTTGGGTGCCACTGTCCATTCGGCAAATTTCAAAAGGGTTTCTGTCTCCAATTTATCCTGAAATGTTTCGTATTGTTGCATTTGTTGAAATCTTGAGGATATTCGATTCATTGTATCGGAGATTTCATTGCGTTTAGCTAGTAATTGTAGATTTCCCTCGACGAAATTATTGACTGAATCGATGGCTAAAGCGATGTATTCAGCATGCTATTGAAAAAGATGTGAATTATAAGCATATTCCAGGTCGAACTCGAATATTGCGCGTAGAAGAGAACAGAAGGAGTGGTATGTTAAATGTGGTCAAATATATATGTATGAAAATTGATGGCCTACATACATGCAATGTCTTTAAGTTGCAATTTCCGATCGATTAAATAATCTAATAAATATCCATACCATGGTATGGGCCCTAAGGGTCGGTTTCTTCAGAATTTAAAATCTAATAACAAATATTTTATTATTTTAAAAATCTCCTATTTGTAGATTTTTATTCTTTATTAAATCCAAAAGTATTGCTGTCGAATAAACTCTACTGTCAATACTAACATAATACTACAAATCATCGAAATTTGTTCAGAAAAGTATAAAATTGGGTACTCCAAAATTCTACTACACAGAAAAAAATTTCACGAAAATGTTTCCAATTAAAATCTTAATTGAGTTTTAAAAAATATTCAATTAAAAATTTAATTGAATCAAAAAATTTTTAAATTGAAATAAAAATCAATCACACAAATTAATAGTATCAATTAATTTTTTAATTGGATCAATTAATTTTTTAATTGACTGCCAATTAATTTTTTAATTGATACTACCATTTCCGTGATTGAAGACATTTCAATAAAAAAATTAATTGGATCAATTAATTTCGTGATTGAATCAGAAAATTTTTTTTTGGCTTTTCCATACCTTGGAATCCGCCCGAATTTGCCGCAAAAAATATTTTTTATCGAGTCGAATTTATTTGTTTGTTACTAACGGCAAATATATTTTTGTATTTCAAGATATAAATATAAAATATGTCCAGAACAAAGCATGTTAACCTAAAAACACGTTTGTATTAAGGACTGCTCCCACCCAAAAAATGATCCTATACGCAGTAGATCCTTAACGATCATTTCTTGTATAGGTTAGGTTAGGTTAGGTGGCAGCCCGATGTATCAGGCACACTTAGGCTATTCAGTCCATTGTGATACCACAGTGGTGAACTTCTCTCTTATCACTGAGTGCTGCCCGATTTCATGTTAAGCTCAATGACAAGGACGCCCGGTGGGAGTCCGAACGGCGTTCCACATTGCAGTGAAACCACTTAGAGAAGCTTTGAAACCCTCAAAAATGTCACCAGCATTACTGAGGTGGGATAATCCACCGCTGAAAAACTTTTTGGTGTTCGGTGTAAGCAGGAATCGAACCCACGGCATTGTGTATGCAAAGCGGACATGCTAACCATTGCACCACGGTGGCTCCCATTTTTTGTATAATATCCGGCCCTTTAGTCGCAGTTGCGTATTTGACTTACATTTCATACTTCACTCCCCAACTACTCTCTCTCGCCATGTTGTGCTCGAATACCAGTCAGCATTAGCAGACATTGTCTTTACCTGATCTTCTGTCTTTATAATTTGACTGCTGACTTCCCGCAGCCGTGAAAGAACTTTCTTTTGTTTATCTCTCATCAAAGGAAAATCAATGTCGTAGTTTGATGTAGAAATTTTAACAATATCCCAGGCCTTGAGAACCGCAGTTGTAACCTCCTTCACAACATGTAACACATCCAAGACATCCTCGATTAAAGCCTTCGAAGGCGCTGGTATACCACAGAATACAGCAAGTAAAAGGGTTAATCCCACACTAAAGCGTTTCCAATGCATTTTGTTTTCTTCTTTATTATTATAATTAATTTGTTTTTAACCGGCAATATGAAAAAATGACGCGTTGAGTTTTAAACTAAATCGCACCACTAAATGAACACTTCTGGTCACTTGAACAAAAGAAAAATCACACTAAAACACTTTATCTAAACTCGTTTAGACTTTTGGTGGCATTAATTTTATTTATTTCTTTGTATTTTTTCCTTATATTTTCCTTCTTTTTTGGCTGGCCGACGATGCTTTCGACTGTTGTATTTGCCTGTGTGTGTATATCTGTCTATATAACGGTTTCAATGACTAGATTCGAACGACACAACAACGAAAATCATATTGTAACCATATGAGAGGTCCCAAACAACATCACCACCGTATACACACAGCGCACGTTAAGTAAGCGTTGACGTTGTCTCAACAACCTCTCAATGCAAGAGTTGAAAGTTATTTGATTTGGCGACTTTAACGAGTCTCCCCATTTGGTGTTATAGTGATGATATTAAAACGTCTACGTTGTATTCTCTTTATGCACTCTTTGTAGTTTTGCTCTTTTTCTCTCTAGTTACCCCTGTGTTTATAAATTCTATTAAAAATTAGTGGTCAATTGTATGCTCTTTTAGAGATGCCCATATTGGAGATTTTGCCCTTAAAAATGGGAAAGTAGATTTAATGCTCCACTAAAAATGTTGGCCTTGACGCCAAAGATTTTTTGTTATTGATTCAGAGATAAAGTAATGGCTTTATTTAATAGAATAAAGCAATTTTAAGGGAACAATTCCGGAGAAATGCTTTCCTACGTATCGAAATTTTAGGCAAACGAAATTCCTCCTTGTTAGAAAGTATTTTCTTTAAGAATAAGAAAGATAAATCAGAATTTATAGCAAGCTGTACAAATATTGTCTTTAATCTGTTTTATTTACTTTTAATGAAATTTTTAGCGTCAAGAGTAAACTACGTTTGTATGTATAAAATTTCGTTCCCCAGAAAAAAATTCTTTACCCTGAAAAAAATATTTACGTGATATTAAAGATTACGCAACCTATATTTTAGGATGCGAAATTTACAAAATATTAAGAACAAATTTCTTTATAATAATGAAATTTTAATCAAAATAAAGTTTATAATCTTGGCTTCAATAATTTTTTCATTAAAATTAGGACACGAATTTTGTAAATTTGCATCCCTCCGTTAAAGTCGCATGTCTTTGAACTAAGGCTAATTTTCTTTAAGGCAAGGAAAAACATTTTCGATTTAAAGAAATTGTCCTTAAATTAACTGAAATATTGAAACTTTACATTTAAAATAAAAACACTTCAAATTTAGGCTAAGACTTATTTTGAGGATTTAGCGTCTTTGGTTTAATTGTTTTGGAATTATGAAAACATTTTTTTCTTTGAAGTATCCGTTATAATTTGGATCGCAGCAGTAAATATTTATTACTAATTGGAGCATTTCATACATTAAAAATGCAAGATTTCACTTCTTTTCTGTGATTGTTTTTAAACAGCTGATGACAGTGTTGCATATTTTTGGAGATGTCCTGGATAAACAAGTACTCTGTTTTCTTTTAGTCCTTCACGGCTTAGGGTATCCAGTGCTAAAAGAAAACAGCCCTTTTATTGGTCCTATAGGACCAATAATTCAAGTAAACTTTTTGTATGTGCAGGATAAATTAAATTTTCATATACTGAAATAGGTTGCAGATCTCATTTGTAAAAATTTTCAATATCTATGCTACATAATTAATAAGGCTATTCACGTAAAGACAAATTTTAGCATAAAAATCCATATTATAAAAAAAACAATACAAAATGTGATGTTGGTTAAAAAATAATAAAATCAAGGATGCAACATTCTAAAAACATAGAAAAGCCTTTTTTGCAGCTTTTTTACCGTTAACTTATTTAATTATAAGACCCTTTGTAACCCTCGAATGTATTTCTCTATATTAATGATTTTTTGCCTAACTTCAAATAAATCCATCTTTAACTAAAGTCAATGTTGCCAGTATTGAGGATTTTATTTCGTGGATGGGGACGAAATTTCTGAGTTGAGGACTTGGGGAGAAATGGATTCAGAAGTCCAAGCGCTACTATTGTCCAAGACATTTTTCTGCTATTGTGAAATCATTCGAGAGGGATTCGGCCATCCTGCGTATATCCCATAAATATAGATATGAATAAAATGGGCGTATTATTGGTCAAATTTACATATTTTATGAAATTTTTAGCTATTTTTTGACAGACACGAAGTTAGTAAATCTTTATGCTTCATTTGTAGAAATTATACTATGTGTCAAGTAAAAAACTTCTTTAAAACAAAGTATTGAATAGCATTTCCTATTTTTGAACACTTTTTCGCTTTGTAGTCGAGATACAAAGTCAACAAATTTAAAGACAATTTCATTATGTTATTTTGAAGAATTTTTCAGAATTATTAATGCCAAGTTGGCCTTAGTAAAAGAAATTCATTCATTTGAAGACACCCAGTTTTAAGTTGAATCTCTTAACTATTAAAACAAAGCGACTTCACTGAAAGGAAAAAACCTTTGGATCAGAGAAATGCGTCTTATATGGTAAGCAAAATTCGCATTCATATTGTAAGGACACGAAACTTTTGACCTCACCATAATATTTTTTCAGTGTAGTTAAAAATCACACCAGGATATTAAAGTGAAGCAGCGTTGCCAGGTGATTTTTGATTTTCAAGAATTTGGAACCTGACTGTCGAAAAATAAGCCACAGTACTGAATTTCCTTATCATTTTTGTGATATGGTTCGGGAAAACTCATCGTAAATTAGTTAAAAACCCCTTGTTGGCTTTTAAGTTTGAACAACGAATAAATAAATCTTCTTACAGCAAAGCTGCTCCTTCGCCATTTCATACATATTGTTTATAGGAATTTTCTCTTCGTTGCTGTAGTTTTGAAAATTGAACATGAGATCAAAATAAACACTCACTTGTGCAAATGAAATTATAAACCTGCGAACTATGTATACAAATAAATATGCATTCGTTGCATTTTTCAAATATTTAAGCATAATTTTACCTATACAACATGGTTTTCAGGGACGATACAAGAGGGAGAGACCTAGTGTATTTAGAAAATTTGCTACAACTGCATTTTTTCGATCAAAAAGCAATATTTTATCCCGTTTATCATTTTTTGGTCATAACAATCAATCAAAATGCTACACTTTATAAACTACACAAAGCTTTAGTCCGATCGACAGCTGCTACATTTTAAATCGAACATTTCATATACATAGGGTTTTTTCCCGGGAACGGGATCCCGGGAATTTGCTATTTTTTCGTTCCCGCTTTCCCGGGAAATAAGTGCGGGAATTCTCGGGAATTTTTTTTTTACAATATTTTATATATAATAGAGGGTTTATATGGCAAATGACAGTTGAAATCTAGTTAAAGTGGTTTTTGGAAGTATAATGAGATTGACTATGGTACCAAGTAGTAGTAGTTTACTTGTGGGACATTTTTTTTTTGTCAAAATTCGTTTTTATTATTCAACATAAAGGGTGATTTGTTAAGAGCTTGATAACTTTTTTTTTAAAAAAAACGCTTAAAATTTGCAAAATCTCATCGGTTCTTTATTTGAAACGTTAGATTGGTCCATGACATTTACTTTTTGAAGATAATTTCATTTAAATGTTGACCGCGGCTGCGTCTTAGGTGGTCCATTCGGAAAGTCCAATTTTGGGCAACTTTTTCGAGCATTTCGGCCGGAATAGCCCGAATTTCTTCGGAAATGTTGTCTTCCAAAGCTGGAATAGTTGCTGGCTTATTTCTGTAGACTTTAGACTTGACGTAGCCCCACAAAAAATAGTCTAAAGGCGTCAAATCGCATGATCTTGGTGGCCAACTTACCGGTCCATTTCTTGAGATGAATTGTTCTCCGAAGTTTTCCCTCAAAATGGCCATAGAATCGCGAGCTGTGTGGCATGTAGCGCCATCTTGTTGAAACCACATGTCAACCAAGTTCAGTTCTTCCATTTTTGGCAACAAAAAGTTTGTTAGCATCGAACGATAGCGATCGCCATTCACCGTAACGTTGCGTCCAACAGCATCTTTGAAAAAATACGGTCCAATGATTCCACCAGCGTACAAACCACACCAAACAGTGCATTTTTCGGGATGCATGGGCAGTTCTTGAACGGCTTCTGGTTGCTCTTCACTCCAAATGCGGCAATTTTGCTTATTTACGTAGCCATTCAACCAGAAATGAGCCTCATCGCTGAACAAAATTTGTCGATAAAAAAGCGGATTTTCTGCCAACTTTTCTAGGGCCCATTCACTGAAAATTCGACGTTGTGGCTCGTTAGTAAGTCTATTCATGATGAAATGTCAAAGCATACTGAGCATCTTTCTCTTTGACACCATGTCTGAAATCCCACGTGATCTGTCAAATACTAATGCATGAAAATCCTAACCTCAAAAGAATCACCCTTTAGTTCCCTTCAAGAGCGATACAACGATTATAACGACCTTCCAATTTTTTGATACCATTTTGGTAGTACTCCTTCGGTTTTGCCTCAAAATAGGCCTCAGTTTCGGCGATCACCTCTTCAGTGCAGCCAATTTTTTTTCCCTGCGAGCATCCTTTTGAGGTCTGAGAACAAGAAAAAGTCGCTGGGGGCCAGATCTGGAGAATACGGTGGGTGGGGAAGCAATTCGAAGCCCAATACATGAATTTTTGCCATCGTTCTCAATGACTTGTGGCACGGTGCGCTGTCTTGGTGGAACAACACTTTTTTCTTCTTCATATGGGGCCGTTTTGCCGCGATTTCGACCTTCAAACGCTCCAATAACGCCATATAATGTTGATGGTTTTGTCCCTTCTCAAGATAATCGATAAAAATTATTCCATGCGCATCCCAAAAAAATAGGCCATTACTTTGCCAGCGGACTTTTGAGTCTTTCCCGCTTCGGAGACGGTTCACCGGTCGTTGTCCACTCAGCCGACTGTCGATTGGACTCAGGAGTGTAGTGGTGGAGCCATGTTTCATCCATTGTCACATATCGACGGAAAAACTCGGGTGTATTACGAGTTAACAGCTGCAAACACCGCTCAGAATCATCAACACGTTGTTGTTTTTGGTCAAATGTGAGCTCGCGCGGCACCCATTTTGCACATTTTGCACATCTTTAAGGCCTCTGCTATCTCGATCAACTTCATTTTACGGTCATTCAAAATCATTTTATGGATTTTTCACCGTCCTCCGTGCTCATTTCACCACGCTTGAATTTTGCATACCGATCAATTAATGTTGATTTGCCTGGGGCAGTGTCCGGAAACTCATTATCAAGCCAAGTTTTTGCTTCCACCGTATTTTTCCCTTCAGAAAACAGTATTTTATCAAAACACGAAATTCCTTTTTTCCATTTTTTTTTCACAATAACAAAAGTTGCTTCACAAATGACGCTCTATCTCACAAACTAATTGACTTACAGACGTCAAATTTTGACACGAATCATTTGAAGGTTGGTACTATATAAAAATAATATGCATTTCATACTAGCGACGCCATCTAGTGTTGGACCGGGGACTTATCAGCCAACCTGTTAATACTAGCGACGCCATCTATGTGTCAGACCGGGGACTTTCAGCCAACCTGTTACATAGTCGTAGGTTCTAGCCCAGAATCTAACGGGCTCCCAATTGTTAAAAAGAAGGTTGCTCTTCCTAATTTATGATTGTCATATCGGCATTCCGATAGGCTGGTAGACTGAGTAAACCTTTATAAAGGTAAAATGTCCCGTACCTTATGTAACCCACGTTTGCAGTTGCATGATTTCAAAATTTCATAATTATTGCAAGCATGTTTTAATGAAATATGAAAATTCTAACCTTTATTAAGATAGTTATTTTAATTTCAAGCTTATACCTCATATACATTAGGCTCGAAATCGATGAAAAATTGATTTTAAATCCCTCATTTATAAGGCAAATGACAGTTAAAACCTAGTTAAAGTGGATTTTGGAAGTGTAATGTGAATGAGGTATTAGGCGATAGTGTTTCCCTTTTGGGAATATTGACCGAAAATGTGCATATAGCGATCCCGTTTTACGATGGTGAAATCGAAATAAGTTTCTTTCATTTCCAAACAGTTCTTTAATGTTCAAAAAATCTCTCTATACTAATAGTGTGCTTCCGAAAACTATACCCAAAGAGAATGTCTTAAGCATTGTAAAAAAATTTTGTATTACAAAATATTTCGTATGTTAGTACGATTTATGGCTGAATATATATTGTTAGTTCTCCAGGTAGCGCCTTATAACCATAGTTTTAGGCGATTTCTATTTTATTCAAATGTCTAAATGTATGCCACATCAAAGCTGGTTTCCCTTTGACCGGGATCCCGGGAAATTCGAAAAAATTCCCGCTTTCCCGGGAATGGAAAAAGTCCGGGAAAAAGAAAACCCTACATATACACGACCTCTCTTATTCTACTCACATCATAAAATCGTACAATCGTATGCAAACCATTCGATTCCTTTGTGTAGGAGTTGCCATCATTTCGACCTCTCAATTCCATGTGTAAAATATTCAATAAATGACCAACAGATTCAGAATTTGGATTCACAAACCATTTAGCCATGTAAATCAATGTGGATGTTTCCAATTTGTCCATATCACTTTCCAACAATTTCATATGACGGTACATGGAATTTACTTTATGTTGTATGCGTTCAATCCTATGGAGGAGCATAATCGCTTGACTACTGGAGATAAGAGAGTTCATTGTAGTTTCCATCAAGGCAACAGTTAAAGTTGAATGCTGAAATAAGAACACACTAACTAGAGGAAAGCAAAACTTGACCGAAGATTTCTTAATGGGACTACAAAATTTACTTTCTTCACCATATTGTCAATATCTTGACTGACAATTTTTATCTGAGACATAACTTTTTCCTCTTTATCCCTAAGTATTGGTAATTCCATAGAGGATATCTCCACATCCAAATGTTTTTCTTCATTATTTCCGAAGACATATTTTCCAAAATTATACGTGACATCTAGAACATCATAGAGATCTTCTAGGATACATTGAGTTTCTAAAGGCTTTAAAGCAAAGATGCTTGCCAAAGTCCAAATATATAGCCATTGCATTGCTTTCACTTAACTATTGATACTATTCCATTGACACTTCTATCGATACTAGCGTCTTGGCAATTTCAGTCTGCAATAAAAATCTCTATATATTACTTGAAATCTATTGATAAGAAGTGCTCAAGATGATATTCAACAGTGGAGTATGGTAATTTTGAACCGAAAACTATAATATATACAAATATTACTCTATATAATATTGGATGGATCAAGAGAAAAGGGAATCTTACAAACTTTTGTGAGCCCACAATGACCCGGAGAACTATATAAAAATGCCAATCCTTGAGCATGCCTTTAAGTATGTCCCCTCTACGGGTTTCCATATAATATATTCTAATGCAGCATGCTGATATGGTTAACCTAACCTAACTTATGGAACTAATTTTTAGATAAATGAAGGGATCGCAACCTTATCGTCTTATAGTCGTAACAAATTGCACAAATATAACAGGTCCTAGAATCAGGAAATTGTCAGTAGCTTACACCTGTTGCAAAACTAGAACTTTAGCAATGGAAGAGCGACCGATTTTCCCGAAAAATATAAATTGTATCTATATTCTATATTATATAATCTATATTCGTATTAATGAAAATCTCCTCTTACTTTTTCTTATCGTTACAGAGTTTCTTCTATGAAATTTTGGCTGGTATTTGGGTACGTAATGGCCTTCAAATCAAAGGACAAGCGATGACCTATATACAGGCGAATTTTTGCAATTCCATGGCCGATATGGATCTATTCTTTTTGCAAATCTGCGCTACAAATCTCCCACAATACTTCTTCTTACAAAACACCATTGAGTTGTTCGGTGTGGCCCAATGGCTGGAAACGGCACCCCTCAAGCAAACACAAAAAATGGAACAAACTTCAATGCTAGAGGGTTTTCTAACATTCCTGGCGACTTTAGTGACAAGTCGTACAAATTTGGGTAATGACGAGGCCACACAATGCATCATCGAAATTAGTGCCCTCTTGGCTACGGAGAATAAGACCCATTCGCAATTGTTGGAATTAATGCCCGAACGTTCGGGCAATGTTCATACCAAGAATTTCGAAACATTCTTGAAACAATTATCTGTATACAAAGCTCCATCGGCGGGTTCAGAAAATTTGGAGCAGGGCCTTTTCACACCAATCGATGAAGTCTGGGAAGAATACTATGACCCATTGCATGTTCTATTGCGGGCCGTTCATCGTCGTGATTTCCAGTCGTCGTTAGATCGTTTCACAAATTATGTCAAGTCGAAAAATCGTATGCCAGCGAGTGGTAATTTGTGGCCACCATTCCGTTTACCTCGTCCGGTTGGAGCTGCTTTCAGCGATCCATGTCGCATTTTGAACTCCCGTGTCTTCCATTCGACAATATTATCGATATTGTACCGTGCTGTACATTCTCGCGATGTATCAGAACATCTATTGGCCTTAGCAATATTCCTTTTGGAAATTGCCATCGAAACGAGTGAGGATACCAAGTCCACGGGAAGTGATAAAGCTGCAGTTGTAGAATGTGAGGAGCAACATAAGCCTTGCTATCCCTTTGGCATGCGACGTGATCCTCCCAAATTGTTCAAATGCTATCCCACGGATAATCTTAGCTGCAACTTGAGACATGTTGTTTCAAAGATATCTCTCAAATCCCAGGAACCGCAAGTAACACCAGCTCATTACCGCTCAAATCCTTTCTATACAGAAATCGATTATGATTTGGACGATAACCAAAGTATGGATATAACTCCGGCCTGGGGATATGATCGGAACTTGAGTGGAGTTCATAGTAACTCGGCTCCAAATGTCACCACCACCTCTACAGCTATAGTGCCTATGCGTCTTCAGAATATGGAAGTTGCACTGCCAGCAGATCTTTCTGTAGTACCCGAAACAGGATTGGTAATACGGCAAGATAGCCAAGAAGATGACTCTTTAAGGGAAATTGGAAATGCAATTGAGAATACTGATCGTTCAACCTCGTCGCCCATGGAATATCGTTTCTCTTTGCAACCCATAACTATGTCAGCCGAAAACACAGGCATGGAAGTTGTTTTACGTGATGGCCAGGCCCCAGGACCTTCAAATAGCACGGCAACTGGAACCCAAAATCAAAGACAAAATCAATCGGACATGTTCCCACCAACCACACCCAACAACATAGGTAGCCTAATACCTTTCCCACGAGTACAAGCAGTTGCTGTATCAAGGGCAAATATGGACATAATACCCTCGAACCCAGGTGCCTTGGGAGTAGGACGTACACGACTAGCTTACGAAGTAAGCAATCGTAAACGTTCGGTGGAAAATGCTATAGACGGCCACAGCAAAGACGATGTTGTAATCGATGAAAGCATCCTTTCTTTACTATTGAAATTACACTCGCAATTAAGTGGTACTCTGGACAGTTTCTCTGTTGCTGACGATGACCAAGAAGAGGAAACATCATCATCATCTACGGCCATGGATGTAGACTGTGAGGATTCTGCAGAACCATCAACTTCTTCAGCAGCTGCAGCAGCTGCTGCCTCTAGTCAAACGAAAAAACGTAATATCAAAGTGTCGAATTCACGAGTGGGCGATGGACCATTCTTTATTGGAAATCTATTGCGAAAGATAGCAAAACATGATGACTTGTGTGCTCAAAATATAGACGAAATACGCCGCAAACTTTGGCCCAACCAAAGGGAGAAACAAGCTGAAGCGAAGGCCAGAGAAGCCAAGGAGAAGGAAGAACGACGCAAACGGGCGCGTGAGAGGCAAATGAAAATGATGCAAGAATTTGCCAATAAACAGAAGGAGTTTATGCAAACAGCAGCAGCTACCAACATGGATGCAGGAATGGAGGAGGAGGAAGAGTTATACGAGGAGCAACCCCGCGAAAAAGAATATGATTGTATTATATGCAATTGTACTACCCCCAGCACGGAGGCCAATCCAATTGGTCTGGTTGTACTGGTGGAATCCAGTGGCATTGTAGGTCATCGTCGCCGAATTACTGAAAGACTACCGCTACCACTTAGTCCCGAAGATGAGGAGAAACTGAAACATAGCACACGTTTAGCTACTGAATTCAATCGTCGCACTGAGCTTTTAAGTTTGAAATTTGGCGAAGAGTCATGGTATCTCTCAAATAATATGGCATACGAAAATGGTGTCCATGTTCAATCTTGTGGCCACCATGTACATCTGAGTTGCTTGGATGCCTATTTGAAAACTCTATATGCCAGCCAAAGACAACATCAACATGAAAGAGGAGAATTTTATTGTCCTGTGTGTAGGCAGTTATCGAATTCCGTACTACCACTGAGCCCACAATTGGATCGTCCAACGCCAGTGGTACGCTCGGGACAACAACCATTCGAGCAGCTAGTATCGGAGTTGACCACCCTTATAAAAGAGAATGAAAAACCACCGGTGAGTTTAAGTTTTTTGTCAATTTTTTCTAAATCTAAACGAATTCTTCTTCAATAGACCTCAACAAAACTATCCGAAGCTATGGGTCGTGCCATGGAAGATATGACAAATATAACACATCGTAAAATGAAACGAATTCCACCTACGTTCCGTAGCCTATTTATATTTGTCACCTCAATTGCTCGCACCAATCTCGAATCAGAAATCATACAACGGGGAGGCACATTGTGTACCACAAATCCCACACGCTATAAGGCAAAACGTGACTGCATTGTTCCCTTGTTACATGTACTCTCGGTACATGTTCGGGTATTGGTCGAATGGCCACTATGGAGTTCATGGGCCTCCTTAGCCGGTATGCCAGTAGCTGAGATAGCACCTGTTCCCTCGCACTGCCGTGAAGTTATACCAGCCATTTTAGCTGATCCAATAGCATTATTATTAAAATTTATACTCCTGGCTCCGCTACATTTAGATCAAGGTATGTTTTGAGGGGGAAATTTTTTTCAACATTTTCATTCATTTTACTGCTTTATCCTTCAATTTCAGAATACTTCACTTGTATGGTCAAGGTTATGTACAATTTATTGTACTACCAAATTGTGGTGCAACTTTGTGTCACCCTAACAGATCTCGAATGTGATTATATTTTAGCAAACTTTAATGCACCGCCTTCCGCTGAATCACAATCGTCTTCCAGTCGACGAAATTTAATGCGGTCATCACCCAATGCTTACTTGGCCCGAGCTATGGCTTTAGTTTTAAAGAATACCAATCGTTTATCTCATCTAAGACGTGATAGTATACCATCCACTTCGGCAGCTGCATCGGCGATGAATGCAGCAGCTGCAGCTGCTGCTGCTTCTACTGCAGCAACATCTCCTAGTAGTGGTGATAGTAATACTGATGTTGAAACACCTACCAGTTCACCATTAGCCGGTGTCGAAGTTAATTTCAAATCTATGGAAATGCAATTGCAAACACTTTGCTTACCATTCTTACGCATAGCAGCATTACTACGCCAGCACTTGTATAGGCATGAAATGCCAGAAATTTCCGCCCCAGGTCTAGAATTTGTGCGCTTGGTATATTATTTGGAGCTGGTAACAGATTCAATGGATTGGGATTGTTTCAATGCCTCCAAGGGATTGTGTTTCATACCAGGCGGATCGGAAGATACTCTACCTAAATTTTGGTGTAAACAATTAATGAATATAAGACCGCCAACGGATACGGTACGAGAATTAGTTATACTCAATCAACATGCTTCGTGGCAACAACCGAAATTGTTGCAACTACCTAGGGAATATGAGAGATTATTTACGGTATGTAGTAAAAATGAAATGAAATTTGAAAATAACGAATGTGATTCCATATTTTGTTGTATCTTTTTTTTAGTATTACCATGAAAGACCTTGTCTGAATTGTTATAAGGTACCAAAGGAAAGTTCAATATGTTTATTGTGTGGTACAATTGTGTGTCTAAAACAAAATTGCTGCGCCGAAAATGATTGCTGTGAAGCAGTTAGGGTAAGTAGAATTATAGGTCAATATGTACAACATATGCAAGAACCCGAGTGCGGCCTTAGGT
Source organism: Haematobia irritans (assembly GCF_050003625.1). NCBI lineage: Eukaryota > Metazoa > Arthropoda > Insecta > Diptera > Muscidae > Haematobia > Haematobia irritans. Next base: position 62,829,090 of record NC_134399.1, on the reverse strand, counting down.
TTATGTGTCTCGTCATGTGGAGAAGTAGCTCAAATTACAGTTTTGACTAAGCTATTGAATATGAAATTAAAAATTAAATACACTTTTTTTGATTAGCTAAAGGAATGCTAATCCAAAAAAAATGTATATAATAAATAAAAAAAAAATAAATTACCAAAAAAATTAGAAAACATTAACCAAATGGATTAAAATAGTCGAAATTCCATTTGGCCCAAAGTTTTTAGACCACTATCGTTTCAATCGGACAAAAATGACAACCCTGGTCGATTCATTTCATTTTCTTTAGCAACACTGTATTTATTTACCAATAATGAATTTTATAACGTGGTTTTGTCGCAGGCTGAGATAGACCAGTAGTTTTCCTGGATTGCATTCAATACGCCGTCCAGACTATAATTTTTTCCGGACGGAATGTCTGTGTTTTTAAAGAATCTTATAGTGTGGCCGAACGTAACATATCGATAAATGTTTTATCGATCCCATTACCAAGCTGCAGTATCACCTAGGTCTTCGAACATAACTTATAATGTAGCCAAAATTTGGGATATGTGCGACACGAACACTGTCGTCCGGATGATCTTATACATCCTTATTCCTTAATGCTCCATATATTGGCCACATTATAAGGTAAGTCCGAAGGCATAATCGATACTGCTGCATGTTTATGGAATCGATAACACATTTACCGATTATTTAGTCATCGCCAACAAGTGGTACCGATTGGACACACTGGAAGATTCTTTACAAACACAGACATTCCGTCCGGAATAACTGATAGTCTGTAAAGCGCATAAGTCGCCCACGCTCTCGCCGTCGCTTTTTGTCGTCTGTCCCTTTTAAGTCATCTCGTCATTCATTTTCTATTCCTGTAGAGTGGCGACGACGACGATTACTTTTTGTACCAATTACAATACTCGGTAATAAAAGCCCGACATCACTAGAAAACATCAGCTGATGTTTAATTAATTTTAATTTAATTTTAATTTTAATTTTTTCCGGTTTAAAATATTTTTATTTCTGACTCAATTCTAAGTCGGAAAATCAAGAAGAATGTTAAACTTCGTATAGCGCCAAAGACATTTTTATTTGTTTGAACGATGTGATTTTCGTAGAAATTAGGTAGAATGCATTCCATATATTAGTTAACATTTTCCTATATTTATGTACCACTATACTACAGAATGAAAAAATTTAACTGAATTTATTTTATATATGGATTGATTTTATTGAACTTTTTTTATTCATTTGGACAAATCTTACATATTTGTGGTAAACCTTTTACTTCAAAATTAGAACTGCTTACCGTCGTTTTTAAATTAATTTATTTATATAAACAATTTTTTCTTCTATAATATACATGTTCTATTAATATATTAAATATACTTATTTAAAATCAGCAGCGTCGACTGGCCTTGAAATATTAGTTTATTATTCCACTATTTCCAATTTCCATGTAATGTTATCAACTGTAAACCGCATTTTTCTTCTTCTTGTGCCTTTCACTTTTAATAAGTTGCTGTCTAACGATTTTGTCCTCCTTTTACAATTTCAATAACTACAAATATAAAAAAATCATAAACCATTAATTGAAGACAAATTAAGGGGTTGTTATTCTTCTGGTTTTTTTCTCACTAATTTAAAATAACAAATATTTTATATAATTTATTTGTTATTTATTATATTATTTTACTAAATTATTTTTTAACTATCTCTCCGTATATCATAGCAACACGATTCCAACTAAAAAAACAACCCACGCGCAAACATATCGATTACATAAAAGAAATATAGGAAAATTCCCTATATTATAACAAGTGTGTTTCCTTAAGTTTTGAAAGGACTGAATACTTCTTAGTACGAATGAACTAAAATATTTTTCTATGCCAAGTGTGAGGTTAGGTTAAACTATTCAGTCCATTGTGATACCACATCGGTGAACTTCCCTCTTATCACTGAGTGCTGTCCGATTCCATGTTAAGCTCAATGACAAGGGACCTCCTTTTTATAGCCGAGTCTGAACGGCGTTCCACATTGCAGTGAAACCACTTAGAGAAGCTTTGAAACCCTCAGAAATGTCACCAGCATTACTGAGGTGGGATAATCCACTGCTGAAAAACTTTTTGGTGTTCGGTCGAAGCAGGAATCGAACCCACGACCTTGTGTATGCAAGGCAGGCATGCTAACCATTGCACCACGGTGGCTCCAAGTGTTATTCATATGTATGATAAGCTTTCTATAATAAAGGAAGTAAGAATTATCATTTTATAGGAAATTTTACTAAATTTGAGGAAACATGAGTTTAGTTCGGTTTTGTTTATTTTTTACGAATGCTTTGTTATCAGTGAATAAAATTTTCTTTTTCAGTAGTAAATTCTTATATCCAGCGAAGAAAACAGTATTAGTAAAATGCCATGCCTTATTCTAGTTAATGAACTATTCCGAACTGCTTTCAGTTTAGGATTTTTTTACTGAAGCAAGTAAATTTTATTATTTCACACAAAATTTTTAATGTAAATTGATGGACATGGATATTAAGTTCGAGTTTAAGGTGGGTGTTTGCACAGAACCACAAAGTTGATATGTCGCCCGTAGAACAACTTAGATTTTCTTTATATTTTTACCCGTTCAAACATTGCCTTTTTAAAAACCCAACGACCGAGTAAAAATTCAGTTTAAATAATTTGTTTTATTACAATAATTATTTTCAATGTAACTATGCCGAACAACAAGAGTTAATATTCTATTTGTTTTAATATAACAAGTTCAAACATTGTTTTCCTTTATTCGAGCAACGCGTTGGTGACAAACAATAATCGACAACTAACTTTAACTTTGATCATCTCTTCCCACTGAACCACGAAAAGAACCAAAAGATGACAGTTATTGATATGTATGTATGTACATACATACATGCATTCAACCAATGTATCAAATTTGCAAGCATTATGAAAAACAAATAACAAGCAAAAGCATAAACGATATTTATGCTTTGTTGTTGTTGTTGTTTTCTTCAACTATACCCACGACCAACATAAGCAGTGGGAAGAGATCGATCAAACCAAAACAAACTATAATAACTAATGTAACATTAAATGATCGAAAACAAACGAAAAACGAATATAGGTCATAGAACTAAAAGAGAGTAAAGTAAATAAACGAAATGAATTTGAAAGTAAATATTAGGGTGGGGAAACATTAAAGGGATGTAAATAAAATTTAAATAAAGAACAATTAAACGACTAATAAAATAAATAGTGAAGAATAAATAAAATAAAAACAATAAATTAATAAATATATAAATTAAAGTAATATAAATGACATAAAATACGATCTGCCCCAACATTCTCCCGCCGTTGAAACCTCCATGTTTCAAACCTCTTCATTATTTGGTAGGGGAGCCACTTTGTGAATTGGCCGAGTACAAATTCCAGATTTAGTTTTCAGTTCAACCACACGAACCTTTCCATCACGGCCTAGAATAGGTTTTGTAACACGAGCTAGTAACCATTGTTGTGGCGGAGTGTTGTCTTCATGTATTAGAACTAGTTGCCCTTCTTTTATGTTGTTATTGTCTTTGAACCACTTTGACCTTTGTTGTAAAGATAGCATATAATCTCGGGACCACATTTGCCAAAATTGTTGTTTCAAAAATGAGACCCTTTGCCACCGAGACAATAATGATGATTGGGATGAATCGATATGTTTATCGGGAACTGCAACCAATGAAGAACCAATAAGCAGATGACCAGGCGTTAGGGCTTCACCATCATTGGGATCGTTTGATATTGGAGCGATGGGGCGCGAATTTAAAATTGCCTCAACGTCAATTATGACTGTTTGTAGCTCTTCGAAAGTAAGATATGCTTTGCCAACGTTCTTTATAAGTAGCGTTTTTGTAGATTTGACGGCTGCTTCCCACAGTCCGCCAAAATGTGGGGCACGGGGAGGTATAAAACAAAATTCGAAACCAAGTTGACAACAAAGTGATTTCATGTCGTGGACCACATCATCTCGAAAAAGACTTTCTTTTAATTCTTTGATTTGGTTACGTGCTCCAACGAAATTAGTGGCGTTGTCGCAATACAACTTTTGGGGTATGCCACGTCTTCCAACAAATCTTTTGAGACACAAGATGAAATTGTTTGTCGATAGGTCCGAAACTAGTTCTAAATGAACTGCCTTGGAAGTGAAACACACAAATACAGCTATGTATGTTTTATAAGGCACTTTTCCTCGGATACGGTACGACGTCATGAATGGACCACAAAAATCAACACCAGCAATCAAAAATGGGCGTTGAGCTCGAAGTCGATCTGATGGCAAATTTCCCATCAACTGTTCCATCAATTTCGGTTTGTAATGAAAACAATGAACGCAATTGCGAACAACTTTGCGTACAACATCTCTGGCGTTTACAATCCATATTTTCTGGCGCAATAGTCCCAACAACACTTTTGCTCCAGCGTGTAAATGTGAGCGATGAACATGCTCAATATACAATTTAACGAAGCGATGGTCTTTTGGTAATAGTGCTGGAAATCTTGCATCATATGGAATGGGCGCTTGGGACAAACGACCACCAACACGAAGAATTTTGACTGTGGTTGCTCCAAGTGTCATCTCATGTACAAATGGTGAAAGTTTTTGAAGCGATGGGTTTACCAGACCACCATTACTCAGTGATTTGATATCGGCACCAAAACACCACATCTGGATGTGAGCCACAATTCTCCAAAAACCTTCTTCTAATTCATCTGGGGACAAATGAATTACATCAGAAATATTCACATCTTTCTTAGCAGGACATCTGTTGAATATACGAAAAATATAAGCAATTATTCTAATAAATTTAATATAGGAAGAATGCTTATCGAGAAGGTCATCTATGATGTTGACTTCTGATGAATTTGCCACAAAAACAGCTGCCTTTCTACGTTCGAGAATTTCGATGTTCAATTGTTCTTCAGTTCCGGGCCATTTTGTAATATCTTCTTCCAAAAACGAAGGGCCACTAAACCAAATGGTATTAGAAATTTCCTCCGCGCTACATCCACGCGAAACCACATCAGCAGGGTTACTCTTCGAAGGGACGTGTCTCCAGCTAACATTTCTTGTTTTCTCCTGTAGTTCAGAAATACGATTTGCCACAAAACAATTCAACGTCGACGAATGTGATTTAAGCCATTGTAGTACGATTTTGGAATCAGTCCAAAAATATATCGATGAGACAAAACTTGAAATTTTTGGTTGTATTTTGAGCCATGTGTTATTCAGCAATACTGCTGCGCACAATTCGAGCCGTGGTAGTGATTGTGCCTTAATTGGGGCCACTTTGGATTTTGCAATTAAAAGGGTCGTTTTGTATTCTCCCTTAAGACAAACTCGATAGTAAATACAACAACCATATGCTCGTTGCGAGGCGTCAGCAAATCCGTGAATTTCTCCAAGAGTATCATTTGAGGTTAAAACATACCTGGGGACTTCAACTTTATGTATGTAATTTAAATCCGATTTAATTTGGAGCCATAATGATTTAAGATGTTCAGTTAATGGGTCATCCCATCCAATGTTTTGCACCCACATTTCTTGAAGAAGTATTTTGCATCGAATGACAATGGGGCTCAATAGTCCAAGCAAGTCATAGATTTTTGATACAATTGACAAAACAGATCTTTTTGTAGGATTCATCACATCTGGTAACTCGAATCGGTAAGTAAAAACGTCCTCCTTGGGTTTCCAAGACATACCCAAGGCTTTTGCAACTTCATCTTCACTTGTTTTAATGGTGATTTCTGCATCTTGATTTGAACCGAACATGATGTTATTGCTGTTCCATTTTGCTAACTCAAGGCCATGGAAACTTAATATTTTTACTAGCTCGTTTTTCTTTTGAGCCAGCGTTGCAAGGTCGTCAGCGCCGGTGAGTACATCATCCACGTATAAATCGTTGCGCAAAACTTCAGAACCACAAGGATGCGAGTGCGAATATTTATCTGCAATGAAAAACAAACTACGAATCGCCAAAAATGGGGCGGCAGATAAACCGTAGGTAACAGTATTCAGTTGATATACCTTTAAATGTTCATCTTTTTGATTTCTCCACAATATGAGTTGATATTTTCTATCATTTTCATCTATTCGAAATTGTCGATACATTTTAGAAATATCAGCAGTAAAAGCATACTTGTGTAAACGAAACGAAAATAGTGTGGTGATCAGGTCTTGTTGTATTGTTGGTCCAACCATCAAAATATCGTTCAATGATTTATTTGACGAACTACGAGAAGATGCATCAAATACAACTCTAATTTTTGTTGTAGTACTTTGTGGTCTCAAAACACAATGATGTGGTATTATGTAATAGGTACCACATAACGGTTGATTATAGAGCGACATGTGACCCAGGGACAAATACTCATCCATGAATTCTTTATACATTGACTTCAATTGTAGATCACGATCTAAACGTCTTTCCAGGGACAAAAAACGTTTTCGAGCAGCTTCGAACGAATCGCCGAGACATTTGGGATTTTCTTTAAATGGCAAGCGGACCACAACTCTTCCATCAAAATCTAATTTAACATTTTCAACAAAGTGATTTTCACATGCTGCTTCTTCTTCGGACAACATATTGGGATTCTTTTCGTATTCTTCTACTTCCCAAAATTTTTTTAGAGTTTTATCAAGATCCACTTCTAAAGAATTGACCATCAAATTGCATGTAAAATTAGATCTCGCTTGACCAGTACTTGCGATACCACCAACAATGTATCCAAAAACAGTATTGGTAAGGTTTGGCATACCATATCCAAGAGAAATTCGACCATCAAGTAATAAATCAAAAAATACTTCAGCACTCAAAAGAATGTCAATATGTTGCGGTTTGAAAAACAATGGGTCAGCTAACGGTATATCGGTGGGAATTTTCCAATTTGAAGTATATATGTACTCACCGGGCTGTACAGATGCAATTGTTGGGGTAACAGCAAAAGTTGAGGACCACTGGAACGAACTAATTCTTGATTTTATTGTAGCGGACACGGTAAATTTAATTCTGGTTCTAACTTCTCCAATTCCCGAAACTTCTTGTGAATATGGTCGAAATTTAAGCCGAAGCCTTTTTGCAGTTTCTTCTGAAATGAAATTGAGTTCGGAGCCGGAATCAAGTAAAGCTCTTACCGGTTGAAAAGTTCCACAATAATCTTTGATGAGAACCACAGCAGTCGGAATGATTGCCCTTTTACATGAGCGAGCCACAAGCGAAACTGGATTTTGATTACTAGTTGAAGGTTGCACTGTAGTAGTATTCGAAATGGTTGACTGTCCCGAGTTGTCTGGACTAAAACTGTGCAACACTGAGTGGTGAGTTGAATTACAAAATCTGCAACGTGATTTTGATGGACATTTTGAAACCATATGCCCCTTTCGCAGACAATTAATGCACAGGCCACCGCGTTTTACAAAATTAAAACGATCGGGAACTGCTATTGCCGAAAACGAAGAACAAGTTTGCAGATAATGATCAGTTGAATTACAATATACACAATTTGGATTTGAATTGACGAAAGTATGGGCAGTGCGATTAAAATTTTGCTTGGGCTTGACAAGTTTTGCTTTTTCACCAAATTCTGTCCTTTTTCCATGACTTTCGAGAAATTGACAACGAAGACTCAAAACATCATAGCAACAATCCCAAGAGGGCAACGATTTATATTCTTGTTTTTCATCATAATTCTGTTTCGTATCTGCATCCACTTTATTCAAAACCAAATGTACTAAAATTGCGTTCATAACATCTGCTTCAGACCCAAGCGACAACAAAGAACCACGAACAGCCGAAACAGTGTCAATAATATTCCGCAATGATGAGCTATCACCTTTTGCCATTTTCGGAATATCGAAAAGAGTGTTGATATGTTCCAAAAAAATCAATACCTTATTGTCATAACGTTCCTGGAGCCGTGTTAGTGCTTTCGGGTAGTTTTCCTCTGACACTTGAAAAGCTTCAACAACTGCCAAAGCGGGACCACTGAGACAGTTCAATAAATAATTGAATTTATCAACTGGGGTAATAGTTTGATTTTCATGGACCATGTTGTTAAATGTCGAAATAAATCTTTTATACTCGCCATATTTTCCATCAAAACGAGGCAATTTCAACGAAGGCAAACGAGATTGTGTTGAAATTCCGGCAATTGAAGCATTCATCAAAGTAGTATCACCAGGTATAGAACTACGACTTTTGTTCAGAAGGCCCAATATTTTTGCCTTTGCTGTTATGAAAAGTTCTTCCAAATCACTCCTCGATGTGTCAGCCGGACTAAGTGTTTCTATTTGAGTTTGGATGTGGCACAACTGTTTGAAGTATGATTCCAAAATTTGCAAACGACACTCTAAAATAGTGGAATCTACTTTTGCACCATCTTTTTCTACCTTTTTATGCATGTTGCTGATATTCCTCTTCATAGAGCTACGTTGCTGTTTAAGAGAAGACAAATCAGCACCACTTGCTTCTTCAGAAGCATCATTATCGTCTCTCGTCATTTTGCAAACTTAAGAGAACGTCAACGACGAAAGAGAAAATTGCGTTTCTTATATTTCAGGAACAACAATTTTGCAATTAGCGCTTTCCAATAAATATGGCGCTAATTTCCACTAAATTGGAATTTTATGTATCACCAAGCCAAGCTTTATAATTGTTACCTAACAACAATTCACTTTGATTCTGCTAAGAAACTCCGAGTTGAATTTCTTTCAAAATAATTACGACGGCAGCAATTAAAGTTGGTGTCCAAAGGTACAAAACTAACAGGATTTAACATCAGCAGTAGGGGCAACGAAAGCACGAATAACACAACAATGATGAAATACCCCACACCACTTCAAATGTACGAAAACCTTTTTCCACAACAAATTATTTTCAACTTTAAACACTGACCGTCCTGTCACGGTCGCCAAAATGTTTGCACAGAACCACAAAGTTGATATGTCGCCCGTAGAACAACTTAGATTTTCTTTATATTTTTACCCGTTCAAACATTGCCTTTTTAAAAACCCAACGACCGAGTAAAAATTCAGTTTAAATAATTTGTTTTATTACAATAATTATTTTCAATGTAACTATGCCGAACAACAAGAGTTAATATTCTATTTGTTTTAATATAACAAGTTCAAACATTGTTTTCCTTTATTCGAGCAACGCGTTGGTGACAAACAATAATCGACAACTAACTTTAACTTTGATCATCTCTTCCCACTGAACCACGAAAAGAACCAAAAGATGACAGTTATTGATATGTATGTATGTACATACATACATGCATTCAACCAATGTATCAAATTTGCAAGCATTATGAAAAACAAATAACAAGCAAAAGCATAAACGATATTTATGCTTTGTTGTTGTTGTTGTTTTCTTCAACTATACCCACGACCAACATAAGCAGTGGGAAGAGATCGATCAAACCAAAACAAACTATAATAACTAATGTAACATTAAATGATCGAAAACAAACGAAAAACGAATATAGGTCATAGAACTAAAAGAGAGTAAAGTAAATAAACGAAATGAATTTGAAAGTAAATATTAGGGTGGGGAAACATTAAAGGGATGTAAATAAAATTTAAATAAAGAACAATTAAACGACTAATAAAATAAATAGTGAAGAATAAATAAAATAAAAACAATAAATTAATAAATATATAAATTAAAGTAATATAAATGACATAAAATACGATCTGCCCCAACAGTGGGTATTAAGTTCGAGTTTAGCCGCTAATTTTCACTAAAGTGAAAAATAAAGCAGTAAAAAACGTCATAAAATTATACATATTTGTTGCAGATTTCATTATAACTTGATGGGGAATATCCCAAAGCAAGTTTTCCCAAAGTTTGTATTCCTTAAAATGGATTATTAAAGAAAAGTAATCGTGAAAAATGACGATTTTAGCAACTAAACTGGAACTTAATACCCATCTTTAGCCGCTAAAATCGTAATTTTTTCACGATTACTTTTCTTTAATAATCCATTTTAAGGAATACAAAGTTTGTGAAAATTTGCTTTGGGCTATTCCCCATCAAGTTATAATGAAATCTGCAACAAATATGTATAATTTTTTAGTTTTCACTTGAAACAATTACGATTTTAGCGGCTAAACTCGAACTTAATACTCACCTTAAGCCGCTAAAATAGCCATTTTTTCACGATTACTTTTCTTTATTAATCGACTTTAAAGAATATAAACTTCACAGAAAGTTGCTTTGGGCTATTCCCCATCAAGTTATATTAAAATTTGCATCAAAGAGTTATAACTTCATACGTTTTTTACTGATTTATTATTTCATTTTAGCGGCTAAACTCGAACTTAATATCTACCTTAAAATCGCCATTTTTTCACGATTACTTTTCTTTAATAATCCATTTTATGGAATACAAACTTTGTGAAAATTTTATTTAGCGGCTAAACTCGAACTTAGTGCTCACCTTATGATGTGAATGTGATGACCATAACTACAATATATTCAGATCTTTGTGAATTTTGTTCCAACCGGTTTTAAATCGTTGGAGTCAGTCTAGCTCAGCTAATGGCTGAAATCTAGTTCCTTTTTTTCAACTTTTGTAATTTACTTCTTACCAATTTCCATTTATTAAATTTTTATTTATTTTTTATTTGCAAAATATTTTATAAATAAATTTACAAAATATAGTTTAAAGGTGCTTAATAACTAGATCATATGCACCTGTCGGTGTTTAAGCATATGTTGTTTGTTACAAAAGAAAACTAAACTATTCACTTGTCGTAAATAAGAAGAAAGAGAAAAAAGGATAGGTAATTTATATACTTAGAACACTAATTAATCTATAGATATAAGAAAAAGTAGAAAAAGAAGTTTAGAATAATTAATAATGTAGATACGAATTAAAAAAGATTATATGTGAATATCATCATGCGCACGAATAGCAACATGAATCTTTGGAAGCATGTCACCATTAGAGCAATCCAAAATCAACTGAATAGATTCATCTATTCTAGACGAAGGGCATATTGTGAGGATATGCTCAACAGTAAGCAAATCGTTACAAAAATTGCACTCCCTAGGCTCTGAATCATCATATTTAATAGTGACGAGTGTTAAATATTTGCCGTGCCAACTCTAAGTCTGGCTAAGAAAATGCATTCGGATCTACTTAATTGAGGTGCATAATTCGATCTGATAATGGAGGGGTTTATAACTCTAAGAAATGAGTGTGATCGATTCCAGAATTCATGACTACGAAGTGCCCTAAAGGATCTGTACTGTGAGATTATCGAACTAGGAAAGCATGGCGGCTCTACGATATCGGAAGAATTTAAGGCACGCTTTGCGGCCACATCCGCACATTCGTTGCCCTTTATCCCAATATGTGATGGGATCCATAATAAGACAAAATTCATCTGTTCATAATCGGAAAAAATATGGTTGAACATGGACTTTCGATTGCATTTATTAAATTTATTTTTCAATTGTTCGATCAATAAAGACTAAAAAAACTTCTTCAAAAATTAATCAACAAACTCGTCGCTGGCAAATTTAACGGCGTCAAAAAGCGACGATATTGCGTCGATAGCAGAATATATCGATGAACGCGAATATCAATTAGTGGCGACAGACGAAAAGCGACGGCGAGGGTGACTTCAGGGCGATAGTCTGGGCGGCACATAAGGTGGTTTTGGGTTCTGTCGTTGACGATTCGTTAATGCGGTTGTCGTTGACGCTTTAAACATGTGATTGCCGTTGACGATCTATTGATACAGCGTTCGGGGATGATTCGGTTTTGGTGATTCGGAAATGTCGTCGATGAATTAACGCCGTTGACTGTTCGGTTGTTGACTCGGTTTTTGTGCTTCGGGATTGTCATTGAGGATTCGTTGTCGTTAACTGTTCGGTTAATGATTCGGTTTTGGTGATTCGCTGTCGTTGACTTTTCGCTTGGTGATTCGGTGATTCAGGATTGTCGTTCCTCCTTTCAACCTAACCTAAAAATGGTGTTGAGTGAAGAATCGGTGTTTCAAAACTTCATTTATTTTAAAAATGGAATTACCATTGACTTTGTCAAAATATTCTAGCAATAAGTTGCGGAGAGCCACCATAGTTCAATGGTTCTCATATTCTCCTTGCATACAAAGGGTTGTCACCCATGACCCTTTGAGTGTTTCAAAGCTTCTCTAAGTGGTTTCACCGTCATGTGAAATGCCGTACAGATTCGACTATAAAAAGGAGGTCCATTGTCATTGAGGTAAATTGGAGTTCGGGAATTGCTAATTTGGGATATTTTTGTCAGAGAACACGGTTTTCGTATACTCAAAACAGAAGGACTCATTTCCCCTTTCGAATCTACCATTGCTCGGTTTTGGTGCTTGTAAAGTTTACTCTTTTCAATGTGGGTTGCATCTTGTCACGAGAACGTTGCCCATTTGATTGCCATTGTAGCATGGATTTCGTTGAATTCGAGCCTTCACTCTTTAAAATATTTCTGGTATTAGTGCAGTAACGCTCAGTATATCGATTTATTGTACAATACACAAAAATGTTGTTCATTTTGAGGATATGAAACAAAATGAGCCTAATAATCAATTCAAAATAGAAATCTATTACACTTGGTGATATATCTACTTTTTTATGTTTCAGCATACTATTACATGCGGTGGAGGGATTGGTATATTCCTTGTTGTTACTTCAACTTATATAATTGTGATAAGAGGGCGAAGGGCATGTCTTTGGGGTTCACTCTATTTGGATGACTTTGATGAAGAGGATCGCGATTTAAAGTAAGTTTATTCGAATTATTTCCATGCATAAAATTTAATGTTTTTATCTTGCAGGAGAGGAAAGCCGTTATATTTAAGCCAGGATCGTTTCAATTTGCTAGAGTCTCAATGGTTATCACACAAGTTTGCCCACACGAAGCATACATGGGTATTTCACAGAGATCTATTGTGAAATATGCAAGATTTATTACGTAATATCCAAGACATGATAGTAGACATATGAGTTAAGTCCCTTTTGAAATATACAACATTACGAAATTAGACTATCAATATATTTTTCTTCCTTTCGAATCTCAATGGTTATTAACGTATTTATATAAATCTCTTGCATATTTCTCATAATTTGCTTCAAAAATTGTGAAATATAATTTATTTAATGACAAGAAAGAGTAAGAAAAAAAAATATATTGCAAAAAATTTTACTTATATTAATTCAAAAATTAGATAAACACAAATAATTTGAAAATAAAAACAAAACACTTGATATTAAATTATATATAAATAAATGTACGTAATATTTGTAGAGAAAAACAAAAGATCGAAAAATGCTTAAACGAAATAAAGCAGAAAATATACGGAAAATTACTTTGTTACAGCATTAATTATAAAATATCATAATTAATTTGTTTATTCGTTTTTTCCTATAAATTTAAATTAATTTAATAATTAGACATTTTAATGATATTCAAATAAATAGATACACTTTGTGTAATTAATAATTTAATGTATTTGTAATAATTTTGAAAATTAAAACATGGTAAATTCCGAAAGAAATTCAAAATAAAATCCAAGAACAAATTTCATTAGAATGAAATAAAACAACAATAAAGCAAGAACAGAAAATGGCACGATTGCTTGAATGTAATTTGAAAAGCATACAGATATTTTAAAAATAATATACATATATATCTTAAAATAGTTTAATTTTTTATAATTTTTCTTTGTAACACTAATAAATAGTTGGCATATAACAAAAATGTTAAATTTAAATATAATCAATTTTGTCTTTTAGAATAAACTGAGTAAAATTTTTGTTAGAGATAGACGTGTTCAACTTTCGCTCCGTGTTTTTCAGTTTTTTTCGAAAGTTATACTAAATATCCACCCACAAGTTTTGGCAAAAATACTTAAAACCTGGTACACATATTATTGCTGATCAAATAACAACACAAAACATCCCAAAAATGAGATACTTTACGAAAACAAATACTTCATATTTCCAAAGCAAAAAGCAAAGCTACATATACAACTACATCTACAAAATATCTCAGAGACATTACTGAACACAATAACAAAATGTCGTGCCAAGCATTGAGTGAAAAGCAGCATGAGAAATTTCTAGCTGAGATAATACAAAGCAACAAACTTTTGGAAGAAGAGATCATGGAGAAGTTAACGGGATCTGCGAAACGAGAGAGAGAAGAGAGTTCTGTTACTGAAAACCATACAAAAACCCCGCGGCTGGGGAGTAAAGTAGACACATCACACATACTACACCACATTGAAATGAGTTTTCAAAAACAATCAATGCAGATGAAAAGAGCTTTTGAAGAAATCGACGAAAAAGTCTCTCACATACATAAGAGATTGGATGATGTTGAATCCAAACTCTTAAATTCATTAAACTCACGAATACAAGAAGTTGAAAACAACATTACTACCATTTGTGAGCGAGTTAGCAGGCTTGAGGAAACCACTGTTAGAGATATTTGCAACCGTATTTCTAAAATAGAACAAACCTGCAATATGGACACAACGAAAAAGGAAATGGAAACAATGACTATGCAAATTGATACAATGAAAATGGAAATGGATACAACGAAAGGTGAAATGAAGATACATATGAAGAAACAAGAAAATTTGGCAGTTTCATGCGACATTAGAGTAAATGGAATTCCTTATAGTGAGAACGAACGCCTAGATAACGTTTTTAACGCCATTTGTGAGGCACTGCGTATTCAAACACCACCTTACAAAGCAATATATCGGATTAAGAACAACAAAACAAATAGCCTTGATGGCACTATAGTAATTCAACTTCTTACTCCATTCTTTAAAAACTCAATTCTAAAATCTATTAACCTGTTTAAGAAGAACATGAAGACTACACTTTCTTTAAATCATATTGGATATAATTCTGCAAAACCGATATATGTGAATGAAAGTCTTACAGTCGAAAACTTCAAGATTCTCAGAACTGCAATTAATATGAGAAAAAAACAACTGTTTTCTACTGTATTTTCTCGACGTGGACTTATTTATGTTAAAACAAATTCTAATAATGAAGCAATCTTGGTTGAAAGCATTGAACAACTCGACCAGTTTTTTCCTACATCCTCTAGTAATAATAACTAGATTAGAACTGATTTTATTCAAAAATATTCTTATCCTATTTCTATATATTTTTTTATATTTTTAACACATCTCAGGCTTTTTTGCGTTGCATTTTTTACCGATTTATGCCTGTCTTAAGTAACATAGGAAGTTCCATAGATGGTGTTAATAACGTTATTCGCATTCTTGGCAAACAAAAACCTGGTATTCATATGTGTCACATAAATGCACAGAGCCTTGCAAACAAAATGGATGAATTTAGATACATTTTTGAGCAGTCTGGAGTCGACATAATTTGTGTGTCAGAAACATGGTTCAATTCATCAATATCAGACAATTTGGTACGAACTTATGGTTATACTGCACTAAGAAATGATCGATGTTCTGTCGGTGGAGGCGTTGCAATTTACATCAAAAATCATTTCTGGCATAAAGTTATTTGCAAATCTATGCACAATGATATAGTGGAGTATATTTTCATCGAATTAATGTTTAATGGTCGCAAATCGTTGGTTGGGTGCATATACAGACCGAATAAAAACATCCCTTTTGACTCCCTACTAACTGTTCTAACAAACATTACAGTTCATTATGATGATATCTTACTTGCTGGTGATTTGAATAGTAATTTATTGTGTGACACTAGGCTTGCGGACTGCTTAGAGTCAATTGGGTTATATACAATAAATCGGACAAATCCAACTCATTTCACCTCTTCATCAAGCAGTCTTTTGGATATTTTTTTGGTTGATAGCCCCACTAAAGCTCTCCTTTACGATCAGATCAGTGCTCCATGTTTTTCCAAACATGACCTAATCTTTATGACATATGACTTGTGCAAACCACCTGAAGAACCACCACAAACTTACTATAACTTCAACAAAATGAACTATGAGGTACTACAACAAGAGTTTTGCTCTATCGACTGGGATGCCATTTATTACATTCAATCATTGATCAAAAACTATATTTTCTAAATCGAAATTTGTCTTACCTACTTGAATGTTCTGTACCCTTACAGCAAAGAAGAAATGTTCCACCAGATAAAACCTGGTTCGATGATAATATTGTTGATCTAATTAAAAAAAGAGATCATGCATACAAAAGGTGGAAACGATTTAGAACTCCTGAGCTTCACGAGGAATACCGAAGACTAAGAGCGGTAACTAACAAATCTGTAAAAAAAGCTAAGTCTGACTATTATGAAAATAAATTTCGCACAGCAATTGACTCAAAAAAGAAATGGGATATAATCAAAGAAGTTGGTATTGGTAAAACTAAAAACACAAAAATTGTCGGTGACCCAGATGAGATGAATGAAAACTTTGTTAATTTACCTTTTACAGTAACCATCCACAAAATAATCTTTCAGTTTTACAAGCGAATCATGTTTTTCCACCATTTTCTTGTTTCGAATTTAAATGTGTGAACTCGGGTGATGTCTTGGAAAGTTGTCTCCATATAAAATCTGATGCTGTTGGTCTGGATAAAATTTACCCTAAATTCATAAAAGTGTTGTTGCCAAATTTACTGCTGCATATCACACACCTATTCAATTCTATCATAACAACAGGCCAATATCCCATGGAATGGAAACAAGCAAAAATAATACCGATCCCCAAACCGGGTACAAATAATGATTACAGGCCTATTGCAATATTGCCATTCTTGTCAAAAGCATTTGAACATCTCATGCATAAACAAATCTGTGAGTATCTGGAACATAATAAGCTGTTAAATGCACGTCAATCTGGCTTCCGACCTAAACATAGTTGTGTGACAGCCTTAGTCGAAGTGGCGGAGAATATTAGAGCTATTATTGACGAGGGATCATTGGCATTACTGGTTCTTTTAGACCATTCAAAGGCTTTTGATTGTGTAAATCATGACATTCTTTGTAAAAAACTTATAAATCTTTTTAACTTTTCTCCCACTGCTGTTCACTTAATTTCAAATTATCTAAAGCATAGGGTCCAAATGGTTTTGATTGACAATAAATTATCGAACCCATTGCAAATTAAGCGAGGCGTTCCACAAGGCTCCATTCTAGGACCACGTCTTTTCTGCATGTTCATAAACGATCTGCCAAATACACTTGAACACTCGCAATTTCACATTTATGCTGACGATGTACAAATTTATCTGAACTGCAAAAAATCAAACTTGACAGATGGAGTGGATAAACTCAACAATGACTTGGAAGCTATTAATACTTGGGCAGCTGAAAATCAAATATATATAAACCCTAAAAAATCCAATTTGATTGTACTAAACGGGCGAACAAGCGATATTGATTTGAGAGAACATCAAGTAAAAATCGGAAGCCAAATTATTGTACAGGTATCAAAGGCTAAAAACTTGGGAATCAATTTCAATAAAACCTTGACATGGAATGACCAGGTTGTAGCAGCTACTGGTAAAGTATTTGGGATGCTCAGAACTTTATATAAGACGCAGAATTTCACTCCTCTACATATTCGAAGCCTACTAGCCAAATCTTATCTGATGCCAGTACTATTGTACGGAAGTGAATTATTTACTAAATGCGACGCTAGAAGCAAACATCGCCTGGACGTCGCATATAAAGCAATACTTAGATACGTTTACGGTCTAAGAAGATTTGAAAGCTGTTCAGAGTATCGTAAACATCTGTATGGTATCGGGTTTGAGGATTATCTGAATAACAAGTCACTTCTGTTGATGCACAAAATAATATATACAAAAACGCCTGAATACCTCTACAGCAAACTTAAATTTGGAAGAACTAATAGACGTTTACTGATTATTCCTATGCGACATCAACTTCTGGTCTCTGAGTGGCAATTTTTCCTTAACACATCCCGTCTATGGAACTCTCTTCCTGCACAAATACAAAACCTAAGCAACGCAATTCAGTTCAAAAAAGCCCTTCTTAAGCATTGTTTAAACGCCGAATAACGCAATGTATTTTCTTATTTTATTTTTTTTTTTTTTTTCATTATATTTTAAATGTTCTTGTTTATCGCAATTTTTATTGTTAAATTATTTTCGTTTTAATTTTATATTATGTTTTTTTTTTATGTCTAATTATATATTAATCCTTATTTCGTTTTATGATATCCTAAATATTTTGTTTAGTCATCTTGAATCACATACTGTATTTAAGAGATTGTAATCTTTTGTATGTGAAACTATAAATAAACAAAGAAACAAACAAAAACAAAACAAACAAGTGAGTATGGCACCGAGTTTCCATTTAGCATGGCTTCGTTTAAGGATAGGTTTTTGTGGACTCCATTTATTTCTCTGATTTTGTTTTGTAAAACATAGGAACATTTAACATATATTTCTTTATTTTAACGGGTCAATCTATATAAATGCAAATAAAACAAATCTATTTCATCTTTTTCTCGACGTTTCGTCGGCTTTTTCCGATCTTTCCAGGGAATTTTGTATTTGAAATATCTATAGAGGAAATAAAGTTTTTGGGCAAATTGTATTATAACAAAGCAACAATTCTTTAATAATCCATTTTAAATAAAATAAACTTTATGAAAAGTTGCTTTGGGCTATTCCCCATCAAAACTTTTCATCAAAGACGTATAATTTCATACTTTATTTTACTGATTTAGTTTTGATTTTAGCGGCTAAATTCAGCAACACGTTCAAATAGATTAAGAAAATGTATAGACGTATTTTGACAATTCACAATGATTTTGTTTAAATGCAGTCATAGACCAAGAAATGTACGTAGATAGTAAATTTTTAAGTCTATGGATTGGGCCATATTCAACGACGACCTCTATTGGATATTGTCTACAATGTAAGTGCGCCATCTTGTTATACACATATTTAGGGTAAAATTGGCAACACTGTCCAACTGTAAACAATAAACAGCTGTTTGGTATGGTCTATGGCCTGCTGGCAAAGCACAATTCCTCATAGCGGATCTCTGTAAATAATTTGCAAACTATTCTAAACTACAATGGAAAAGTGGTTACGAGACAGGCTTTCAAATTGTCTGGACTTTGAAGTTCCTGACGATATGATTAAGTACATTCTATCGATGAAGAGCTCCAACGAATTTGATGAATATTTCGAATCTTTGTTGAACAAAGATTGTGAGGACCATCGATTGTTTTTGTCCGATTGCAAGCAGAGATTATTCAGTAAAGCGTTAGTAAGCAAAAAACAAAATACCCAAACTGGCAAGAAGGCTCCAAGTCCAGGATTAGCGGAAATCAAACAGAACAAAGCTACATCTCCTAATAAAAACAAAACTGATATTGGGGCAGGTAATCACATGCCACACCAAGCTCAAGGTGGCACGAAAAAGAAAACCAAATACGTAAGCTTATATACAAACGATGGTAAAGTGATTGGCGACACAATAATGCTAAAGGGACGACGACTTTGTGATTGTCAAGCTTCACAACATAAGTTAGTTAACAATTGTCTTACTTGTGGAAGGATCGTTTGTGAGCAGGAAGGTAGTGGTCCCTGTCTGTTTTGTGGCGAAATTGTGTGTACCAATGAGGAACAACAAGTTTTAAAAGCGGCTGGGAAAAAAGGTGAAAATCTTATGAAATCTTTGAAGGAAAAAGGTGGAGGTGAGTCATTAAAAAAAGCTCTGGAACAGCGCGACAGGCTTCTAGAATACGATCGGAACAGCGAAAAACGTACTACGGTTATTGATGATGAGCTCGATTATTTTGAAGAAAATTCCGTATGGCATTCAGATGAGCAACGTGCCATATATGAGAAGCTCAAACAAGAAATGCATGAGAAAAAACATGCTAGCCGTATAAATCGCAAAATTAAAGTGGATTTTGCAGGTCGCGAGGTTGATGAAGATGTTACCATTTCGGAAGAGTATGAAAAAGCCGTACTAAAAGAGGTTGCAGCTGTAAATGCAAAAGCAGATAATACAAATAACTGGTCCAACCGAAAGCATGCAAACAAGAATAACAACGATATCGGGGATGTAGATCCCAATATTGAGGGTGTGCGTCCCTTATACCGCCCTTCGGCAGAGGAAAGAGCTAGAAATAAGGGATCTGTAGTTAATGATGGTTTGGAGCGCATTTATAACCGTGTTCAGGATAAAGAACTACTAGAAATGCAAGACTTACGGCAATGTTTGTCTATGCACCAACCTTGGGCTTCATTATTAGTGGCAGGAATCAAAAAGTAATTATTTTTCATTATTTGAAAGATCATTTCTGCCTCAATGATTTCATCATTTATTTTTTATTGAATTACATATTTTGATTTACAATACATTTCGGTAAATATATCCGCAGACATGAAGGACGTGTGTGGTACAGCGAACATAGAGGACGCTTGTGGATTGCATCAACGGCCAAGGAACCAAGACCAGAAGAGATCAAAGAAATGGAAAACTTTTACAAAGTTCTATACAATGGTAAGAAATTTGTAATATTTGTAATTCAAATGCATCTAAATTTTTTGTTTTTATGTAGATCCATCAATCAAATTCCCGGAACATTACCCAACTGGATGTTTGTTGGGTTGTGTTAAAATTGATGATTGTCTTCCTCAAGAAGAATATCAAGAAATTTATCCAAATGGCGAATCAGATTCCCCATATGTATTTATTTGTTCCAATCCCGAGCAACTGCCAGTTGTATTTCCAATTAAAGGTCAACACAAGATTTGTAAGTCCAAAAGAATAGAGGGCTTTGGTTTTCCATTCTGAAAATGTAATGTATACTCTCTTTTTTACAGATCAAATAGATCCAAAGATCCATAATGCAGCTTGTAAAACACTTTTGCGTATGAAAGCCAACAAGGGATAACAAATTAGAGGAGAAACACTTAAATAAAAGATACAAATGACCGTTACGGCAGCAAATGTACATTCAGATTCCCAAAATGACCTTCGCATTATAGTAAACCTTTGCAAAAAGTTGACGTTCTGCCAGAGTTTTTTGTAAATAAAACTTAATAAAAAACATTACATAAATTTTTCAAAAAAATGGCATTTTTAACTTACTTTCATGTGAATAATTGTTAGGGATAATAATTAATAACGGGGTTGGTTGATTATTGTAGAATTTTAGAATAGTTGACAATACTCGAGTTTGATTTGACTTTACTACGATTTCTGGTGAAACATCACCTATTTTTCATTGATCGGAATATAGTTTACTAACTGTAGATGGAATGGAAGTTGATGTAGTTTTTTCATACATTTTCCAAAAAATGTCATTTTGAACTCACTTTTATGTGAATAATTGTTAGGGATAATAATAACGGGGTTGGTTGACTGGTGTAGCAGTTTAGAATAGTTGACAATACTCGAGTTTGATTTGACTTTACTACGATTTCTGGGGAAACATTTATCACCTATTTTTCATTGATCGGAATATAGTTTACTATCTGTAAATGGAATGGAAGTTGATGAAGTAGTTTTTTCTTTATCGTTATATATAATATTTTTTATTTTATTCAACCGATTTAGCAAACTTCAATTAAGTACTTAAATGGATATAAAAATGTCAGTTTTTGATTGATTGATTTATTTAGCATTAAGGTATTATATACTATACATTAACTTAATAAGTACAAATTGAAACTTCTAAAATCTTTATTTTACATATATAATCATTTTACGTTTAAATACAAGAATTAAAATATATATTCTCTGGTTCAGTCATGTCTAAATTCGTGTTACTAAAGTGGAACTGGTTGGAAATTTCGGCCCAAGTGCACAATTAAAAAAAGACATATTTTAACGAACCCAGATTATTAGTTCCCAACGATGAACGCATATACGAAACGTATTCGACTGCATTCTCAAGCGCTATCCCGAACAGGTGTCGAATGGAAATGTAGTCAAGTATTGAATTTTTGTTTAAAAGTCAACTTTTTGTTTTTTTTTTTAATCTGCTATATTTTGGTTAAAATTAACCAATATCAACTAACCGACACATTCCCAAAAAAGTCCAGTAAAATCGATAGAACCTATTTTTAAAATTTGGAGAAATAAAATCTTGTCAAAATTTTCTATAGAAATAAAAATATTTATTTGGTAGTTTTGTGGTAAAATTTTCTCCAAACTTGGGTAGATTATTTTTGGCTCGAGTGCCAACCGTGGCTCCTATATGTGGTAAACAAAAATACGAGTCCATCTGGCTGAACTTTCGATAGTAAATTGCTTTTGTATCAGGCTTATCAAGTTACCCATGTAACAATGGACTAAAAATCAACCAAAAAATTGTTATTGTTGGTCTAAATTGTAGAAATGCATTGAGCTCGGTGTTAAGTTCGGGTTTCGCAATGAAAATTATTGGTCACACAAAATTGATGAGCAGAACTTTCTCTATCCAATTTCATTTCATTTTATTGAACATATTTGTAATATGAAGCCAACATGGCCAATAATATATATTACAATAAACAACAATATCTGAATTATTGGATGTATCTTAAATAGCTAGAATAAAGCTACAGGAAATAAAAAAAAACAAAAACCTTATAATACTAAACTTGATTTCCATATGAAGTGGGAAAAATATTGCTTTAATAAAATTAAATTTCTTTGATAAATATCTTTGAAAATTTAAATGAAGTAAACGTTTGCAACTAAAATAAATATAAATAAATTAGTCTAAATTATAAATTCAAAGTAATGTAAATGTAATTTGTTTATATTTGTTTATATATGAAATTTTGTTAAGGTTGTATTTGTTTAATAAACAGCTTTCAATCTGATTACGATGTTTTACACAATAAAGCAAAAATGCAACAAATCTATTTCGTGACCAATTATATCTATATGATAGCCACACGCATGGATAATTTTAAAAGAAGCAAGTTCGCCAGTGCCGAAGATCATCCACCCTACCATGGAAACACTCAAAGAAATGTGTTAGTAGACACAGTAGAAAAATTTGCTGAAAATGGGGGTCACTGTTCGCTGAAATGTGTATGCTATTGTTAAACTCGATTGGCCATAATCATATTTGGTTTTGTCTAAATATGAATATTTCTCAAATTAGGGCTTAACAGCAAAAAAGTTTGCTTATCGCATTTTAACTCCAATTTTCATGAAGCTCCGTTAGTGCAACGTTAGTTAACGAACATTTAAACCGAAGTATAGACATATCTGCCATCCTGTTAGGAACTTAACTGCTGAAAATATTTCGGTTAAAATTAACCGGATAAAATATTTATTTTTATTTTTCTTTCTGTTGATGGCCGTAATAGGTGTATACAAGTATATTATAGGACAAATGTATGGAGAAAATACGATTGTTGGGCCTTGGGTGACATTTTAGAATTTACAAATTTTAAAAAATTGTCCGCTGGACCACAAAGTACAAAACATACAACAGCAGAAACCGACAGCTGTTTTTATCAGACTTTTTTCTATGTGTGCTTATATATATAAAAAGATTGAGGTAAATTTTCACCTAACCTTCTCATAAGTCTTGTTCTATTTAACAGTCGATATGTGTTACAAGTGGAAAGACAAAATTATTCACCTATCATACTAAAGTAGAGAACATACATTATCCAGGGGATTTGCTGATTAAATTTTGAACAAACTATACATTTTATAGTCTAGTCTACTTGGCAACTCTTATTTAGAATTTCATTCGAGATACGAAGCAGTTGCTATTAAGCTATTAGACCGTCAAGTTCGGTTTCTGATATTGGCATTTATCATTATCTAGTTTTTTTTTGTCGTTTGATAACAGAATATCGTATTCACCAACGAAAGGTAGTTTGTTTAGTTCTCCAAAAATAATATGGCAAATCATTGGGAATTCACAGAGGCTGAAATAAATAACATTGCCAAGGAATTTAAACGTGTTGGAGGCAAGTATCATATACATCAATTATTTGAAGCTTTGATTTGACATTGAAATAAGTTATGGTTTTGAACGGACCGTTCTAATGCATTTTGTTATTACATTCATTTTGCAGATAACACTTACTTAGATCATGCAGGTACTACACTGTACAGTGAAAGTCAAGTGGATGCTGCTGGAAAAATTCTAAAAGAGAATTTATTCTGTAATCCTCATACATGTAAAGTAACTGCAGATTTGGTGGATCAAGTGCGATATAGGTAATTTGAATATGCTATCCAAGAGAGATTAGTATAAAAAAAAATTCGTTGTTTCCTTACAGAATCCTAAGTCATTTCAATGCTGATCCATCCGTATATAATGTTGTGTTTACGGCCAATGCTACTGCATCACTTAAATTGGTTGGAGAGTCGTTTGATTTTGGAACTGAAGAAACTGGAAGTTTCTATTATTGCCAAGAGAACCATACGTCTGTGTTGGGCATGCGAGAATTGGTTAAAACCAAGAACAAATATGTTCTCACTAAAAATGAATTACTGCTCAACTTGAAATCGAGCAATACTGCGGAAAATAAATCAACTTCTGCCAATTCGCTACTTGTATTCTCAGCACAGTGCAATTTTAGTGGCTATAAAATGCCATTGGAAATAATACCTTATGTGCAGAAGAATGGTTTTGTCAATCATGGGAAACAAGTGGCAGGGGAGAATAACAAAATTACAGCTAATAGCAATTATTTTGTGTGCTTAGATGCAGCTGCATATGTCGGTACTAACTTTTTGGACTGCCAGAAATATCAACCTGATTTCATCTGTATCTCATTTTATAAAATGTTTGGGTAAGCTGTTTTATTACTACAGGAATTTTTATAAAACTGAATCGTTAGGGCACGCCTGTGTATACTTCATAACGTTATAACTCTAAATGCACGGTCGTGTAATTTTGGGCGATAGGTAATTAGAAGATCTAAAGGAAATATATGTTTAATTTGAGTTGATATACGATTTCCATTCCTCAAAAATTTATAGCAAGTTTTTCTTCATTCATGTACATTTGGAAAGGTCCATGGAGATTCAATTCAATTCAAACATTTATTTAATCAATTAAGCCCTCTTGGACCATACATTGATAGATTTAAAAAAAAAGTACAACAAGCTAAAGAAATTACAAATGCAAAGGAAAAAAATCATAATAATACTTAAAACTAATGTGAATACAATATTCTCAATAGCTGAAAAACTACACGCACATTTCTTTACCTAAACACCAAAAAAACGCAACACCGCATATGGAGGTAATTATCAGTGATGATACAAAAACAAAGTTAATTGTTATAATTAAAATACTGAATTAGTTTACTTTTAAAAGCGCTTAGACTTACGGAAAAGTTCTTATAATCGGATGGAATTGCATTCCATAATCTGGATAAACGAATTATGAACGATCTTTCAAAAACAAGGTGTGAGAAAGTCTCTATTAGAATTTGAGTATTACGAGTAGAGTTTAGAAAATTAAAACATTGGAGGTAAGCGGGTTCACCATGTTTTATAATGCTAAAGAAAAAACTAAGGCATCTTATGCTTAGGAAGTGCTCAAAAGTACAGCCAAGGAACTGATGCGTGAAATACACATAATTACGTCGGCAGTTACGACCATAGACATACCTTAAAATACTGTGAAATGAAGATTCAAACCTGCGAATATTTGACCTATTGGTACCAGTATATACCTCAGCTCCGTACAATATATGAGGCATTAGTAACGAGTGAGCCAACATGTACTTTATTTGCGTAGGCAAGATCACATTTATGCTGTACAACTTTTTTAGGATGAGATTTAGTTTGGAGCAGATGTGGGCAATATGCTGCGCAAAAACCAAATTGGAGTCAATTTGATAACCAAGAGAAGTTATGACATCTTTCGAAAAGACTATATGATTCTGCACAGTTATACTTTGAGGAGTATTTTGGCGACGTGAGTAGTTAAACACTATACATTTAGTTTTCGGAATATTAATGTTGAGATGGTTGCGACGGGCCCAGTCGCATATCCTCCCAATATCGTCGTCCAAATGTGAAATGCAGCGTGATAATCCTCCACTAGTACACGTACTCAAGAGCTGAAAATCGTCCGCATAAATTCCCATATCTACATGTTGAACACAGAGCCGAACATCATTGACATACAACATGAACAACACAGGACCTAAAATGGAACCCTGAGGAACACCGGTAGAAATTGCATTAACACCAGACACACGACCATCGCATCGAATATATTGAGAGCGACCAGACAGGAAAGACAATAAAAGTCTACAAGCTGTAGAAGAAAATTTAAATTCGTGGCAGAGCTTCGAATGTAGTATAATATGGTCGACTGAATCGAAAGCTTTACTCAAATCAAGGGCCGCGAGAATACATGGGTCACCTCTATCAAGTGCCCGCCTAATGTCATCCGTTAGCTTAATCATAAGAGATGTGGTACTATGATGTCTCCTGAAGCCCGACTGACAGTCATAAATTAATGAGTAACGATCAAGATGTTCAATAAGTTGGTCCTTTATTATTATCTCAAAGACCTTTGATAAAGCTGGAAGGATAGAAATGGGACGAAAATCAGAGCAGTCATTACCACTAGTACCCTTTTTCCTCATCGGCGCCACTCTAGCCAGTTTCCAAGTCATAGGAAATTTATTAGTCAATATAATAGTATTAAACAAGTGCAAAATATGCTGTGATACAAATGGAAAAATCAATTTAACAAATCTAATAGGTATATCGTCAGAACCAACTGCGTTGGACTTAATTCTGTATATTGCACTTTCTAATTCTACCATATCTATATTTCTAAAACTAAGACAGTTATTGCGATCATCCTCGTATATAAAATTTCCTAAGCTATTAACAGGTACATAATGAGGCGTAGTAAAATAATTATTAAGATTATCTAGATCTATATCACAGTTATCGCTATCACAGAAATTAGAATCGAGAACTCCCGTAGAACGAACTCTAGACCACAATTCCTTGTAACTCTTGCAGTTTTGAAACATTCGAAAACCATACGAACGTTTAACTCGTCGAATGGTTCAACGGGCAATAGCTCTATACATCTTGAAACGAGATCTACTTTCGACGGATCGATTCTCAATAAAATCCTGGTGAGAGAGATCCCTATTAATAATAGCTCGACGTATGTCTCTGTTATCATACCATATAGGCTTGTCATTTCTAATTACTCTTGACCTCAAAGGGACATAGTAATTAAACAATGCATATAAAATATTACTCAGGATTGAGAGTTGTGTGTCAGTATCATTAGTAAAATAAATAGCAGAAAAGTCAGTATTCAATGCCGCGAGAGACAAATCATCCAGTGAAATAGAATCATAATCCCTAAAAACATAAGCAAGATTATCACTATAGGTCGGGATCCTATATTGCATAGTGCGTTTGAGGATCAATCGATCTAAAATGACATTCTGTTTACCTAATACTACAAATAGTTACATAGTGGAGATCTCCACACTCATAGAAAAGTCTGCTAAAAGCAGCAATCGATTTCTGCTGTTATAAAGCAGCAATCGATTTCTGCTGTTATTTTTGTACTTTAGGGCCTAACGAATAAATTATAAAATTTTTAGTTTATAATTTTTTTTTTCAAAAGCAAAAGCAAAAAGAACCCAAAGTAGTTTTTGGTATACTTTTGCACTGTAATATCCTTACAAGTCCCTAAGCGAATGTCTTCCAACTCACTATGAACTAATTTTCAGTAGTTATCTTCGTCAAAAAGTCATTAAAATATATTTGCAAAATAATTGCTGCTCAACAAGAAAATTGCTCATCTTCAAACCTCGCCTGTATATGCTTATGCAAAAAATATATGTTCGGAGCATGGACCATATTAAAAATAATAATAATTATTATTTTTTTTTTAGTTACCCTACCGGTGTTGGAGCTTTAATAGTAAGTAAGCGGGGCCAGGCTGTACTCAAGAAAACGTATTATGGTGGCGGCACTGTCAATATAGCTATGACTCGTGAAAATTTCCACGAAAAACGTGAAGTCTTTACATCACGCTTTGAAGATGGGACTATACCATTTCTGGCCATTTCTTCCATTTTAGAAGGTTTTAGAACTTTAGACCGTTTAATACCTCCAACAAAGGAAAAGAGCACAATGGAACGTATAAGTTGCTACGTATTTCAATTGGCGCAATATGGTTTTAAAAGTTTAGCTGACCTAAAGCACAGTAATGGGCAACCACTTCTTATGTTCTATAATCACAACGGTTACGAGAACAAAACTATACAAGGTGGTGTTATTACCTTCAATGTACTCAATGATGATGGCTCTTTTGTGGGTTTTGCGGAACTTGCTTGTTTGGCTGCCGTTCACAATATACAACTAAGAACTGGCTGTTTTTGCAATCCTGGAGCTTGTCAATGGTTTTTACAATTAAGTAATGATGATATACGTAAACAATATGAGTCGGGTCACATTTGTAGTGATTATAATGATCTCGTGGATGGCATGCCTACCGGAGCTGTGCGAATATCCTTTGGCTATATGACAAGAAAGTCAGATGTGGACCGTGTGGTTGATATGATTAGGGAATGTTACTTAACTACCGCTGAAAAACGGTTATCCCTAATGGAAGCATCCGAAATACCAAAGCCATTACAACATATTCCAGATAGATTACGCAGAAAACCTCAATTGAAAGAAATTTGCATTTATCCCATAAAATCGTGTGGATCCTATAAAATCACCGAATCATGGCCATTGCAATCCACTGGTCTTTTATATGACCGCTGCTGGATGATAGTGGACTCTACAGGTATGGCTATGACACAAAAACATCATACAAGACTATGCCTCATAAAGCCTAAGATATATAGAGAAAAGGGTGTTCTGGAATTAGGTTTTCCAAACATGCCACCGGTTTCTGTTCAAATAAATCCCGTTTTTGAGGACTCCGATAGGGTTAATCCTGCTTTTTGTCAAAGTAAGGTATGCAAAGATTTAGTAACCGGCTATGACTGTGGAGACGAAGTTGCCCAATGGCTTGAAGATTGCTTAGAAACTCCTGGTTTGAGATTAGTCAAACAACACAATCAAAGAAAATCCCAAGATGGTGATACCAAAGACTTATCATTGACGAATCAGGCTCAATTTCTACTCATCAATAGGGTTTCGGCCAAATGGTTATCTCAGAAAATAACCACCGAAACAGAGCCCCTACAAAGCACTATCAATCGATTTAGAGCAAATTTTGTTATTGAAACCAATAAGGCATTCGAAGAGAATGACATTGAATCCTTGCAAATTGGTAGTACTCGCTTTGAAGTACACAGTTTTTGTACACGTTGTCAAATGATTTGCATAGATCAGCAAACTGGACAAAAAACAGCTGAACCTTTGCGTACCATTGCTCGAGAATTTGGAGGAAAAATACGTTTTGGTATTTACTTATCCCTAAGCCGAACACCTACGGAAGGTGAAATGCTATCACTGCAAGACGAAGTAATAATAAAGAAAAAAACTACAAAATAACATTAACAAATTCCTATAGCTTTATTTAAACATTATGTAATTTGGTATTGGCCATAATATAAGTCACACTTATTTGGCCCACAGCTGTGCTAGGTGGCGACATAATTTAAGCAATTTAAAATCACATTAGTATGCAGTTATCAATGGGTTGTTCTTTTGTTTTCTCCATTGGCTGACCCAACTCTGCACGCTTCACGTTGTCCAGAACGCTTTGGTGGTCAGGAAATGCCAGAGAACCCAACTTCGAGTGCACCAATTCTTCATTAATTTTCACTTCAAAAGATCCTTGTCTTCCCTTGTGGCATATGACCTCTGTGTCGGGTTTCTGTTCTAGTAAAAAGTTTTGCAACATTTTACATTGCCACTCGAAGTTACACTTCCCACTTTAGAAAATTAACTTTATAACAAAACTAAATTGAAATTATTGTTTTATTGTACTTACCAGTATTCCACATCGACTTTAACCATACTAAAAGTAACGGAAAAATGGATAAATGAAAATGAATGCAAAGTGAAATATCCGTTTCGAGTTTTGCCAATTGTTTACATTCGCAATATCAAATGACATGAAAAAATAACAGGTACTGTGTACGAAATATTGTCATTTTGTAATAGTCCTGTTTTTACGATCAATTCATGGTGGACTACAATATTTCTGTTTGCGTACTTCAGTACCAAAATTTTTAACTTTCGATCCACAATTATTCAAGATTAGGTTTCTAAAACAAGTTCGCAAAAATTTTGCTGAAAAGATTTTAATGATATTTAAGTTTGATTGTGAAATTGGTTGTACAACTAATCTCATAACCATTAAGATAGCCTCAATTTGATTTTATAATGGATAAATATCCGCCGCCGAATATACAAATTTTTATCGGCTTAACCGTCAACCGCCGCCGCGGGAGATAAAAATGTGTTGGCTTCATTCTCTCATTAAAACGCTTCTAATTGACACTGTGAAATGTATTGTTTTTGGCCAGCAGCTGATAATTATGTTCAATCTCTTGTAAGTTTGTACTGGGACAAATCTCCAACAAAAATTTGCAACTTCTCCATAGGCCGCTACTATGTTCGATTTTCGAGTTGAAAATCACTTTATTTTCGCGATTATTTTTTTCTGAAATAATCAAAATTATATGTGGTATGAAAACAAACATATACCTGTTAAATCTTGACGTAATCTAGATGGAAAAGAAAGTGCGTATGAATTGAGCTAAATTTCCGGCTTTAAGGTCGAAACACAATGAAAAAAAGCAGGCGTGTGCTTTAGTTTTTTTTTTTTGCTTTAAAGCGGCTTTATTTTTCCCAACACACTTAGAAAAGCGCAACGCTCGCTTCATGTTTTTTGATGCTTCGGCGCCAAGCCTACATTTATTGAGTGCCGTCTCATATCATTACTTGTTCTTCAACTTTTTTCAAAGCAAAGAATAAAGTGAAGAATTAAGCGGCGTGTTCATTGTGTATCGGTCTTTATTTCTCAAATGTCAAATTTGATCTTGTCCTCTTTTTTTTAATAAACAAACGACTTCCAGAAAAAAATTTGTGGTAATTAAAAAAAAAAAAAAACATATCATCGGGTATTCAAACGGAGCTAATAATAGAGAGTTTTTAATTTAAAGTTTTGGTATAAAACCTCTGCCAAGCATTCCTTTTTTTTTTGAGACACTTATGGGTTTTCCTTTGCGTCTATTTTGAATGATATCCCCATCACTACCAAAGGGCAATTTTTAAGAGCTAAAGAGAAATTAAAAACAAAAATGCATAAAATTTTATGGAAAATCTTTTGAATCCAGTAAGATTCAAATAATTTAATGTTTAATGATTATTACATCCTAATTATGGTATTTCATATCAAGTTGAGGGTGAACGCCAGGAGCAACTCTAGTTTAGCTATACCTCGTAAAAAAAAAAAAATTTTTTTTGGGTCGATAGAGAATTAAATTTAATATCGAAATAAAGAGTAACCGGTTGGCGGTCGTAACCGGTTAACCGGTTATTTGAACCTAAAGTGTAAGCAAATAATCGTTAATAAAACCGGTTTTAGTGAACCGATTACTTTCAAATGTACATCACTAGAAAGCTAGAGATACGACCTTTCAAATGAGGTGCAACTCGAGATTATCCGGTTATTAGTTTAGGTTTTATATGAAAAAATACGTATTTTTGAACCGGTTTTTTTTACAAAACCGTCCTTTAATCCAAAAACGCTCGATGTAAAGGTACAAAATTACTAATTGCATTGTGTAGCTTACACTTCTACCTATCCGTTAAAGTCATTTGCTTGCCGATATCTGCCTTAGAACCGGATATATTTGATCTGAAATGTAATTGTAAACGTAAAATTTGAATTTATCGTTAATAAAACCGGGTTTAGTGAACCGATTACGATTACATCACTAGAAAGCTTAAGATACGACCTTTCAAATGAGGTACAATTTGAGTTTATCCGGTTATCAGTTTAGGTTTTAGATGGAAAAATAGGTGTTTTTGAACCGGTTTTTTTACAAAACCGGCTTTTAATCCAAAAACGCTCAATGTAAAGGTACAAAAGTAATAATTGCATTGTGTAGCTAACACTTCTACCTATCCGTTAAAGTCATTTGCTTGCCTATATCGCCGTTAGAACCGGATATATTTGATCTGAAATCGCGCGATTTTTTTGAAAAAATTTTTTATATTTCTAATCTTATACGGATAGGATATGGGTAATATGTCTAATTATAAGAATAAGAAAGCGCCGCTGGC
This sequence comes from Haematobia irritans, assembly GCF_050003625.1. Taxonomy (NCBI): domain Eukaryota; kingdom Metazoa; phylum Arthropoda; class Insecta; order Diptera; family Muscidae; genus Haematobia; species Haematobia irritans. The sequence continues at coordinate 62,796,827 of NC_134399.1, read as the reverse complement.
AAAAAATTTTTTCAAAAAAATCGCGCGATTTTTTTATTTTTTAAACCGTATATGGATATATAATAGTTAATATCACCGGTTATAGTAAAGATAGCAGCTTGATTTTGACCTTGATGGAAAGGTAGAAGTGTTAGTTACACAATGCAATCCGTTATTTAGTACTTTTATATGGAGCAGTTTTTGAGATATAAGCTTATTTATAAAAAACCGGTTCCGAAAAATACAAGTTTTTACCCGTACAGCTGGAACGGATGAAGCTTATATAACGGTTCATACATCATTTTAAAGGTCTCTTCAAGACCTTTCTAGTGATGCACTTTTCAAAGTAATCGGTCCTATAGAACCGGATATATTAAGGATTTTTAACTTACACTTTAGAACCGAATAACCGGTTATCCGGTTACGACCGCCGAGAAAAAAAGTTGTTGTTGTAATCTGCTCAAAGAGTACTACCATCTGTGAAGTTTTGAAAAAAATCTGAGAAGTATAGCTAAACTAGAGTTTAGCCTAAAATTAATTTTTTGTTGAGAATTCGATTTTCTCAAATGGAATTCTGTGCTAAATCGTTCACAAAATATTTGAAAGCTTATTGAATGTAAGCATTTCTCCCATGCTTGTGTGTATTGGGTCATTTCCAATTCGATGACACACCGTTGACGTTGCACGTCTACTTTAGATTACAGCAACGATGACAATCAATTGTGAATGAATTGTTTACAAATCTGCTTTCATCGAATCCCAGAATCCCACAGAAACTATTTACCTATAACAATGTCACGCTGTATAGTTATAGATCGTCGAAATGCTATAATGCTGATATGGATATTCGTTCTCAGTGGCATACGACAAAGTAACACAGAGGAAAAAGGCGGAGGAGCTGTTCCAAACACAAACAATGAGGTAGCGCCCTATGTGATCCGGAACTTTAACGAAACAACCCAACAGTTATCGCAATGTCAGAATACAGCAAAATTGAATTGCAGTGAACTTCTATTTCCTTGCATAAAATGCATTTATAATCACACCTGCAACTACCCAATAAACACAAACGTTTGAAAAATACTAAAATGCAATAATTTTTCAAACATTTTTTCAAAGGATTAGGGTAATATTCAAGTTGAGAAATTGTTGAGAAAATCGCGTTCTCAACAAAAAACAGACATTACCCTCAACAGTAAAATTCAACACAATAGCAATAATTTCTCAATTGTAATCCTCAAATTGAAATGCATCGCTACTCAATAATTTCTCAAACATTTTTCAACGTGAGAAAAATAAAAAATTAGCATTGTTGCGAATCCTTTAAAACCACAATTTGTATGAAAGTCAATCCTAGTTCTAACTGAAAGTCAATACTAAATTTCTAGGGATTTTGTAAATTTTATTATTTTTTTCGTTAACAAATATAATAATCTTAAAAATAACATTAATAATATATAAAAATAATAATATAATACCAATCAAAATGTAATTATCTTATTAAACATATTAATAAATAAAACTATGAATACAACTTTAAATATCTTAAACATTTTTACATGTATAATTCCATTTCCTCCATAACGTTGGTGTCAAATAACTATTAATTAATATGCTGGCAATTTGAAATAATTACTATCGAGGAACTTGCTGGCTTGTGTGTTAGAATAGATTCCAGCAAGAGGAAATCACAAAATATCAACCTGATGACGGGATGTAAATTAATGTAATGCACATTTTCATCCAGAAGTTATTGATATTGGAATTGTTGCACTTTGTTTTAATTGGTTGCACTTTGTAAGTTTTCTGAAAACTTTTCTTTGTTGTTTCCTTCATTGGTTTTTCATCGGCCAACATCTTCCAAGAATATACCATCCAATGATATTAGTTTTCTGCAAAACAATCGAGTTTTGTGATTTCCATTATGTTTTCATTTCACTTTTTATTTTGACTTACCAATTTGTATTTCTTTCAACTGACCACGTACTTCGTGATTTCCTCAAGAACGTTGGTGTTACAAAATTGTTGTTATTAAAATACTGGCAATTTTCAGGAACTTGATGACCAGATAATTGGAATAAATTTCCAGCAATTTCAATTCACAAAATAACAAATTAAACCGATGATGCGATGTGATGCGAATTATCATCCAGTAGTTGTTGATATGGAAAAGCATAAATACCAAGTTTTTTTGGTTGCACTTTGATTTATGGAATCTTTCTCTTCTCGATAAGCCACTACCATTGTTCATCGGCCAGCCTCTTAATGTGTCCAAGAATCAGCATCCAAATATTTTAGTCTTCTGCAAAGAGATTTGAGTTTAGTGACTTCCTTAAAGTTTTCATTTCGTGTTTTAGTTTTACTTACCAATTATTATAAGCATTTTCAATTGATTATTAAAAAATTTCCACATTTTTGTATTTCTTCCACGAACTTTGTTGTCCAAAGTAGTATTGAAAACCATGTGGTTTTTTCGTTGCATTTCAGGGTAGTGTTTTGTCAAAGTTTTCTCCAATTATCTTCAACACATTTTCAAAGTTTTCGTCAACATTTTGCCAAATTGGTTGTAATTCGCAAACAACTTGAAGATGTATTGAAGATGAGCTTTTTCAAGTCAAGTTGAATTTATGTTGAAAATTATATTTACCCTCAAACTGAAGAGATGTTGCATTTGAAAAACGCTCATCCTGTGTTTATTGGGTATGGACAGGAATTGTATGTAAATTGTACAGCTTTACATCAGGTTGAATGTCAAGGAAGTCGATGGTTTTGGAATCAAATGAATTGTCGTTATTGCTATCAAACTGAGAAATGGCAACAAGTTTGTGACCAGAAAGGAAACTGTAACTCTGTTAATGGTCAATTTTATAAAACCAATTGCACAGTGAGACCGGATGTGTTTTGTTTAGGAAATCGATCATTTACAAGAAATATAAAATGCAATTGGACGCAGGGCTACCGATGGAGTACTGCTGTTATAATAAGCCTTACGTTGGGGGGTTTTGGAGCTGATCGATTTTATTTGGGTCATTGGCAGGAGGGTATCGGAAAACTATTCAGTTTCGGTGGCCTAGGAGTATGGACTATAATTGATGTAGTGTTGATATCTTTGCATTATTTGGGTCCTGCCGATGGATCGCTGTATATATAAAACGTGATAACCGTAATATACAAAGTAGCTCCTAAGTATAGATGTAGACAAATATATTTATGTATTGTTAAAGTTTAAGTAAACAAAACCAAACCAAAATTTTAATTTGATAAAATTTCTTTTTATTTCAATTCTCTTATTCCTTATCATCGTCGTCTCCAAAACGTATATGTTTACTGATAAGTTTTTTCACTTTTTCTCGACCCCGTTTTTGTGGCACTTTGACTTGTTTGTTCAATTTTTGCTCCCGATCCTTTTCGATTTTACGCCAATAAGCTTTTTCCGCTTCTCCAGAAAGTATTTTGCATTGATATTCAGCACAGCTGACATTTTGCAAAAATTCGTTTGCTTTCTCAGCCGAATCGAGCCTAAGGAAAGCTTGCATAGAGCCTTCTTTTACATCCACATATTTAACGGATGTGTATTGGCGCATATCCGCTTTGTATTCTTTGACATTTATGCATGGTTCCAGGAAAGACATTTCAACTATAAGACCCTCTTCATAAGTGAAAAGAGGTGGGCGCTCAAGTGCGGGGTTATGTTGACCCTTTTCTGCTGTAGGAGTTTTCGGTTGGTGTTCCTCCGCTGCAGCTCCATAAAAGTTCATATTCATTTTCTGCAATTTATGTTTAGATTCTTTCGACTTTTTCTTTTTATCCTTTTGAGGTAATTGGGAACCACCTTCATCCTTTGTGATATCCGAATTTTGCCTTTTGTGTTCCTGCTGTTCCTTCCATGCTTTACGTTTAAGTTCTGCCACCTTTTCCCTTTGCAGATTCAAATACTTATTACGAAGTCGTTTCCAATCCTTTTTGGGTAAAATTTTCAATTCGTAGTAGGAAACGTCGGTATTCAATTCTGCCTTGCGTTTAAGTTTTTCTTCCGATTTGGATTTCTTTTTACGTTTTCTCCGTTTTTTCTTCTCCGTTTCTTCACCATCATTTTCTTTTGACACAGAACTTTCATTATCGGTTTGGGGCGTGGCTTCTTCGACGTTGGAAGTTGTTTCCTCAGCATCATGCGACTCAGTTTTTACTTTTTTGGAATCAGGTTGGTTTTCCATGTCCTGGTTAGATCTTTTCTTAGAATCAATTTTGGGTTCAGAGATGTCACCTTCTTCGGCAGCTTGCTCTTTAATGAATGATTTTACACTGATCAATTCGGAGGGATCCTTTTCTTGCATACATAGTACTCCGTTGAATTCTTTAAACGATTCGATGGCCTTGCCAACACTTTCCTCTTTTTCGAACTCAACGAAGCCGAATTCCTTGATCTTGTGGGATTTAGCATACTTGGGTAAGGAAATGTATTCGACTTTGCCGAATCGCTCAAATATTTGTCGTACCCATTCATGATCCGCGGTAGGAGGTAATGCTTCAACATAAATTGTTTTCTCGTCCACGTTGCGATTTTCCACCAACGGAGTCTTCCGTTTGACTTTTGTTTGTGTTTCATCTAGCTCCAATAGTTGTGAATTTGTTAGAGACTTTGCAATGTCCTCCACACGCGTAGTAATGGCTTTCATTTTATTAAACGTTAGGAATACATCCAAGGAAATATCTGCAAATATCTTGCAATTAGTTAAACCTGTAATAATTTTAACTTAATCATATTATTCATTACTTACACGGATCCTTGTCTATTAATTGCTTAAGAAATCGATCTTTGCTTAGATTTGCATCGCCAAAATAGAATTCCATTTGATTTCGTATTCCATTATAGTAGTGTTTTTTGCGTTTCCGATAGCTTTTAGTTTGTGCCGTTTGACCTTCTTCAGTTCTCTGTTCCCTTGGTGGTTCTAGATTTGCCTCATCGAGAGTTGGTGTTTCGGTCGATTGGGTAATATCACAATGTTTTTTACGTTTTCGACTGATTTTCTGAAGATCATCATTTTCACCATGAGTCACACTTGACGAATCGTCGGTTTCCGATATCTCATCCTGCTGTTCCTTGGATGCAAAATCATCCTTGCGACTTTTTTTGGTTTTAGTGCCCATATTCGATGTTGTAAAAAACAATTGTCTTGCTATATGAGTAGTGTTGTCAATTTTGCATTTCTTGTTTATGACTGAGTTAGAGATTTTTATGTGTTCACACGGTATAGTTATTACAAGCATTTCTCCAATGCTTATATTCAATACGCTCCCAACATTTTTTCAAAGAATTAGATTAGAATTAAATTTGAGAAATTGTTGAGAAAATCGCGTTCTCAACAAAAAACAGAAATTACCCTCAACAGTAGAGTTCAACACGTTAGCAACAATTTCTCAGCATATTAGCAACAACTTTTCAAATTAGATCTCATTTTAATGCTTCAAAACTATTGAAAGCAAGCAATTTGCAAGGCCATTTGATTTAATGATGAAGATGGAATTCACTATCAAATTGATATGGCGTTACCTATGAAAAATACTCATCCTTGTGTTTGTTGGGAATGTTTCAGAGTGGAAACTCCAAATACTACGTTCACACAATGATCGAAAATTTTATATTTTAAGGTTTGCAAATCACGAAACAGGGAGAGCATTGCTTTTGCAAAATGAATTAAAATTTTAGAGGGAATGACCGAATGTATGTGTGAACGTAGTATATTAACCGCTCTCTTGCTAAGTAGACTATTTTGACATTTGAAATCTCGCCTCTGTAGAATGTACTATTTGGCGTGTTTAAATATAAAGCTGGGAAACCCTGGCAAATGCCCAAACACAAACATCTGTCTGTCATTGCAAAAAGCATAAAGAAAAGGGACGCCAACAGAAGAACGCCGCCAATTGGCATTAAAAATATATTCTTTTTCTACAAGATTATATTCATAGAGTTTGTGATTATTTATTCATTACATAAAGCCAAAATAAGAAACTCGAATTAATTTCCCGAAACACCGAATTCTCAAATATTGTGTGTGAATTGTGAAAAAGAAGTTTCATGCATAAAAATTTAGAAGTGTAACACAATGCGGTGTGAAATTCCATTGGAATAAATGTTTAAAAGACGACACTTATTGTTAAGTTAAAAATCAAATTAAGCTCTTGAAACATGGAAATTGTGGTACTGAGCAGCGATATTGCGCGCCTTGTTTTGGGTAAGTTGTAAGGGGTATCTCCACAAGGATCCTTTTCATTATCGCTCTCTTGTCCATGATCACATAGATTACCTGAAATCACAAAATCTCAAGAGAGCCCATCACATCTTCTGTAAAACATCGCCATATTTGAAACAAGAGTTTTCAGCATATAAGCATGGCTTGCAAACACATTCATTCTATCCTGAATTAGAAGAAATTATTTGTGAATACGTAAAAATAACTAGAAAAGGTGAGTCGCTCGATGCATGGGAATTTCGGTGATGTACAGTTGTTTTTATATCCTTTTTGGATATATATTTTTTTTTCAATTGCAGTCGACCAAGAAGCCGCCAAACAAAACAATGAATTTCGATTCGAATTTCAACGACTTAAATTATCGGAAAAGGTTTGCAAGCTATTGGACCGTGAATGCCAACATGAACAAATTACTGAAGGCGATACCGCTACCGACTTGCAAACAGCAACGGCAGGTCCAAATACCAGTAATAGTATTAATTCAGATAAGGAAAATAATAACATTGGTAGGAAACGTAAACGTACTTGTGATACCAATCAATCAAATAACGATGAGAATGTCGACAGCAAAACAAAAGGATCGCCATCTAGCCGCCTGGGCAATTATGCCAAAAAGCGAAAGATGGTTGAACCGTATTGCTTTCTAAGTTCAAAATCATTACAAAGACACCGGCGTCGAAAGCAGTTTCTACGTTTATCGCCTTGCACCGCTGCCAAGAAAATCGATGCTAAATATGGCAAGGATGAAGACGACGAAGAATGGTCAAGTTCCAGCTATGAGGATATAACAACAGAAAGTGATGATGAAACAGAGGAAATAGGGGATGATGATTTGAATGGGAATGACTTGTTTAACGGTGCAAAACCTACAAAAGAGTCCACTCCTCGTAGCAGATCTCAAGACAGAGACAAACTGAGGGGTCCAATACTACCGGTAAGCTGAAAAGATGATTTTTTAAAGAACGTAAAATACTGTGTACTAACTAGAAAATATAATATTTTTTCGTAACGCATTTCCAATGTCGACAAATTGTAATATGTTGCATTAACCACCAAAAATGAATCAAAACTAGTGTATGGTTTGTTGGGCATATTGCAGATCATGGAACATGTAGTTGAGGGTACCAAATAAGCTTGAATATAGATTATTTACATTTATATATGGAAATAGGGTATGCTTTTTTTATTATTAATTTTGCGACTTGATGCATAATGCGTATCTTCTTTCACTATTACCAAGACATCACAAGATTTAGGATAGATGGCTCACGCATGGAGATATTTTATAATAGCATAGTTAAGCCAATTCAGAAAATGTTTTATTAAGCCATTATATTTTATTATTCAGAATTTTTATAGATAACCGGAGGCTAGCAAGTTAGCTTTGCGGTTGAAAACTGATAGAGGAAATGTTTCATGCCTTCACAAAGCAATAAACGTAATATTTTAGAATCGGGTATCGGGTTAATCAATCGGGTATTGAAAATTGAGATTTTCATTCAACATGTTACATTTATTGGACAAGCGGAAACAATTTTTTTTATTTAGAGTTAAAATAAATAAAATAAAAATAATAAATAAAACAAAAATTGAAGTCTGAAGAATCAAATATTTTTTTAACCCATTGTACAGTTTTTTAGTCCTCTTCAAACTCTGACACGCTTTGTTTAATTTAGAGCGCACTGTCTTCTTTCAAACGGTTCATAATACGTAGGTATGCAATTGGTCAGAACAGTGATGTAGTCTCCGGGAAATGAAGTAGGTTTATTTTATTTTGGCTGGAGTTGGTTCGGAGATATATTTGGGCATAATTGTATAGTGGCCACACAAACAAACATTTTTAAATCCAATATTGGGAGTTATATTGTAAATAGGATGTTAAAATTTTGCAAAAGAATTGTCTGAAATGAATGTGAAAAAATTGAAGTTTATTCTAAAGCCACATATTAAAGACACTTCCAAAAATGTTCTCCCAAAGCATTTCTTTATTTTAACTACCAGGGAGATTCTTTTGATTTATTTTAGTATTTTTTTTTAATATTTTTTACTTCTTTTTTTTCAAATACTTTAAAAAACAGGGTAATGATTAAAAAAAGGTATAAATTATTAAAACTTTGTCAAGAAAAATACTGAATCCCTTCTAGAAAAATTGCGAATTTTTGAAAGTATTTGAGATCAAACGTTCCAAATACTTATTAGGTAAAAATATCACAGAATTTTATATTACATTACACTCAACAGCCATCCAGTGCAATGGCTGTTGAAATGCTTGGACATCTCTCCTATGACAAGTCCATGTTAAACTCATCACTCCTGCGCCTATTTTGCACCACTTCCGGGTTGGGTACTCACAATAAAAGATGAAATACGACTTTCGAATATCTTGTAAAATATCATAAATAAATTTGCCGTTGCTCTGCGACACTAATAATGATTTTCGGTTAAAAATGTTGATTTACTTTTCTCAAAGGTGAATAGCCTTCTTCGTCTGGTTATATTTATTAATTTTTCCTTACACCAGTTCTTTGCTCTGTGACATAATGGATAAGTTCACAAGATGAAAATAATGGTGTAAATGCTTCAAAAATATTAATTCAATATGGGTAAATTCATTATTATCTGGGCTTGTTTTGGAACATATACGATTTTGGCCAGGCTTCACTTTATCAGATTATTTCTTTCCAAAAGGTCCTTTATTAATTTTTCTGTCTTTCGATTCATATGGAACATGAAAATGATTTATTTTTAAAATGATGGATCAGTATTTAGTTTTCCTTTTTTATGTCGATGATGGTGTTTCGTTTTTTTTTTGCAAGTCTATTTATGTCATCTAATGCTAAAAGCAGAAAGTGTAATGTTTTTTTCTGACGTAATCGTTTTCTTACTTTTGTTTCTGTTCTTTAAGGAAATTTCACAAGCCATTTTAGAAAATCCAGAATTTCAACAAAAATTAGTTGAAAACATTAATCAAGCTTTGAATAATTCATCCGCAAAAGCTGAACAAACGAAATCTCTACCAACCACAAAACCCCAGACTTCCGTTCCTATATCAAATGAGATTACTAACGATGAAATTGGTATTAGCTCAAGTCAATTACTTGACCAAATGATAAAGAATATTTTGGATGTCACAGAAAAAGATCCTAGTTTTGACGCTATTATACATGAGGTGGTTGAAGCATCTAATAAACCTATTGTTCAATCAGCTGGAGTTCAATGTGATCTTGGGCCAACTAATGCGGAATTTTTGGGAAGAACGGATGGGCGACGTCCGGTTTTTACGTCTACAGAACCACCACCTTTAGTACCAACACGACCCCAATCGGCAGTGGTGCAGCCTCGAGTTCAAATGCAATCTGCAGATATTGTTAATAATACATCACAAACTATTGAAATTCCACCTAGAACACCTTTGATTATTAGAAATGCAGTTGCGGCCGCGAATGCATCAACTTTAGGAGCAAGTTCTGCTCAAGATCCTCCTACAATTACTGCAAATAATTCATTTGGATCGTTGATCGATCCCAATTTTTCTATTTCCAAATTGATAGTTCTAAATTCTAATGATAGCGCCCAGAAACAACATCCAGAGCCATCTATTGGCAATATTACGGCCGAAAATATAATAAATCAACTATCCACCAGTGGTGTAGTTGCTGAAACGGGTGATGAACAGGTTTACTTTGACGCTACAACTGGTCAGCTAACATTGCCTTTGTATCTGACCAATGATGGCCTCTTAGCTAATTTTCCTTTTCTCATTAACAACGAAATTGTTACACAACAATTGCAACCAGGTAATATTGCCAATATGGATGCATCACGTATTGAGATTCCTTTACCGGAACCCATTGTTGTGACGGCTGATCAATTACCACCAAATTCTATAATTCTTGGTAGTAGTCAAAAAATGAATCCAGCTGAAAACAATCAGGCAAGTCATCAGACGATAGAGAAAGCTGCTGCAGTGGTGGGTCACAAAGATATCATAACATGTAACACTGGACCCCCGGGTTCCTTGGACACAAGATTAATGGCGGAAAAAGCTACACCTTCTACCAGTGGTATTGTTAATACAAAAGCTTACCGGAGCCTTTCCACACCGAGGAAACGAGCATCCCATGTGCGAACCCTTACATTTTCCCCCAGAGGACCGCAATTTACTGCTGCCACTGGCGCAGGAGCAACTCCTTTGTCAACAAGGAGAGAAACACTTAGCAGAGCAGTCCAGAGGTCTGTACCCAAACCAATACCGGAGGAAGCTATTAGTGCTGAAGTTTTAAGCGCTTCAGAAAAACCTATAATAAAAAATGTCGAAATTCTTCCTGCCATATCGACAAACGATTCAAATGTCAAGGACTCAACGTCAGTATCTGCGAACGAGAGCGCCAACAATTGTAGTGTTCCACATCTGTTTGTTACTGAAGAGAGCAGTAATCAAACAGTTATTAACAAACACTCTTCTTCATCAGTTAAGGCCCAACAAGTGTCGGAACCCACAATCACAGACGCATGCAAAAACCAAATAACCAATGCCCCAGAAAATACGCCAAAACGGAAACAAACCAGACAAAATGCTGTTAGAGCTTGTAAACGGCAATTATCGAAGTCACAGAACGAGGATGACATATCGGCCGAGAAGAATGAGAAAGAAAACGAAATCAATGCTCCACCACCAGGAAGTGAAGAGTATGAAATGTTCATGCTACAAGAGTGGATGAAGGCCAGAAATTCCTCGAATATCGACCTCGATGTGCGTCTACGTGAACTTAACTCAAAAATGACTGTTTTGAAGCCAGTGAAGAAAGTGAACACCAAAAAACGTATACGCCGTAAAAAGCCAGCAGCAACAAAGCGCAAAGAAAAAGAAATGGCCGAAGAAGCTGAAGAACTAGAAATGTCAAGAGAATTGTTAAATGAATCACAAGAAGCAAATGTAACTGGCGCGGCAGATTCTGTCCCAGAACATCCGTCAACTTGTCCAGATTCCCGAGGAATTGAAGTAGCAGCGATGGCATGTGATAAAGTAGAGAAAGAGAATAATGCAGCTATGGACAATATTGAAGAAGTGACCCCAAGTAGAAGGGGGGGAAAGAAAGCAAAAGATATTGCAATAAAAATCCCTACGCCTCAAAAAACGTCGATAACCACCAAAGAGAAAAATTCCAAAATTAAAGAGAATAAAAAGGAAAACCCGAAGAAGGTTTATGGTAACAGGGCAAGGAACGAAAACTCCATACAGCCAGATATGGTAGAGCCATCATCGAATGCAGCTCATGTAGAAAGTGCTGAAGAATTGAAACCAAACGATTTTCCAGTTCCGGTTGGTGGTGCACCACACACACAAGCCATCCATGCTACACATACAATATGTCATGTAAATGAAGTTTTGGAAAGGGAAAAGCGTACCAGTAACATAGCATTCTTATTGGAGACCCCATATAAAGATCCCAATATTTCAAATTTTTCCTCAACGGGTATACCTCCCACTCCAGGTATATTTGCTCCTTCATTAGAAACGCCGGCAGGTAAAAACAAAAATCCCCAGGATGAAATGGTTGCTTCTACGTCTTTTTTATTTGGCTCACTGACTAAAAGTGAATTGGATACACCCATGCTGAGCGCTCTTACACCTGGTTTTCGTTTCACTCCTTTTGGAATGAAAGAAATTGCAACACCTCGTAGTGTGACGGGTACAGAATATTCTTCGGGTGGTGGGTCGTATTATAAGCCAGATGAAAGTGAAGATTTAGATCGCAACATCGATAAAATCTTGAGAGACTCTGCTCAAAAAGCATTGCAACAAGAGCGAAATGATGAAACCGATCGAACTGAAGACGACGACGACGAAAGAGAGGAGGGCGAAATAAGATCACCAACCAAGCCAGAAAGCGAAGAAGATAATAATCAAGAAATTGAAGTGGAAATACCAGTAGAGAAACTTAAGGTGGAACCAATTGTTTTGAAACGAGTTAAATCCTTTGGCTGCGAGGCTGTTGATAGCATAGAAACAGCAAAAATTGATCCACATTATACTTTGGCTTCAGGTTTACCTGAAATAAGTGCTGCCGAAGATTCGAACTCAACATCTTCCTCTTCATCATCCTCCGGTTCATCCTCCTCGTCGAATTCATCAAATTCTACGCGTTCGTCAGCTTCGAAATCTTCCACAAAATCAAAGACTGTTTTGGAAGTAAAAACACCGAAAAAGTTGAGTGACTTGGACAACCTCTCTGAAATATCTAGCACGGAAGATGAGGAATGGAAAAAATGCGTTGTCTCCGACAATAATGAAAACTCACAGTTGGTTAACATCGATGGAGAAGTTCGATATCCGGTTAGGAGTTGGCTAACGCCAGTCAAGGAAAATGTACCAGTTGAAGACTCATTAGCAGTGCCTCCAGTGTCGGGAACGTCAGCAAATTTATCTACAATCAAAGTCACATTGCCCCTAAAGTCTGCCGAAAAAAGGATCCGTCAGGTTAAGGAACTGGAAATGAAGAGAGAACGTATGAAAGAAAAACTAAAACGTGATGCTTCGTCCATAATAGGCCATGAAAAGCCTACGTCATGCTCTAGTTCCGCGCCAAATATTTCTGCAGCTCTTGCAGCTTCACGCGTAATACATGCCATGCGGGATAAAGGCAGAAGGCCAGCTTGCTTTGAAGTTACGCAAACTACGGTGACAACTACTGCGATAGATGAAAAACGTTCAATAGATGTTCTTACTGCTCTTCGACTTTCTGCTAAAAAACACCCTCCCAAAACTCCAGAGACCGAAAAACCCAAAATACAATGCAAACTTGAGGCGTCCATTATCGCAGATGATAATGCGATTGTACAGACAACTACAGAGCAAAAGACTATAATTCCAAAAACCCCGGAAAATAAAGAGAATCCCAAAATGAATATATCGTCAGCTTCCGGAAGAACTCCTCAAAGAAAATGTTTACCAATAGATGCGAGACCGGTAACGAAAACTATACGGAAAGCAAATAAGAATATTGTTCGAACGCCGCTTGCTTTCAAAACAGTTCATTCGCCTGGCAAAATAAACTCACATAGTACAACGACTACTCTAGCCGAATTATCACATAAATCCAAGGATAGTCCAATCTCACCGACAATAGCAACGGTAAAGGTTTCACCCAGTCTTACGAAACCAAAGAAAACTAGAACGAAGAAAACTCAAGAATCCAAAGCCGTTAAAGCAAAGACAAGTCCCAAAGCCACTAAAGCAAAAGCTGCACCCAAGTCAAAAGTTGCCCGAGCTCCCACCAAGAAAAAGACAGTTTCAAAGAAAATCGAAAAAGAGAATATTGTGTTGGATCCTAGATCGGAAGGTGAGTTAAATGAAAGGAAAGAGGACTCAATGGAAGAAACATCACAACAGGCATCCAGCATAAAACCAAAGATACACATAAAAGCCGCCAATGCCATGTTACAAACAAAACAATCGAAAAATAATAGAAGTGCAGATGACAATGTGGCTGAAAAAGAGCTAGATGAGGCACAAGATGTAGAAAAAGTCAAAAGTCATAGTCCAAGTAAAAATCTTAAACCCTCTGTTGAACCGAATATCGACCAAGAAAATGTGGAGGAAACATCCGAGGAAGATCCATTTGACTCTTGCGATATCTGTACAATCGATGAGACAGACACCAAACACTTTGTACACTGTACCTACCAAGGCCCAGATGAACCACCACCACCCTCAGACTCACCAAACGGTTTATGCAGTTTTCAAATGTTTGTAGCTATCGACGAAAACAATAAACATGTTTGGAGTGTTTCTGAAGGCATAACCTTATATTCATGTCCACCGGTGAATCGAACATTGTCAACGGCTAAATCGGTACCACAGCCCGTAAGGAATATTCCCAAGAAACGTAAAGTACGTATAACTTCTACTGCGGATGAAAAGACAGTTCCAGCGGCAGTGCCGAATACCAAAATAGCAGCTGTTTCTTTGAAAGCATTTACTACTGCTGCAACACCAGGGGCTACCTCAACACCGGTACAGACGGCTGGTGTTGTGTCACGTACAGAAAAGGCAGTTTCAAAAGAAGGGTAAGTTTTTCACCCAAATAAAACTCATTATTGCGTTTTCAGCTTAAAACAATGCGTTGAGAAAACTACAGAGCAAAACTATGTTTCTCAAATTGATTTGGGCAAAGCCCTTTAGATTGGAAAATGGTTAGATGGACGATTTCGAAATCGGAACTACCACATTCCTCATCAGCATCCACTACTTGCCGCCAAACTATCAAGCAATTATCAGAACTAAAATACAAAAGCACCTCGCATATTATTGGAATCTTTTCAAGTAGAAGAGACGGTGGCTCCCACCGTGGTGCAGTGGTTTGCATGCCCGCCTTACATACACAGTGTCATGGGTTCAATCCTAGTTTTTTGAAAGACGGGTTTTCTCGGTTTTCAAAACCCGGACTTTTTTCCAAAACCGGTGGATGGTATTTTTTTAACTAATAACCGACGTTAACGGCTCAACCGGTTTTCATAAAAACAATAAAATGGCTATCATAGTTTCTTTTCAAAGTATTTATTTTTGAACTACATGTATTTTAAAATTGGCTTTCCTGCCATAAATTGGGATTAACTGCTACAGTATCAGGATCATAAATGCTAGTCGCATTTTCAGCCGATCGACTTGCTTTCATCGAAGACAACTGCAAAATATAATGTATTTTCTCAATCACAAAATCGCAGAAGATCTTTTTAGAACGAAACGCCTAGCGGAATCCGATAGTATTTATACAATGCGAGATACAGATAAATAACGCTCTTTGAAATTTTCGTAAATTCTTATTGTAGAAGGATGTTAAGATTTACATGTAAACCATGATGTAAATCTTAACGTAATGGAAGTTGTTTTAAAGGCACAACACTTCCAAAAAGGTACTCCCAAATTTGTTTTTTATTTTAACAACCAAGGAAGTTCTTTTAATTACATTTTTATAACTAGTTTTTTCCGATTTTTAAGGATTAATTTGGTCTGTTTTCATTTAAAATACGTTGGAAAAACATTCCAACGTTGTTCTGGATCTCACCGCACTGCTTACCACATTATTCACACCTCTCTCAACAAAAAGTTACAGCCTATTTCTGATATCCGAATTCTACTCTTCGTTCGCATACAAAACGAATATAAGCTGATTTGGGTTTCTCTAAGCTCTATCTAAACGACAAGTGAGACGAAAATCAATGCGAACGAAAACGTAACGTTACCACTACAATTGAGTTCCTCTAACTCCATTCGTTTGCATTTTGTCGAACAGAAATGCCAAATCCTCTCACTTTGCACAAACCTTTCGTTTTGTAGAAAAAGGCATTCTGTTGATAAATTTTTTATAAAGGCATCGGCAGTTTAATTTCAAATTGTCTGCCAAAAAATTTAATGGAATGAAAAAAATTTTAAAAAAGAACATTTGTTACTACAAAGCAAGTTTTAAATCCTATTTTCTTTACGTTTCGTAAAGTCGGCAGAGAACTGAACTGGGTGACGCCGACGCAAACTGTATGATATTTGAAAGAAGTGCCGACAAAAACTGCATGATATTAGAGAAATTTTCCTCATGACTGCCACCTACTGACGCAGTTTCGCTTCACAGTTTCGTCCTCTTGTATTTTTATTCTCTCTGGTTTACCAAATAAACGGCGATGCCAGATTAAATTTTATGGAAAATAATTTTTAAAATGTATGGGCCTTTTTCAACTTTTTTGACAGTAAAGGCCTGGTTATGCATATAAAAATATAGCGTAACCGTAACTTAACGGCAACGTATGATTTTTTGGCAATTAGCCAACTTGAAAAAACGTACCAACAAACTATCGAGAACTGGCAGAAAAAAGTTTTTTTTTACATATAAAATGAATTTAACGAACAATATTAAATTCTCATCGTCCATTTTAACCGAAAACAACACAATACTGCAATGACGCTTGTTTTTTGATCAGCTGATACGACAACGACACGTAAATTTTTATTATACCCTGCGCCACACTGTGGAACAGGGTATTATAAGTTAGTGCATATGTATGCAACACCCAGAAAGAGACGAGATAGGCACATGGTGTCTTTGGCAGAAATGCTAAGGGTGGGCTCCTGAGTCGATATAGCAATCTCCGTCTGTCCGTGAACACATTTTTGTAATCAAAGTCTAGGTTGCAGTTTTAGTCCAATCGACTTCAAATTTGGCTCAGAATAGAACCCTATTGATTTTGAAAGAAATCGGTTCAGATTTAGATATAGCTCCCATATATATATATATATTTCGCCCGATATTGACTTATATGGCCCCAGAAGCCAGAGTTTTACCCTAATTTGCTTCAAATTTTGCACAAGAAGAACAATTAGTACTATAGTCAAGTGGCCAAATTTTATTGAAATCGGTTCAGATCTAGATATAGCTCCCATATATATCTTTCGCCCGATATGGACTAATACGGTCCCAGAAGCCAGGGTTATACCCCAATTTGGTTGAAATTTTGCACAAACATAACACTTGGTCGTATAGTCAAGTGTGCACAATTTGATTGAAATCGGTTCAGATTTAGATATAGCTCCCATATATATCTTTCGCCCGATATGAACTTATATGGCCCCAGAAGCCAGAGATTTACCCTAATTTGCTTGAAATTTTGCACCAGGAGAACAATTAGTACTATAGTCAAGTGTGCCTATTTTATTGAAATCGGTTCAGATTTAGATATAGCTCCCATATATAGCTTTCACCCTATTTACACTCATATAACAGAGGCCTATTTTTTGCTCCGATTTAGTTGAAATTTTGCACAAAGAGTAGAATTAGCGTTGTAGCTTTGCGTGTCCAATTTTGTTGAAATCGGTTCAGATTTAGATATATCTCCCATATACGAGGGCGATTCGGAAACTTCTTAGCCTATCAATGAAAGAGAATAGTTCGTTTTTCAAAAATATTTTATTTTTCAATATAATCTCCTGAAACTTCAATACGCTTAGGTTAGGTTAGGTTAGGTTATGTGGCAGCCCGATGTATCGGGCTCACTTAGACTATTCAGTCCATTGTGATACCACAGTGGTGAACTTCTCTCTTATCACTGAGTGCTGCCCGATTACATGTTAAGCTCAATGACAAGGGACCTCCTTTTTATAGCCGAGTCCGAACGGCGCTCCACATTCCAGTGAAACCACTTAGAGAAGCTTTGAAACCCTCGGAAATGTCACCAGCATTACTGAGGTGGGATAATCCACCGCTGAAAAACTTTTTGGTGTTCGGTCGCAGCAGGAATCGAACCCACGACCTTGTGTATGCAAGGCGGGCATGCTATCCATTGCACCACGGTGGCTCCCAATACACTTAGTCCAACGCTTTTCTAGCAATTCTATAAATAAATAAATAGTGGTTTACAACTGTAATTGCATCTTCATTTGAGGTAAAACGCTTGTCACCAAGGAATTTTTTTAGATTTGGGAACAAGTAAAAATCACTGGGAGCTAAATCAGGAGAATAAGGTGGGTGGTCAAGCAACTCGTACTTTAATTCGTTGATTTTAGCTATTGTTAAAACACTCTTGTGCGCTGGTGTGTTGTCTTGATGAAAAATTATTTTTTTTGTGTTGCAAGCCAGGACGTTTTTCTCGAATTTGTACATTTAATTGATCCAAAAGGTTGCAATAGTACTCTGAATTTATTGTTGTAACCTTTTGCAGATAGTCAATCAATAAAAATACCTTTGAAGTCCCAAAAAACCGTTGCCATAACTTTACCAGCCGATTGAATTATTTTTGCCTTCTTTGGGGCACTTCCTCCAGCTTCAGTCCATTGTTTGGATTGTTCTTTTGTCTCTGGAGTATAGTGGTGCATCCATGTCTCATCAACAGTTATGAAACGACGAATAAAATACATTTTATTTCGCTTAAAACGATCCAAGCAAGCTTGAGAACAAATGTTAACAAACAGAACGACTGTTAACAAATGCGGCACCCATCTTGCAGAAAGCTTTTTCATCTGTAGTTCTTCATGCAAAATTAAATGGACTCGATCATTTGAGATGTCCATGATATTAGCAATTTCACGCACTTTTATTCGTCGATCATTTAATACCATATCATGCACTTTGGCTACAATTTCTATTGTTGTTGCTGTTTTTGGACGTCCACTTCAATGCTTGTACGACCACGTTTAAATTCAGTAACCCAATTATTTACTGTTGCATATGAAGGAGCACTTTCACCTAACACATTCACCATATCATTATGAATTTCTTGTCCCGATAAACCTTTTTTATGTATATATTTAATGGCGGCACGCATTTCAAATTTTTCCATTGTAAAAAAATTGCGGATGGGTCTTTTTTGAACACCTGTTTATATATGAAGGATTTGCCAGATCGAAACAAAATTTAACATGTGTTCATAACAGAGATGGAAGTTTCCAAAACACTTAACTTTTTTCTGTTTATACCGCGCCTTTTGTGCTAGGCTAAGAAGTTTCCAAACTGCCCTCGTATAGCTTTCGCCCGATTTACACTCATATGACCACAGAGGCCAATTTTTAACTCCGATTTTGTTGAAATTTTGCACAGGGAGTAGAATTAGCATTGTAGCTATGCGTGCCAAATTTGGTTGACATCGGTTCAGATTTAGATTTAGCTCCCATATATATGTTTTTCTGATTTCGACAAAAATGGTCAAAATACCAACATGTTCCTTGTAAAATCGCCACTGCTTAGTTGAAAAGTTGTAAAAGTGACTCTAATTTACCAAAACTTCTAATACATATATATCGAGCGATAAAATAAACTTTTGCGAAGTTTCCTTAAAATTGCTTCAGATTTAAATGTTTCCCATATTTTTTTACTAAGATAGTGTTCCACCCTAGCCGCATTAGCCGACTTAAATTTTGAGTCTATAGATTTTGTAGAAGTCTATCAAATTCTGTCTAGATCGAGTGATATTTAAATGTATGCATTTGGGACAAACCTTTATATATATAGTCCCCAACACATTTGACGGATTTGATATGGTATCGAAAATTTAGATCTACAAAATGGTGCAGGGTCTAATATAGTCGGCCCCGGTATATATAATAATATAATATAGTCGACTTTCCTTACTTGTTTTTTTCTGAATCTTACGACACGCTTACGTTGTGCAAACGTTGGGTAATCGTTTGTATGGGCTGTCTTATATCAACATAGACCAAGAAAATATAGAGACATACTTTGATAATTCACATGTTTTAGTTTATTTGCAGTGCGCAGTCATTCCCCTTTTTTTTTTGGATGCATAACCAGGCCTTAACGTAAGCGATGCGAACGAACCGAAGGGTAGGTAGTTAGAGAAACCCACATCCTGGCGAATGTGTGCTGTAGTCACTCACTTTCGTCCAGATTTCATTCGTAATTGCTTTCGTTCGGATATCAGAAATAGGCTGTTCGTTGTTCTGACTCACACGTGTGAACTTTTTTCGGACTTCGGATCGAAAAATGTACAGCTGATTTTTTCTGCAATGCATTTTATTTGCAGACAGAAATTATAAACTAAACATATTTTGCCGGTAAAAATAAAGTAGACTGGAATAAGAAATAAACATATACACCAGCCAGAAGAAATTATTGTTCAAATTTTAGATTTTTTTAAAATCGTATTTCGTGCCATATGCAATGTGCAAAATATTAAAGTTTCAAATCTGTTATTTATTTATGCTAAAAATATTCTAACTGCATAAAATAGCTGTACACTTGGCACACACAGGAAAAATGTAGTCCAGAACACCTCTTAAGTGTGACACCAAAACGATACATGTGTGTACCATAACAGACACGATTAGCAATTAATAAAAAGGTATAAAATAATATTTTATCGAATAAAAGTGCGAAATCCCTTCTACTATAAGTACGAATATTCGAAAGTATTTGAGCTTTGGTAAATTATAATTTTTTAATTCACATACAAAACTAAATTCGCATCACACCTTAATGTAAATTTGGTGAAATTGCCGTTGAAATCATCCGTCCTATGATAACCCATGTTGAATTTATAGCATCTGTGCCAATTTGCACTATTTCCGGAGCCATTTGCATTATTTTTTTTTTTGGTGATAATAAAAACGAAAATTTTGTGTTTGAGCCCGGAAGTGGTGCAAAACCGGATTAGTAATAATCCATTTTACATGGCCTTGTCCTCGGTTGAAAGCCATCTTTTTAAGGCATCCACTGCATATCACATTAATTCTTCAGATGTGGGTATTTCAATATTTTGAATTTCATTTGAAAAAAAGAAAAAAAAAACATAAGAAACTTGAACTTTTCCTATACTATTTTGTCTATATAAAGACTTTGCGAGCAATACAAACTCATATTTGATGGCAAATTCCACATCAGCCGAAAAATGGATCGGTGCACTTTGGAAATTCCCATTATGTTTTTGTCCTTCTTTAACAAACGGACCCAACGCCCATTATCCGACCCCTTCCGACCAATACAATTATTTTTTTGTAACTTAAATTATCGTACTGTGATGTGAAGTGCCACTACACCTAACAAAACAAAATCGAACAGGGGCCAAATCACCGCATTCGTCATCGAGTTCTGTTTCGTATCGAGAAACATGGATCACGGCATTCGATCGTAATTTATTTTCGCTACTACTTTTTTTATATTGCTGTAAACATATGGTAATAAGAAATTGGAAGCAAATGTGAAGCAAAGTGAATTTTAAAAATAAGTTTTTGTGATCAATATATGTTATTTCTGGGAAATTTATATTGTTTTTGTGCATTAAAATATATGTGTAAACATATTATAATGAATCCAAGTGTTTTTTCTTCGACTTCGGATTCAGAGGATGAGTACAAAGTGGCATTAATAAGGACAATTATTCCTGAAAAAAAACAGTCCTTTATTATTGCCTGAAGTATAGTAAGTGATTCTATTTTGAAGTGAGTGTTTTTAACATCCATAGATTTAAAAGACGTTTTCGTCTTTCAAAAGAAGCTTTTAAATATGTTCTTGAAAAAATAAGTTTTTTTATTACTTGCATAGTAATATTATATTTTCTTAAATGTATTTTGCCAAAATAGAATATACTTACATTTTCACCAACTTCTTGTTTCTTTTGTTTACCTTTTTTTGCTCAAAAATCACTACATACTTCGTTTTCGATAGCATGCTACCTATCGTGTTCAACTTCGAGTAGAAACAATTCGATAACGACTGCGGTGATCCGCGTAAACTATATTGTAGCATCTATATCTGTATGCCAGAGACTTTTCAATTTACCTTTTACACAGCTTGTTTAATAACTTATTAATCGTAGATAAATAAGTTAATGAAATCCTTTCTTGTTTGTCATTTCAGATCAAAATCTAAAGCTATGAACAATGTCAAATCATCTGTGAAGACATCTGATGAACGCTTAGCACGACAGAAAAACGTTGATGAAGCAAATAATGAAAATGAAAAATTACAAATCGAAGATATAGAGTCTATATTATCGCACTTACACGGCACTTAAATCTTGAAAATGGAAATTTTCAAACAACATTGAAGGAAGTGCAATGTTAACATTAATTATATATGGTATTTTCTTTTTATAAGAAATGTTAATTTGTTGTATTCATTATCATATAAGCATGTTGTATCTATTATTCGTTTATATATAAATATGGATATACATAAGAAATATGTAAATAACTATAAAAAGTTCGTTCTCATAAAGGCTTTGATGAATTGCCTCTGCCACAACAAAGAAATATTGTTTATGTACTAAAATATCTAAAACGTCGATATAAACTTTTATAAGCAGTAATCTCTTACAACCTTTTTTCATTCCAATATATCGCTACGAGCATAGCAAAATATTTCCTTAATTTTTATAAGTGAAATATTCGTTTATCGTTTATTAATGCAATTGCCATAGAAATGTCAATTGAAAGTTACTATAATAAAAAGTATTTCCAATTGTTTAATTGTATATTGTTGGAATGTTGATTTAAACCCTCTTTTTTAATACGTTACCCCCTTTATATAAAATTTAATTTAATTTCGTTTAAGTTTGTTTATTTATCGTTAATGGAAAAATTTTGGAAAATGTATATTATCTTTTGTACAAAAAACAAAATTGAAGATGTTTAAAAGAAAATAAAACTTTTTAAATTAATCCTCAAAATTTGTATTATCATTTACTATTTACTCGGCAATGTCTGAAAATAAGACGATAACTTTTTAATACTAAAATAAGCTGTAAACTCATTATGATATACCAGTAATTTCACCTTTGACTATAAGAATATGAATAAATAAAATAAACTTGGAATTGGAATTTATACACACATTTCCAAAGTTGAATCTCTTTGTTATACAGTGTTATTTGTTATTATGGAAGTAGGAGTAGTAGGGATTTAGTAATCAGAATCGATTGTTTTACACTTATGGACCTTTGAGTTTTTCAAAACTTTTTTACTTCGTGGCTTGTCTAAATCATCATCTTATGGGTAAGCATGCATCATCCATAAATGTCATGGTCGATTTTCGGTTCAGGGCACAATTTTGCATCACTCCGATTCAAAAAGAACATTTTCATTGCTTTTCTGGTTACACTGTTTTTTATAGCTTGTGTTGCGGCCCATTTTCCGTTTGATTGTTAGGGTATGGATAGCAAATATCGGAGTAAACGTGTTATGTGCGTCTATAGCGGCGTTTGACATGGCCGTCCGGCTGACTACGGCGATCTCAGTGGGTGTGGGACTCAACCCGCCTATATCAAACCCAGAGCACTAACATTGAAAGAGTTTGAACTTACACAAATACAAAAATGCGACTTAGGACGATCCTAAATGGGAAAAACACTGATCCAGAGGTCTTGGTGTTATAACCTCACACTTGCCCACCCAACCATGACCCAAAACACTCCATTTTCGTCAATTCCATATCTCATTGGGCCCCTTAATACC
This sequence comes from Haematobia irritans, assembly GCF_050003625.1. Taxonomy (NCBI): domain Eukaryota; kingdom Metazoa; phylum Arthropoda; class Insecta; order Diptera; family Muscidae; genus Haematobia; species Haematobia irritans. Next base: position 62,773,643 of record NC_134399.1, on the reverse strand, counting down.
ACACACACAATCGTATTCACACAATTACCTCATACCTCCGCCCCCCGTACGGCCAACAATTACCAACACAACATTTCCTTTACATACAAATCAAGACATAAACACTTTTATTGTAAAAATATTAAGACTAACAAAAAATATGATTATCCTTAATTTATTATCACTAACGTTACCTCTATCTCTATTAACAATTTGCAAAAACAAAACAAAAATGAAATTTAGGAAGAAAAATATCGTCTATGATGACTGAAAGGCTCAATTCGAAGATGAACCAGACTCAGACCCTTGTTTTGTTACGCTCAATTTGGCGCGTGAAAAAATGATTTACCTATCTGATAAAAGAGCTCTCTTAAAAGACAATTTCTGCTCTCAAAATTATGGCAGGTCAACTACACTAATTCCACAAGGACCTAAACCTCTCACCCTATGCCTGTTTTACCAACAAATACCAGGATATTTTTCCTCTCACAATACTAATTTACCACTATACAAAACTGAATATTTGGAATTGAACATATAAATCACTTAATCTATGATATATATGATTTTTTTTCCTTTTTTTTTTTTTTTTGAATATTTGGAAATGAAAATATAAATTACTTAATCTAGGACATATATGATCTTCTTAATTCCTTTCTTTCTTATTTGTTTTTTTTTTTTTTTATCGTCTTATTTCTTTATGTTCAAAAAATTCTAATTCTGATGTTTCTTCTTTTATTTCCCGGTAATCATTTGCGGACGAGACAACCTTCTACTCATCTCATGGACGGACATCACAATACACTGGTAAGACACAAATTTACCTTGCATGTCAGTTTTTGATCGATGTTCATTAACCTTTCTTTTTTTTTATAGAGACGTGGCCTTGTATATTCCTGGGAGCACCAATTTACCCACAATACTCGTGCAGGTGATATACTGCTCTCCGATGCCAAGCCGTTGGAATTCAAAAAAAATTGCTGACAACAACTCCAATAGCCAAATCCCCTTCACTTTTGTGTTGGTCGATGGAATGATTGTCTGTCCACTAGTAGGCGATTTGCGGTCGACTCCAACACATATAATGATGCGCACTGGCCCTTACTTCCTTCCACTGGCCAGTGCTGATCTCTCCAATCTCCACACAGATATCTATTACCACACAGACAAAATAACATTCAACATTTTCCACTACTAATTATGTTAAGTGTATGTAATACTTACAATACTAGGTATTAGAATAATAAATAAAGCAATACACAACACACTATTGGTACCAAATTTCGTTTTTTTTTTATCTTTTTTTCACCAAAATCTACTAAGGTGTTTCTGACGTTTGTCTCCAGTGTTCGATTCGCTAATGATGGTTTCCATAATGGCCTTGTTTATATATTCCGGGTTTCCCCGCCAAATGCCAACATTCCAATGCACCCCATTTTCTTCCTCAATTCTTCTTTGGGTATTTCCCATTTCCAAATCCTGCCATTAATTACATTCTGAGCCAGAGTTGATTCCTTCTACCGTGAATGAAACATAGCAATATCAACTCTGTCACCCCCAATCATAATAACGACTGTCGACTAATCGTGCGATAATGTCATGTCCGTAAGGACCAGCGAATGAAGCCGCCGAGCCGAGAATGGAAACGCCGAGTCGCGCCGCCGAACATGTCAGCTAATTTCGACTCAAAAATTAATCGCCAATTATTCAAAAAAAAAATATAAAAATAGCGGTTTAAATCAGAAGAGTGTATTATTAATTGTCGTGTATTTTGCCAAAGTTTTGAACCTTTCGCCAAAAATCTCTATATCTCAAGCTGCTACCATATTTTAGCACAAATTTATCTCAGAAAATTTGAATGAACTGCAAATCTGATTGCACGATTTGTTGTACCACTAATCACATTACTATTCGAATAACTTCACATCGATTTGATAATGGGAATTTGTCCGCCGCTGAAGAGGCATCTTTATCTCGGCTTAGCCGTGAAGCCGCCGACGACAACAGGTAGGTTGCATTCCTTGAAAACAATGTTCAAAAGTATTGAATGTATGCATTTCTCTACTGGTTGTGTCTATTGGGTTGGAATGTCACTACCTTACCACTTTACTGAGTAGGTGTCAAAGTTGCCTTCATTTCAATGAAAGTGAGTGTCTAACACACCTCTATGTCCCTTCAAAAAAATGCTGCCAAGTTCACCGACTCTCTATTTCCGCCCTTGCGGCTGCATAACTCGCCACGGCAAAAATTTTTCTTACGATAATTAACGACGTACAATGAGGAATTAGTCCTCATACATCCTAAACATACTGCACTCCTCGTCTGCCTACTGGAACAAGCATGCGTCTGCCGATGCCCCGTGGTGTGATTACCCAACCATTGCCAATCACCGAGGTTGCTCTGCCTGTTTTTTTCTTTTGCCTTGTCGCCCCTAACGCCAACCTGCAACAAAACTTCGAGACCGGTGAGGAATCGACAACGGCATCGATGTGCAGGTAGGTATCGAACGTGGGGAACTCCCACCCCTGAGGGTCTCACGCCGGGCTCTCTTACTTCGTCCACCGGTAAGAACACAACACAATACATCCCTACTTTTCTCTACTAATCATTCCTTGTTCCCAGGAACGTGTCCAGCCGATTACTGCCTACGCACCCCGGGATTTGGCTAATAATCTGTCATTCAGTTCTACCTTGATATCCACCACTTTACCAATATACATGCCCATGCAGCCACGCTACCATTCGTCGTTCCTTCGCCACAACAACAACACAAAAGGTATGACTTATAATATGTGTACGTGCAATTACGTAGAACAGCGATGTAACCGGGTACTTCATGATGTTCGATACATATATGTTCCCCTCGTGTCGAACTACCTTTAGTCGGTATCCGCCCACCTATGTCCTCGAAATTGATCGTACTTTATTTTCCATATCCTGTTAGGCATATTGAGTCACCGCCTTCTTGTCAATTGTCATAACTATGCTCATTGGGACAAACATATGCACTGTCCCGTATTCCCACCAGAATATGAATATGCATACCCGTCTTCAATTGCTGAATCCAATATGTATCATCATCCATACAAATAATTCCTATGTGCATTTAAAATCATAATCTAACGTAGTCTACTAAGGTAATAGTGTTCCTCCCGGGTCTCTATAATCGGCAAGTGAAATTGATTAATTGTCAATATTCAACCCCTTGTCTGATTGGATCTGCGTACGAAGTGGTCGCAAGTGGGCATGATTCCATTCCACTGCCCCTTCCATCTTACAAATTTATCTCAAAATTGTATTCCGGTGGACAATCTTTTCACGATCATATCTTTATGAAAAGTATTCTTCATAAATTATATTTCTAGGGAAAGTCATTTTCAGTGAATTCATATTTCCATGGGTCATTTTCCATAAAATTATCTGCCATGGAAAATTCTCTGGAAGATTTCTTCAAATCAATATTCCCCTGGAAAATTTTCCAGAGCCACATTTCTAAAGATTTTTTCCATTTTTCCTTTTCCTTTTTTTTTTTTGCCATTTTCTCATGGAAAACTTTTGTTTTATCAAAAATTATGGTTGTATGGAAAATTTTCTCCAAACTTATACTTTCATGGAAATTTTCTCTAAATTCATATTCTCATGGAAACTTCCTTCAAAATCATACTTCTGTGGAAAACTTTCTCAAAATCATATTCCCATGGAAAATTTTTCTAAAATTGTACTTATCATGGAGGATTTTCCAGAAATTATATTTCCATCGCATATTCCCATAGCAGAGTTTTCTATGCACATTCACAATTACATGGAAAATTCTCAAAAACAAAACATATGGCTATGGAAAATTTTCCCGAAATCATATCTTCATGGAAAACTTTCCCAAAATCACCTTTTCATGGAAATTTTTCCACAAAATTTATACTTGTACAATTTTTCCATTTTCATGGAAATTTCTCTAAAAAAAATTATAATAATCTGGGATTTCCTAAAAATCCTGTTTCTCTGGAAAATCTTTGCAAAAATCATTATTCTGTGAAAATTAAAAAAAACATATTTTTATGGATACAATTTTACAAATTCTTCTCTATGGCAATTTTTCTAAAAACAAAATCCTTTATGGACACACTTTTCCAAGGATTATAATCCTATGGAAATTTTTTTTTTAAAACAAAAGATCATTTTTCTTTTTTTTTCCACCATCATAATTCTATGGAAATTTTTCTAAAATCTTATTTTCATGTAAAAATTTTTTTTTTCCGAAAAAAACTATAATGCCATGGGAATTTCCTAAATCACATTTTCGGGGAGAAACTTCTACAAAATCGTATTTCCCTGGAAAATTCTCAAATCTCTTCATGGAAATGTTTCTACAGAAATTATAATTAATTAGAAATTTAAAAAAATCATGCTTCCCTCGATTATTCTACGAAAATAAAAAAACATTTTTTTCCTTGTAACCAATTTCACAACTCTTATAATTCCATGGAAATGTTTCTAAAAAAAAAATTCCATGGAAACAATTTTACCAGGATTATAGTTCTATGCAAATTTTTCTAATAAAAAAAAATTTTCCTTTAAGGAAAACTTTTACAAACATCATAATTCTATGGAAATTCTACAAAAATTATGTTTCCATGGAAAACTTGCCCAAAATCTTACTTCTCTAGAAATTTTTCTCACAATTTCATTTCTATAGAAATTTTTCTTAAAATTTTATTTCTATTGAAAAATTTTCTTAATATTTTATTTCTATTGAAAAATTTTCTTAAAATTTTATTTCTACAGAAAGTTTTCTCAAAAATAAAATTCAATCGAAAAATTTTCTTAAAACTTTATTTCTATAGAAAATTTTCTTAAAGTTTTATTTCTATAGAAAATTTTTCAAAATTTCATTTCCATAGAAAATTTTCTTAAAATTTTATTTCTATAGAAAAATTTCCTTAAAATTTTATTTCTATCGAAAAATTTTCTTAAAATTTTATCTCTATAGAAAATTTTCTCAAAATTTCATTTCCATAGAAAATTTTCTCAAAATTTTACTTCTTTAGAAATTTTTCTCCAAATTTTACGTGAATAGAAAATTTTCACAAAAAAAATAATTTCTATAGAAAGTTTTCTCAAAAATAAAATTCTATCGAAAAATTTTCTTAAAATTTTTTTTTTCTATAGAAAATTTTCTTAAAATTTTATTTCTATAGAAAATTTTCTTAAAATTTTATTTCTATAGAAAGTTTCCTTAAAAATTTCATTTCTATAGAAAGTTTTCTTAAAAATAAAATTCTATCGAAAAATTTTCTTAAAATTCTATTTCTATAGAAAAATTTTCTTAAAATTTTATTTCTATCGAAAAATTCTCTTAAAATTTTATTTCCATAGAAAATTTTCTTAAAATTTTACTTCTATAGAAATTTTTCTCCAAATTTTACTTGAATAGAAAATTTTCACAAAAAAAATAATTTCTATAGAAAGTTTTCTCAAAAATAAAATTCTATCGAAAAATTTCTTAAAATTCTTATTTCTATAGAAAGTTTTCTTAAAAATTTTATTTCTATAGAAATTTTTCTCAAAAATTTTATTTCTATAGAAAATTTTGTCAAAAATGGTATTTCTACATAATTTTTTATGAATTACTATGAGTTCTAGCGATCTATCATCCAATTGAATTTTTATGACATTTTGTATAAAGTACCTTTTCACCCAAAAAAAATACCCTTCTGTAAGTTCCTAAAAATTTGCATTTCCCATCCATGATATAGCATCATTGTTAGCGTTCGTTTGCAACAACCAGCAATTTGGTGACTATAGTAAACAACCGAATTTGGAATTATATAGGCTACGCTGTGTGTAGACCTATACTATCATAATACGGTAGCAAAAATCTTCAATATCCAATTTCCGATTATACACAGAAAAAAAAAAAGAATTCACGAATCTTTCCAAATAAAATCTATATAAAAAACCCAATTTGGTTTTTAATCGGAAAAATTTTTGTTCAAAACAAAAAAATCTTGTGAATTCTATCTCTTGAGATCTTTGGCATGGCATGTTCCAATCGCTTTTCCTTTTAGATCTTCCAAGGCATACATGTTGTTCCCTATAGGCTTAACAATTCGACATTTTACGAACTTGCGAGCAAATTTCGCATTGAAGTTCTTTCCGAAGTCACTCAAAACATAATTGCGCTTGTACACCTCTTGTCCCGGGGCGAACGTTATCTTACGAGCTCGCGCGTTATATCGCTTAGCACTTTGTTCATAAGCTTTATGCATATTGTCTTTTATCTTTTCTCGAATCAGTTCCATATTGTCTTTTCGACTTACTTGAACGATCTCGTGGTCGGTCAATGACTGCAATTTTTGTGCCAACTTGTAATCCGAGCCATGTGTGTACATATTATATCCGAAAAGTGCGAAAAATGGAGCTACTCCAGTTGCACTGTGAACTGATGTTCTGAGGGCACATTCGATTTCGGTTAGGTAAAGGTCCCAATCGCGATGATCGTTTTCTAGATAGGCTCTAATCGCTGCCAATACAGATTGGTTCACCCTCTCCGAGGCGTTCGATTGTGGGGCATATGGAGCGGTTTGCATGTGATTAATTCCATACGTTTCTATCATGTCTTTGAATGTTTTTGATATAAATTGAGCCCCGTTGTCGCTGTGTATTGTCTCCGGTACACCAAATTTTCGAAATATGTCTTCCACAAGGAATTTCACCACGTTTGAAGCGGTTGCCTCTCGCATCGCTTTCAAAAATGTAAACTTACTAAAATGATCTACGACTATAAATATGAAAGTATTTCCGCTTTTAGACCGTGGATACTTTCCTAAAAAGTCGATATAAAGTTTCTGAAAGGGACGCAAAGTGACAACTTCATTTCCTATCGTGGGTTGTGTATGTTGATTCACCGGTTTGGTTTCTTTGCACACAGAACAACTTGTCACATATTTTCTGACCTGAGCTGCCATCTTCGGCCAATAATATTTTTCTCTCAGTCGATGTAGCGTTTTTGATATGCCTCCATGAGCTGATGTCGTTTTATCATGGGCTTGTTCTATTAGACTTTGTGTCAAAGATTTCGGGACCCACAACTTCCATTGAAATTCTTGCAATTCAGGAATGTCAGAGTTCAACCCCTTCTTAAATATCATATTTCCAACTATGCGCAAATCAGGTAGCCGTTCTTGATTCTTTTCTATTTCATCCCTTATCTCCTTGTATTCGTCGCTCTCGAATTCCGTCGTTTCGAACTCAAACACTTGGTCCATTTCCAGTTCGTCTACTGTGGGCAGGCGGGATAGCATATCGGCCACTACGTTGTCCTTACCTTTACGGTGTTCAATTTTGAAATTGAATCCTTGGAGTTGCAATGACCAACGAGCCAAACGACCAGTAAGATCTTTTAGACTCATTAGCCATTGCAAACTCGAATGATCTGTAATCACCGTAAATTCCATCAGTTCAACGTAGGGCCGAAACTTCTTAATTGCCATCACCGCCGCCAGGCACTCTTTTTCAGTGACACTGTAGTTTCTTTGACATTTATTGAGCTTTTGGGAATAGAAGGCTATAGGGTGTTCTTCCTTCTGGCTATTTAATTGGAACAGAACTGCTCCTATACCATACTCCGAGGCGTCGCATTGAATGTAAAAGGGTTTCGAAAAATCGGCGTGTCGCAAAACGGGCGCCGAGGTTAAGGCCTTTTTAAGTTTTTCGAATGCCTCTTTAGCTTTTTCATCCATATTGAACTTGGCAGACTTTTTTAGGGTGTCCGTGAGTGGAGCCGAGATTGTGGCGAAGTCCTTAATAAACCTTCGGTACCACCCAGCGGTGCCAAGGAAACTTCGAACTTCTCGGGCACTTTTGGGTACTTTGATTTTGTTTATCGCCTCAATTTTCTCCGGATCAGTTCGCAATACCCCTTCTCCAATTATAAACCCCAAATATTTCAATTGACGGAAACAAAATTGTGACTTTTTTAATCCTATGGTGAGACCAGCTTTCTGCAGACAATCAGCTACTTCGCTGAGAAGCCTCAGATGCTCGTCGAAATTAGCAGAAATAATCAACAAGTCGTCCAAGTACACAAAGACATTCTCCTTTAGTCTTTGGGGAATGACTTTGTCCATCAGACGGCATAATCGTTGTGCGGCATTGCACAAGCCGAAGGGCATCACACGGAACTGGTACAATGGACGACCTGGAACCGTGAAGGCTGTATACGACTTGCTCTCTTCATCTAGCTCTATCTGCCAGAAAGCGTATTTGAGGTCCACGCTGCTTATGAAATGTGTTTCGTCAATTCGACTCAAAATCCCATCTATATTTTGGAGGGGATATGCATCTTTTACGGTCAAATTGTTTAACTTGCGGGCATCTAAACAGAAACGATTTTTCCCTGGTTTCCGTACTATGGTTGTTCTGTTGCTCCAGGGACTTTCGCTTTCTTCGATAACCTTTAGAGCCAACATGTTGTCAACTTCCTCGTATGTTATTGCTTGTATAGCTGGAGACATCGGATAATGCCGATCTTTTACCGGTTCAGCCCCATCGATCAGCTTGATTGAGTGTTTTTCCAACGATGTACATCCTAATCCATGCTTCTCGAAGGTTTTGAATTTTTCTATTATTTCATTTAAACGTTCGGATTGTTCAGTAGAAAGTTCATGGGGTTTCAGTTTATATTTTTCATTCGGATTTGCCATATCGTTGGTAATTTTTTCAATATTTATTTCGGATACGCCAATGAGTTCGGGGGCTAATTGAAACATTCGCCAAAAGTCAATGCCAAGATATAAGTTTTGCTCCAAATCTGGGCATAAATACAAAAACATTTCCTTTTCTTGATTTTGGTAGTGAATATTAACTTTTACTTTCCCCAGAACCCTATAATTTGTCCCTCCAGCCGTAGTAACTTTGCTCGAAAGTGGTATAATAGGAATTTCTAACTCTTCGATTAATTCTCTACATTTTCTACCCAAAATACTGACTGTTGCGCCAGAATCCAATAATCCCTTGATCCTTTTCCCCATAATATCAATTTCGGCAAAAGCCCTGGGATCATTAGAGACTTTCGTAATCCTCGCTAATGAGTCTATCAAGTACTTCCTTTGCTCACGCCATTCTTTTGCCTTTTTCCTTATTTTGGAGATTTTTTTGGGTATCATCCTTACATCTGAGTTAAAAATTCTCTCCCTAACTTTCTCATAGTTTTCCTTACGCTGCTCCAGAGATATATAGTGTCTCTCAGCCGGTGTAAAATCCTTATAATCGATCCTAGCTCTATCTCTATTCATTCTAACATTATTATTAACTAAAATTTTGTGTACATTATCTTCTATTTGTTTTGTGTCACAGGGACTTCGGCCGGACGTAGCTCCCCTGTCTTCTCCACGCCCTTCTTCAGGTTTCCCTGACACACCGGACATTTAGGGGTTACAGTCTCAGGCTTTCCGCATCGGTAGCAAAAGAGTCTCCTGAAATCTGCAGGACAATCCATAAACATGTGTCCAGTTTCGCGGCAATTCCAGCAAGTGATCTTCGTTTGAGTTGGGCCGCGAAGTGCTGACACATTTTCTACCATGTCTACTGGTGATTCCTCATTAGGGCAGTCATATTCATGGTCGTAAATTTCATTAACCTGTCTTGTCGGTCGTTGTGGTATAGTCATGGGTCTATTTTCACGTCGGGGAAAATTACGCTCAGCTTCAATACATTCAATCCGCAACTGCTCCACGGAAGATATTGTCATTTGGTAAACATGACGTTTTATGTCTTCTCTGATGTTTCCTTTTAAAATCTTAATCATTTCATACTCGTATATTGGTTGCATTAACCGCGAGCGCAATATGCCCATCTCGTGAAAATATCCGTTTACTGTCTCATTATGTCGTTGTTTCCTTTCGAGTAGTTCCCTCAGTATGTCGAACTTCGATTGTGGCGACTGATATTGGTCCCGTAAGGCATGTTTTAATCCCTCCCAGTCAGTATCTATACTGTTCCGTCTATGCAGCCAATACCATTCCCTCGCCTGGCCAGAAACTAAGAAGGAAAAATCCCTCAATACCTCAGACCAGGGAATGTTGTATTGTGCTTGCATTATCTCCAGCCTGTAAATGAAATCATTCACACGGAGATCTCGTGGATCTCCACTGAAATTCAGCCCTAATTTGTCCACCCTGATTCTAAGCGGCTCATTGTTACCATTAGGAATGTTCACTATGGCATTGTTACTAGAGGGCATCGGTGATGATCTCGGCGTTTGAACGTTTGAGTAAGTGCCACCACTAGTTGAAGCCGGTAATGTATTCATTTGACCCCCACAGCTCACCTGGTTGTTAGAGTTAGCAGACGGCGTATTTTGTGTTTGAGGAGCAGGTGCCTGTTTACGAACAGCCTCTGAAAGCTCACTCATACCCTTTGCCAATGAATCTATCATCTTCCTAACATCACTCATTTCATTCCTGACCATATCCCTGACCTTATCCTCCAGAGATCGCTGAACGGATGCGGCCTCATCTTGAACCATATCCCTAACACCTGGTGGAAACGTCTCACCAGCCTCTTGGTTCTGATAAGTGCCATTTGGGGCAATATTAGGTTCTTGAGGTTGCCCAATATTCGGGGCGGCAGCACCCTGCTGATTACCCCTCATTATCGAACCAGCAAGATCAAAAATCTGATACCCATTCATTTGAGCATTTGACTGTTCCATAGCGTCCTCAAAACTTACGTGATTCTTCTTCCTAGGGTTATACGCGGATCTGTTCAAGTCGAATGATTCGTTCCTGTATCTTTTATTCTTCCCCCTTGAACGAGTAAAATAGCTCATTTCCCTACTGTGTCCGAAAAATAATTCTTAGTCGCTTAATCGATTACAAAAGCAAATATGAATGGAATTTACACAACAATTTCGTTAAACACCAAAATAACAATAAATATAAGTATAGTCCAATGTAATAAATATCAAAATATAAATAGTTCAACGTAATAAATCTAAAATATATTAATCTAAACACAACATACAATCTACTCTACTTCACAACATAAACCAGAATTCTTTTATAATTTTCTTTTATGTAGACAATATCATGAAAGTCGAGGGGGCTTTGGTCTTTTCAGAAATAATTGTGCTTATGCTTGTGTGGTACTATTTCTTTAATCACATAAAGCGTTCTCTAATGAGATGCATCAATGTTTTCCAAGACAATATTCACAAAACAAAAACGGTTGTACAAAAAAAACTAACTCTACTTCATTGTCCATGACATTTGGTTAACACTAAGAACGTAAACAAGTTCATGGCACACGGAATTCACAATACTCTGCTTTCGCATTAATTAGACAAAACGGTTATTGCACAGTTCCCTTAATGAAGCGATAATTGTTAAGTTTCTTCTTTTTCATTACTATGTTTAAAATTTAATATTAGCAAATCATGGATTAATGCAATACGATCGTTATTCGTTGTTGTTGATCAGAATTAACGAGTTATTGCACTACCCACATGTAAAATTGAGAAAATTTTCTCTTTACCCACTGAACATATTATTGCACTATCAAAATTCTAAATCTAAAAATTTGGCTGCATTAATATATCCCAGAAATGTAAAGGATGTCGAATATTTTCTTAATTCTATTTCTCTGTTTAATCTAGTGGTCTATGGCTATGTGCTTCGGTATTCTTGCACAGTTTCCCTTATCCTAATATCACAGTTAAAGAGGCAATTTTATTCACCACTCTATAAATTGCGACATAAGGCTGTTTGCTTACTTTTAGTTTGGGCGCCATCTCTATTATGTGCGTCTATAGCGGCGTTTGACATGGCCGTCCGGCTGACTACGGCGATCTCAGTGGGTGTGGGACTCAACCCGCCTATATCAAACCCAGAGCACTAACATTGAAAGAGTTTGAACTTACACAAATACAAAAATGCGACTTAGGACGATCCTAAATGGGAAAAACACTGATCCAGAGGTCTTGGTGTTATAACCTCACACTTGCCCACCCAACCATGACCCAAAACACTCCATTTTCGTCAATTCCATATCTCATTGGGCCCCTTAATACCACACACACAATCGTATTCACACAATTACCTCATACCTCCGCCCCCCGTACGGCCAACAATTACCAACACAACATTTCCTTTACATACAAATCAAGACATAAACACTTTTATTGTAAAAATATTAAGACTAACAAAAAATATGATTATCCTTAATTTATTATCACTAACGTTACCTCTATCTCTATTAACAATTTGCAAAAACAAAACAAAAATGAAATTTAGGAAGAAAAATATCGTCTATGATGACTGAAAGGCTCAATTCGAAGATGAACCAGACTCAGACCCTTGTTTTGTTACGCTCAATTTGGCGCGTGAAAAAATGATTTACCTATCTGATAAAAGAGCTCTCTTAAAAGACAATTTCTGCTCTCAAAATTATGGCAGGTCAACTACACTAATTCCACAAGGACCTAAACCTCTCACCCTATGCCTGTTTTACCAACAAATACCAGGATATTTTTCCTCTCACAATACTAATTTACCACTATACAAAACTGAATATTTGGAATTGAACATATAAATCACTTAATCTATGATATATATGATTTTTTTTCCTTTTTTTTTTTTTTTTTGAATATTTGGAAATGAAAATATAAATTACTTAATCTAGGACATATATGATCTTCTTAATTCCTTTCTTTCTTATTTGTTTTTTTTTTTTATCGTCTTATTTCTTTATGTTCAAAAAATTCTAATTCTGATGTTTCTTCTTTTATTTCCCGGTAATCATTTGCGGACGAGACAACCTTCTACTCATCTCATGGACGGACATCACAATACACTGGTAAGACACAAATTTACCTTGCATGTCAGTTTTTGATCGATGTTCATTAACCTTTCTTTTTTTTTATAGAGACGTGGCCTTGTATATTCCTGGGAGCACCAATTTACCCACAATACTCGTGCAGGTGATATACTGCTCTCCGATGCCAAGCCGTTGGAATTCAAAAAAAATTGCTGACAACAACTCCAATAGCCAAATCCCCTTCACTTTTGTGTTGGTCGATGGAATGATTGTCTGTCCACTAGTAGGCGATTTGCGGTCGACTCCAACACATATAATGATGCGCACTGGCCCTTACTTCCTTCCACTGGCCAGTGCTGATCTCTCCAATCTCCACACAGATATCTATTACCACACAGACAAAATAACATTCAACATTTTCCACTACTAATTATGTTAAGTGTATGTAATACTTACAATACTAGGTATTAGAATAATAAATAAAGCAATACACAACACACTATTGGTACCAAATTTCGTTTTTTTTTATCTTTTTTTCACCAAAATCTACTAAGGTGTTTCTGACGTTTGTCTCCAGTGTTCGATTCGCTAATGATGGTTTCCATAATGGCCTTGTTTATATATTCCGGGTTTCCCCGCCAAATGCCAACATTCCAATGCACCCCATTTTCTTCCTCAATTCTTCTTTGGGTATTTCCCATTTCCAAATCCTGCCATTAATTACATTCTGAGCCAGAGTTGATTCCTTCTACCGTGAATGAAACATAGCAATATCAACTCTGTCACCCCCAATCATAATAACGACTGTCGACTAATCGTGCGATAATGTCATGTCCGTAAGGACCAGCGAATGAAGCCGCCGAGCCGAGAATGGAAACGCCGAGTCGCGCCGCCGAACATGTCAGCTAATTTCGACTCAAAAATTAATCGCCAATTATTAAAAAAAAAAATATAAAAATAGCGGTTTAAATCAGAAGAGTGTATTATTAATTGTCGTGTATTTTGCCAAAATTTTGAACCTTTCGCCAAAAATCTCTATATCTCAAGCTGCTACCATATTTTAGCACAAATTTATCTCAGAAAATTTGAATGAACTGCAAATCTGATTGCACGATTTGTTGTACCACTAATCACATTACTATTCGAATAACTTCACATCGATTTGATAATGGGAATTTGTCCGCCGCTGAAGAGGCATCTTTATCTCGGCTTAGCCGTGAAGCCGCCGACGACAACAGGTAGGTTGCATTCCTTGAAAACAATGTTCAAAAGTATTGAATGTATGCATTTCTCTACTGGTTGTGTCTATTGGGTTGGAATGTCACTACCTTACCACTTTACTGAGTAGGTGTCAAAGTTGCCTTCATTTCAATGAAAGTGAGTGTCTAACACACCTCTATGTCCCTTCAAAAAAATGCTGCCAAGTTCACCGACTCTCTATTTCCGCCCTTGCGGCTGCATAACTCGCCACGGCAAAAATTTTTCTTACGATAATTAACGACGTACAATGAGGAATTAGTCCTCATACATCCTAAACATACTGCACTCCTCGTCTGCCTACTGGAACAAGCATGCGTCTGCCGATGCCCCGTGGTGTGATTACCCAACCATTGCCAATCACCGAGGTTGCTCTGCCTGTTTTTTTCTTTCGCCTTGTCGCCCCTAACGCCAACCTGCAACAAACGGGCCTTTTTGGGAACGCGGTGTTGCGCTGCAACTGCTGCGCATTACATTGATAGTTGCAAAATCTGGCAACACTGCACGCATCAAATGCAGCTGAATTTTGTTTAATTCAGCTGAAAGAAATTTGTACAACTTTGCTTTTAGTGCTTTGTTTTGCCATATCAAACCAATAGTGGTAGTTATAGTTGATCTAAAATCATACAAAAAAAAAAATATTTTTGTCTTCAATCACAAATTGATTGATCCAATTAATTTTTATTTGAAATGTCTTCAATCACGGAAATGATAGTGTCAATCACCATAGTCAATTAAAAATTTAATTGATCCAATTAAAATATTAATTGATGCTATTAATTTTTATTTCATTAAAAAATTGTTGAATCAATTAAATTTTTAATTGAACATTTTTTAAAATTTAATTGGAAAGATTTTGGTGATATTTTTCTGTGTATACGACTCAATGCATTTAGTAGAAGATAAATGAAATTCCGGTGTTTCCTAAAATAGCAAAATTGGTAGATTGTATTAATAAAAAAGTAAAACCATTTTTATTTGATACTTCTTTAAGGGACTCGTCTAAAATATCTAAAAAGGCATGTAGGTTAGGTTAGGTGGCAGCCCGATGTATCAGGCTCACTTAGACTATTCAGTCCATTCCCAATAAACACAAACGTTAGAAAAATGCTAAATTTCAACAATTTTTCAAACATTTTTTCAAAGGATTAGGGTAATATTCAAGTTGAAAAATTGTTGAGAAAATCGCGTTCTCAACAAAAAACAGACATTACCCTCAACAGTGAAATTCAACACATTAGCAATAATATGTCAAGTGTTATCCTCAAATTGAAATGCATCGCTACTCAATAATTTGTCAAACAATTTTCGATGCGAGTCAAATTCAAAATTAACATCGTTGCAAATACTTTTCAACCTAAATTTTTATGAATGATATCCCCACTTCAAATTGAAAGTCAAAGCCAAAATTCTATGAATTTTGTATAATTTATTCATTTTCATCAAAATAAAATATATAATAATACACTTCACTACATAATACACTACAATACCAATTGATAAATAATAATCTTATTAAACATATCAACAAATAAGAACAAAAAACAACAAAACTTTAAATATCTTAAACATTATTAGTAAACACTTTTGCATTGATAATTCGATTTCTTTCCTTTTGGTGTCATAAAACAGCATTAAAATCTATTAACATGCGGGCAATTTGAAATTAGGAACGTACTGGACCGCGTGTCAGAATTGATTTCCAGCAGAAGGAATTCACAAAATATCCATTTTAAACTGTTAATAGCATATGAATTAAACTGACGATGTGATGCACATTTTCATCCTGAAGTTGTTGATTTCAACAATTTGTTGTTTTTAACAATTTTAATTGGTTGCACCTGTAATGTTTCTGAAAACTTTTTCTTGTCGATAAGCCACTCATTTTTCATTGGTCAGCTTCTTAATGTTTGCAAGAATGTAGCATCCAAAGATTTTAGTTTTCTGCAAAGAAATTTAAATTTAGTGACTTCTCTAAAGTGTTGATTTAATTTTTCATATTGACGTACCAATTATTATAAACTATTTGAAGCAGTTCCAGTTAATTGTCCACCATTTTTTCATCGGTCAGCTTTTTAATGTTTTCAAGAACGTAGAATCCATAATTTTAGTTTTCTGCAAAGAGATATACATTTAGTGACTTCCTTAAAGTTTTATTTCATTTTTTATTTTCACTTACCTATTTTTATAAACTATTTGGTTATTTGTCTAAAATTTTCCATTTTTTTAATTTCTTGTAATTGACCACGAACTTCGTTGCACAAATAAGTATTGCAAACCACATGGTTTTTTCGTTGCATTTTAGGGTAGTGTTTTGTCAAAGTTTTCTCATATTATCTTCAACACCTTTTCAAAGATTTCGTCAACATTTTGGCAAATTGGAAGTTATTCGCAAACAATTTGAAGATGTATTGAAGATGAGCTATTTCAAGTCAAGTTGAATTTATGTTGAAAATTATATTTACCCTCAAACTGAAAAACTGAACGCTCATCCTGTGTTTATTGGGTTGTGATACCACATAGGTGAACTTCTCTCTTATCACTGAGTGCTGCCCGATTCTATGTTAATGACAAGGGACCTCCTTTTTATAGCCGAGTCCGAACGGCGTTCCACATTGCAGTGAAACCACTTGGAGAAGCTTTGAAACCCTCAGAAATGTCACCAGGTAGGATAATCCACCGCTGAAAAACTTTTTGGTGTTCGGTCGAAGCAGGAATCGAATCCACGACCTTGTGTATGCAAGGCGGGCATGCTAACCATTGCACCACGGTGGCATGTAATAAGTATACTAAAACAATATTTTAATTTAGTAAGTTGAAGTGGTAAATTTCCCACCATTGCCCGGCGCTTCTGAGAATCCCCACCACGTCGAAAACAATCGTATACGACATCCAAAACTCGTCGGAAAAGCGCCGTCACTATTGAGAAGTTTTACCACGCCAAGTTACTACAAAAACGTATCTCATGAGTGCAATTATTAGGTGCCTTTTTTAATAAATTTTGAACGACGCCAATAAGAGCCCCTTCAAACTATCAGAAAAAGTGAATTTTAAGGAATCATTGTGGTCAAGTAAACACGATTGTTTAGATGTTTATTAATTTATCCCTGCCAACATTTTTTGAATTTGACGGCACTACTGAGAATCCCCACCACTTCTAATTATACAATTATTTTTCGAGCTTTATGGACAGATAGATTAAGGAACATGGTTAATAGAGCCATTGAAAAGAAAACGCCAGATGCAAATCTATACACGCCTGGACTGTACATGTTTCGGTTCGGGCGAATGAACCTTTCCACAGCCTTTAGTATAGATCTGGCTGGGAGAGGTAACTCAATTTTGGGCCCTTTATGCTAACTCCTTATGGAGAAAACATTTGGGAAATTTCCTCTTACAAATTGAATCATCTTTTATCCCACTGTACATCATCTTTTCATATAACTTACAAGTCCCTTAATCTTATTTTTATTTCGTTTTGTTAAGGTAGGTACTATGTTCGGTTTTCGAGTTGAAAACCACTTTATTTTCGCGATTACTTTTCCTTAAATAATCAAAATTATAAATGAAAACAAACTTATTCCTGTAAAGTCTTGCCGAAATCTAGAGGAACAAGAAACCACGCATCAATTGTGTTGATTTGTCTGCTTTATATTGAACTGTTTTAATAAAGTAACCACGAAATTTTCAACGCGAAAAGCGAACATAGTACTTACCTTTACATAGTAATGCAACAACACGAAATTTATTTTTAGAAAGCTAATTTGTTAGAATTCACCTAAGTGGTGAACAGTCGAACAATGCTTATTGTTTCTACAGTCAACTACAACAACATGTGGCAACTTACAGAAACTGGTTTCCAGGATACAACAACAATTCTAACGCGTACATTAGTCGTGTTTTTCATAGTTTTACGACGGGCTCATCGTTGCTTATTATATTTCATGTTAGCCTGATACCGAAACAGGCAATTGACGTCCAAATGCATTATATCTAATTATACAATTATTTTTCGAGCTTTATGGACAGATAGATTAAGGAACATGGTTAATAGAGCCATTGAAAAGAAAACGCCAGATACAAATCTATACACGCCTGGACTGTACATGCCAAGTTACTACAAACAAGTATATACGGCCGTAAGTTCGGCCAGGCCGAAGCTTATGTACCCTCCATCATGGATTGCGTAGAAACTTCTTCTAAACACTGCCATCCACAATCGAATTACTTAAATTGCGGTAACGCTTGCCGATGGCAAGGCATCTTAAAACCTCCTAACACCATCTTCTAAATTGTATGACAAAATTTTCTATAGAAAGAAAATTTTGATAAAAATTTCTACAGACATAAAATTTTAACAAAATTTTCTATAGAAATAAACTTTTGACAAAATTTTCTATAGAAATAAAATCTTGGTAGATTATTTTTGGCTCGAGTGGCAACCAATATTATGAACCGAATAAAATTTGAAATAAAATTTTGACAAAATTGACCATATACCAATACCATGTACCAAAATTCAGCCGGATCGGATGCAATTTGCTTCTCTTTGAGGCTTTGCAAGCCAAATCTGGAGATCGGTTTATATGGGGGCTATATATAATTATGAACCGATGTGGACCGGATCGGATGAAATATGCTTATCTTAGAGGCTCCAGAACCCAAATCTAGGGATCGGTTTATATGGGGGCTATATATAATTATGGACCGATGTGGACCAATTTTTGCACGGTTGTTAGAGACAATATACCAACACCATGTACCAAATTTCAGCCGGATCGGATGAAATATGCTTCTCTTAGAAGCTCCACAAGCCAAATCTGGGGATCGGTTTATATGGGGGCTATATATAATTATGGACCGATATGGACCAATTTTTGCATGGTTGTTAGAGACCATATACCAACATCATGTACCAAATTTCAGCCGGATCGGATGAAATTTGCTTCTCTTTTAGGCTCCGCAAGCCAAATCTGGGGATCGGTTTATATGGGGGCTATATATAATTATGGACCGATGTGGACCAATTTTTGCACGGTTGTTAGAGACCATATACCAACACCATGTACCAAATTTCAGCCGGATCGGATGAAATTTGCTTCTCTTTTAGGCTACGCAAGCCAAATCTGGGGATCGGTTTATATGGGGGCTACATATAATTATGGACCGATGTGGACCAATTTTTGCATGGTTGGTATAGACCGTATACTAACAGCATGTACCAAATTTCAGCCGAATCGGATGAAATTTGCTTCTCTTAGATCAATCGCAAGCCAAATTTGGGGGTCCGTTTATATGGGGGCTATACGTAAAAGTGGACCGATATGAACCAATTTTTGCATGGTTGTTGGAGACCATATACCAACACCATATACCAAATTTCAGCCGGATCGGATGAAATATGCTTCTGTTAGAGGCTCTACAAGCCAAATCTGAGGGTCCCTTTATATGGGGGCTATACGTAAAAGTGGACCGATATGGCCCATTTTCAATACCATCCGACCTACATCGATAACAACTACTTGTGCCAAGTTTCAAG
This sequence comes from Haematobia irritans, assembly GCF_050003625.1. Taxonomy (NCBI): domain Eukaryota; kingdom Metazoa; phylum Arthropoda; class Insecta; order Diptera; family Muscidae; genus Haematobia; species Haematobia irritans. The sequence goes on along the minus strand of NC_134399.1, from coordinate 62,754,055 downwards.
TCGATAGCTTGTTTCGTTCGGAAGTTAGCGTGATTTCAACAGACGGACGGACGGACGGACGGACGGACGGACGGACGGACGGACATGCTTAGATCGACTCAGAATTTCACCACGACCCAGAATATATATACTTTATGGGGTCTTAGAGCAATATTTCGATGTGTTACAAACGGAATGACAAAGTTAATATACCCCCATCCTATGATGGAGGGTATAAAAAGTTTCTCATCAGTGCAATTATTAGGTGCCTTTTTAGCTCAATTTAGAACGACGCCAATAAGAGCCCCTGCAAACTATCAGAAAAAGTTCATTTTAAGGTAGTTGTAAAAGAATCATTGTGGTCAAGTAAAACACGATTGTGTAGATGTTTATTAATTTGATTAAACATTTATAAACTCTTATAAATATAACATTTATACGACTATCACATCACATTTAACATAATTTTTTGCATTAATAAAATAATGCTGTTGAGTTACAAGTTGCAAGTTACATGTTGCAGCGTCTATCAGCCAGAGCTTTTATTCTCGATGGAGGCAGCGTGTCTGGAAAAATATCTGAAATACTACCACTTTATTCCATTTGGAAAGTCAAAAATTGTTCACCAATATACCTTTCACAATTTTAAGCGTAATAAATATGTTTACAGCACTTCATTTTTATTTAAATAAATTACAATAAGCTAGTTGCGCTTGGTGTTTCACAAAATATAAAATAGTTTTTGTAACAATAGTATAATAGTAGTATAGTAACAATAGTAGGGCTGTTTTCTTTTTGCACTGGATACAACATTTGTATGGGCTATCGTTGCACTGGTGTTCTATCCAGAACATCTCATCAGTGCAAGTCGCGCCGATCTTGCCAGATTGTGTTTTGATAAATTGACGCTTCATCGATTCCAAATAGCACTTTATTGTGACTAATTTATCGAAAAACATGTAATTAAAAGTGGTATAGTGTCATAAATAATCGCAGCAGTAAATATTTATTACTAATTGGAGCATTTCATACATTAAAAATGCAAGATTTCACTTCTTTTCTATGATTGTTTTTAAACAGCTGATGACAGTGTTGCATATTTTTGGGGATGTCCTGGATAAACGAGTACTCTGTTTTCTTTTAGTCCTTCACGGCTTAGGGTATCCAGTGCTAAAAGAAAACAGCCCTAGTGATGGCAAAATACTTTCATGTACATTTCATACGTTTCCCCATCACAGTTGGCGATTGTTGCAGTGTCACTTACGAGTCTGTGGTAGCGATGAGGATGAAATGGAACTTTGAAATGCTGGCAGGGTGGTTTCGATATACTCTAGATAATGTATATAAGAAAGTCGAAAAAAACACAATTTATTTCTTAATGCGTTTTATCTTATAGAGAATTATTGTTTATAAGAAAAAGATGTATTCTTTCGAGTTTAGCCACTAAAATCTCCACTTTTTCACGATTGTTTTTCTTTAATCGTCAATTTTAAAGAACATAAATTTTAAGAAAAGTTGGTTTGGGCTATTCCCCATCAAGTTGTAATAAAATCAGTAGCGTAGCTACACTAGATAGGGTCGCGAAAAAAAGTTCATGCAGTCACCCCCCAGTTTTGTAGCATATTTGAAGACAATTTCAGAACACTAAAACTTTTTTTTTTCCGTGCACCCTACGACCCCCCGAAATGCAATTTACTGTACTGTGTCGTCATTTGAAGTCCGATCGAAAAGAAACGCATATCGTTGTTCATGGTTGATCAGGGGCTATATTTCGTGCATTGGTCATTTTTGACTCCGACGTCAAATTTGATTTTTAATTTTTTTATTTCGCTTCGTATACCCCTATGATGCCCATTTCTTATAACCTTTATAAAGATCTTATCAAAATATGAAACTTTTGCTTTGGAAGTATTTAATTATATTCATAAACAAAAATGTTACAGAGATTTTAAAAAGTCAATAGGTCACCCTACACCATCAAATAGCTTTTGCTGTGTTGTCATGATATCCGATCGAAACCACATGCACATCGTTATTCACATCTACGAAATTAATTTGAAAGGTATTTAATATACACAAACTGTTTATCTGTAAATTTCTAACCGTATCATTGTATACATACTCGTTGTGTGCACTACGACATTTTCTGCGTTATGCAAAGTTCTTGTGTTTTTGCTTGAACAACTTGAGAGCCTACTGTTTTAAAATCTAACAATCAATCTAACAATAAAAGTAAGTGGTAACGGAATTGTGGAAAATTACGAAGATCGTTATGCTGCTTACACATTGGTTAAATTTCTGCCTTTCAACATCTGACTACGCCGTATTTTTTTTTGCGTTTTCTTGTCATCTTCACAATGGTGAGCAATGTTGTCACATGAGTAAATACTTTAAACAAGAAAATATTAGATTAGATTTGTATTTGATTTGAGTACATTTCATGTTTATTAATTGTACAATTTTATTATGCGGCTAACAACTTTTTAGAATTAATTTATAACAAATCCTGTCTAGAATCAAGTTTACTATGTTGTTGGCGACTTTTAATTTTGGATATTATATAACGCAATCGTTTATCGTCTGTAACATGACTAGTAGATTCATTTTTAACCTGCTTTCTTTAAATATAAAAGGAATTCAATAACTTGATGATTTGTTGGTAATTTAGTTTTGTCGATAACCCGAGCTTCGAATTTCATTTTGTTTTCACTTTTTTCAAATACTATCAACAGCCTTCTCTCACAAAAATATGGACAGACTTAAGAAATCATGTAGCGAAAGTGTTTGTTAGATTTTTTGCTAGAACAATTTGAGAGCCTACTGTTCTCAAATTGTTCTAGCAAAAACACATGCACTTTGCATAACGCTGAAAATGCCATAGTGCACACAACGAGTATGTATACAATGATACGGTTAGAAATTTACAGATAAACAGTTTGTGTGTATTAAATACCTTTCAAATTAATTTCGTAGATATGAATAACGATGTGCATGTGCTTTCGATCGGATATCATGACAACACAGCAAAAGCTATTTGATGGTGTAGGGTGACCTATTGACTTTTTAAAATCTCTGTAACTTTTTTGTTTATGAATATAATTAAATACTTCCAAAGCAAAAGTTTCATATTTTGATAAGATCTTTATAATGGTTATAAGAAATGGGCAAAATAGGGGTATACGAAGCGAAATAAAAAAATTAAAAATCAAATTTGACGTCGGAGTCAAAAATGACCAATGCACGAAATATAGCCCCTGATCAACCATGAACAACGATATGCGTTTCTTTTCGATCGGACTTCAAATGACGACACAGCACAGTAAATTGTATTTCGGGGGGTCGTAGGGTGCACGGAAAAACAAAAGTTTTCGTGTTCTGAAATTGTCTTCAAATATGGTACAAAACTGGGGGGTGACTGCATCAACTTTTTTTTTTGCCTTAGGCCGTGACCCTACCTAAGCTACACGCTCACAAAAAATCGCTTCTGTAACATATACTCCCAAACATATTTTGCTTCAAGCATATACATTTTTGGGTATTGCCCAAACATTTATATGTTTGATCTCTTCCAATATATAATATGTTTGAAAGCATATTGGTATAAACAATATATGTTTGGGTAGTCTAAGTTCCAAACATTTTGTATTTTTGCATCCAAATTCAATAATGTTGTCTTCCAAAAAACAATATGTTATTATGTGACCATATAATATGTTTGGAAGCATTTTGCACCCAAAAATATTATATGCTTAAACAAAATTCTCGCAAACAATATTGTGCTCAAAATTTTATTTATTTATTTATATATTTACAATCACAATGAATTATGAAAATAAACAGGTAATATAGGTGCTAACAATATAGGTTTTCGACCTGAATGCTCAAAATTTTGTTTCTGCTCAATTGTATATTCCCCCACATCTTTCTCACTTCCACGAGATTTTTTAGTTCTTAGCACCTTTTTCTGTAATACAAACATTGTAGAAGAAATTATTCAATTGTATGATTTTTTATACCCTCCATCATAGGATGGGGGTATATTAACTTTGTCATTCCGTTTGTAACACATCGAAATATTGCTCTAAGACCCCATAAAGTATATATATTCTGGGTCGTGGTGAAATTCTGAGTCGATCTAAGCATGTCCGTCCGTCCGTCCGTCCGTCCGTCCGTCCGTCTGTTGAAATCACGCTAACTTCCGAACGAAACAAGCTATCGACTTGAAACTTGGCACAAGTAGTTGTTATCGATGTAGGTCGGATGGTATTGAAAATGGGCCATATCGGTCCACTTTTACGTATAGCCCCCATATAAAGGGACCCTCAGATTTGGCTTGTAGAGCCTCTAACAGAAGCATATTTCATCCGATCCGGCTGAAATTTGGTATATGGTGTTGGTATATGGTCTCCAACAACCATGCAAAAATTGGTTCATATCGGTCCACTTTTACGTATAGCCCCCATATAAACGGACCCCCAAATTTGGCTTGCGATTGATCTAAGAGAAGCAAATTTCATCCGATTCGGCTGAAATTTGGTACATGCTGTTAGTATACGGTCTATACCAACCATGCAAAAATTGGTCCACATCGGTCCATAATTATATGTAGCCCCCATATAAACCGATCCCCAGATTTGGCTTGCGTAGCCTAAAAGAGAAGCAAATTTCATCCGATCCGGCTGAAATTTGGTACATGGTGTTGGTATATGGTCTCTAACAACCGTGCAAAAATTGGTCCACATCGGTCCATAATTATATATAGCCCCCATATAAACCGATCCCCAGATTTGGCTTGCGGAGCCTAAAAGAGAAGCAAATTTCATCCGATCCGGCTGAAATTTGGTACATGATGTTGGTATATGGTCTCTAACAACCATGCAAAAATTGGTCCATATCGGTCCATAATTATATATAGCCCCCATATAAACCGATCCCCAGATTTGGCTTGTGGAGCTTCTAAGAGAAGCATATTTCATCCGATCCGGCTGAAATTTGGTACATGGTGTTGGTATATTGTCTCTAACAACCGTGCAAAAATTGGTCCACATCGGTCCATAATTATATATAGCCCCCATATAAACCGATCCCTAGATTTGGGTTCTGGAGCCTCTAAGATAAGCATATTTCATCCGATCCGGTCCACATCGGTTCATAATTATATATAGCCCCCATATAAACCGATCTCCAGATTTGGCTTGCAAAGCCTCAAAGAGAAGCAAATTGCATCCGATCCGGCTGAATTTTGGTACATGGTATTGGTATATGGTCAATTTTGTCAAAATTTTATTTCAAATTTTATTCGGTTCATAATATTGGTTGCCACTCGAGCCAAAAATAATCTACCAAGATTTTATTTCTATAGAAAATTTTGTCAAAAGTTTATTTCTATAGAAAATTTTGTTAAAATTTTATGTCTGTAGAAATTTTTATCAAAATTTTCTTTCTATAGAAAATTTTGTCATACAATTTAGAAGATGGTGTTAGGAGGTTTTAAGATGCCTTGCCATCGGCAAGCGTTACCGCAATTTAAGTAATTCGATTGTGGATGGCAGTGTTTAGAAGAAGTTTCTACGCAATCCATGATGGAGGGTACATAAGCTTCGGCCTGGCCGAACTTACGGCCGTATATACTTGTTTTATTTTAATTTTACCTTTTGCCGGGCGGGGATTCGAACAGCGGACCACACAGTTTGTAAGGATCAAAGAAGTAGCTGATCCATTGCCCAAGGAAAAATAAAATGTTAATTTTGTAATAACAAGCAACAACCACCAACTTAATTCAATATCGCTCCCTGTTAAATAGCGCTCCAAGCTACTAAACACATATATGTTTATAGGCTATTTCTAAATTAATATATGTTTGCATCCAAGCTTATTATATTTACAAACATTTTATGTCCCAAACATAATATGTTCTAACATATTAACATATATGTCCCAAACATGTTATGCTAGTTTATGAACATTATATGCTTGCACTCAAAAATATTGTGTTTAAAAATTTGTGTTCCAAACATATAATGTTTATAGCCAAACATATGAACAACAGTCTTTTTCATCCGTGTAGATGGACGCTATAGCCCCCTAACTAAAAGTGAATAGACTGAATATATAGATTCAATTAAAGTTTTATTTTATAAAAGTGGATAAAATTTAGACTTCAACATAAATAACAGAATTAATTTATAATGAAAATGTTGGTGACAAGTTTTTCTGTGTAATTAGCAGACAATGACGAAACGAAATTTTAGACAAAAGAAATTCAAAAATTTTTGAATATGCCTTAAAGATTTTACAATTGATTCCGAGCCAAAGGTGCAGCTTCTATAAAATAAAGACGTTTTTTAGCCACCTATCTGGCTTTAAATCTTGGATCAATAAAATTGAAATTAGGATACAGATCTCATTTATTGCATTTTCATTTTCTTTTCGCGGAATTTTAATACCAGTGTAAAAATTATAACGTATACTTCAAAATAAAAAGTCTTAGTCTATATTTGAAGCGTTTTTATCTTAAATCTAAAGATTCAATGTTTTAGTTAATTTAATGACTGTATGGGTTGGCCCAGTAGATAGTGCCTTTGCTTCGATACTCATTTTGGACGAAAGGTAAAATTTGAACATTTCATAAAATCGAACAACTTCTTGTACATTGTTTGTATTATAGAAAAAAAGTGACGCAAATAAACCAAATGGAAGTGAGAAATATATGAGGAAAGCTGCAATAACCCACACGGATGAAAAAGACTGTTTTTCATATGTTTGGCTATAAACATTATATGTTTGGAACACAAATTTTTAAACACAATATTTTTGAGTGCAAGCATATAATGTTCATAAACTAGCATAACATGTTTGGGACATATATGTTAATATGTTAGAACATATTATGTTTGGGACATAAAATGTTTGTAAATATAATATGCTTGGATGCAAACATATATTAATTTAGAAATAGCCTATAAACATATATGTGTTTAGTAGCTTGGAGCGCTATTTAACAGGGAGCGATATTGAATATTGTTTAGACCAGGGATCCGGAGCGGTCCATTTTTTTCGCTCCGCTCCGCTCCCGCTCCGGAGAAAAAAAAACCGCTCCGCTCCGAGAAAAAAAAAATCGCTCCGCTCCGCTCCTCTTCGAGAAAATTATAGTACAAACATTGTATTATCTGTTCAATTAAGTTTTATTTTATTTAGAAAAATCGGGCGGTACATATATGGGAGCTATAGCTAAATCTGAACCGATTTCGATGATTTATTGCACATATAGTTAGTGCTATAGAAGATTACATTTCGCCAACTTTGAGTAAGATCGGTTGATAAATAAGGGTTTTATGACCTAATTTGACAAAATCGGGCGATACATATATATGGGACCTATATCTAAATCTGAACCGATTTCGATGAAATTTTCAGACTTAAAGGGTGATACAGAAGATTATTTTGTGCTAAATTTGACGACGATCGGTTAGTAAAAAAAGTGCAACGTGACCCCATTTGTCGAAATCGGGCAATACATATATATGGGAGCTATATCTACATTTGATCCGATTTCTTCCAAATTCAATAACGTTTGTCCTTGTGCCCAAAAAAACTCCCTGTACCAAATTTCATCAAAATCGGTTAATAATTGCGACCGAAATCCTGTGAACAACAAATACATGGACAGACGGACGGACGCCAAGCGCTAGATCGACTCAGGAGGTGATTCTGAGTCGATCGGTATATATTTTATGGGGTCTAAAATCAATATTTCTTGTAGGCACATTTTTTGGCAGATCAAACTTGTTATACCCTAACCACTATGTGGTTTAGGGTATAATGACTTTAAAACAATGTGTTGAAATATTTTATTAATTTTGAAGATTTTTTCAGAAATATTAAATCCATTTTGACTTCATTAAAGGAAGCATTCTAGGAAGCATATGTTAATTTTTCATTTTTTTAGATTTTTTTCGTCAGTTGTTATCAAAATCCTTTAAAAACGAGTTAACGAGTTATTTTTTTCCATATTAAGACTCGACTTCCAGTAAAAAGCGTCTTTAAAATAAAGTGTTGAAAAACATGTCTTATTTTTTTAACGATTTTTGCTTTGTAGGCAAGATGCAAAAAGGAAACAAATTTAAAGACAATTTTATTAATTTTAAAGAATTTTTCTAATTATTAAAGTCACGTTGACCTTACCTCAAAAATTTTATCTTTCATGTTATGATACACATTTTTAAGTAAAATCACTTAATTATAAGGACATTACAACTTCATTCAAAAGTTTATTGCCTTTTGGACAAGAAAACAAGTATATACAGCACTAAGTTCGGCCGGCCCGAACCTTAAATACCCACCACCATGAACCAAATATTAGGGTTTCCTTTGACATTTTAGGAGGGCTTGAGGACACTTCCCGAAGATAAATTTAAAGATTTCACCTATGAGGACTATATCAGATTCTGGATTTATAAGAACCATTTTTGTTTGAGTTTTAGAGGAATCATAAACATCTCTTGTAAGTGTGCAAGAAAATTATAAAATAACGTCTTGATTTGAAATCTTAAATATGTAGAAGTAAAATCTGGAAATTTTACATTGAGTTTCAAACAATTCAAGTGAAGTCGGTCTATATGGAGGCATTACCAAATGGACCGAGCCTAAAATACCAGAATATTTACAATTTCAGGCAAATCAGATAAAAATTACGGTTTCTAGAAACCCAAGGAGTTAAATCGGGAGATCGTTCTTATGGGGGCTATACTAAAACATGGACCGCTACTCACCGTTTTCGGCACACCTCTTTATGACCCGAAAATACCTCTAGATTTCCAATTTCAGGCAAATAGGATAAAAACTTCGGATTCTAGACGCCCAAGAAGTAAAATCGGGAAATCAGTCTATATCAAAATATTTACCGATACTCACCATTTTCAGCACACCTCTTTATGGTCCGAAAATACCCCTAGATTTCCAATTTCAGACAAAGTGGATAAAAAATACGCTTTCTATAAGCCCAAGACCCCAAATCGGGAGGTCGTTTTATATGGGGACCATACCAAAACATGGACCGATACTCACAATTTTTGGCACACGTATTTGTGGTCCTACAATACCTCTAGATTTCCAATTTCAGGTAAATTGAATAAAAACTGCGGTTTCTATAAGCCCAAGAAGTAAAATCGGGAGATCGGTCTATATGGGGGCTATACCAAAATATGGACCGATACTTACAATTTTTTGCACACGTATTTGTGGTCCTACAATACCTCTAGATTTCCAATTTCAGGTAAATTGAATAAAAACTGCGGTTTCTATAAGCCCAAGAAGTAAAATCGGGAGATCGGTCTATATGGGGGCTATACCAAAACATGGACCGATACTCACCATTTTTGGCACACCTCTTTACGGTCATAAAATACCTCCAGGTTTCAAATTTCAGGCAAATTGGATAAAAAATACGATTTCTATAAGCCCAAGAGCCCAAATCGGGAGGTCGGTTTATATGGGGACTATATCAAAACCTGGACCGATATAACCCGTCTTCGAACTTGACCTGCATGCAGACAAAAGACGAGTTTGTGCAAAATTTCAGCACGATTGCTTCATTATTGAAGACTGTAGCGTGATTACAACAGACAGACAGACGGACATCGTTATATCGTCTTAGAATTTCTCCCTGATCAAGAATATATATACTTTATATAGTCGGAAATCGGAAATCGAACGGAATGACAAACTTATTATACCCCCGTCACCATTCTATGGTGATGGGTATAAAAAACTTTATTTTAGAGAAATGCGTCTTCCATGTTAAGCAAAATTTGCATTCTTATTCTAAGGACATGGAATCTTTGACTTCACGACAATATTTTTTTCAGTGTAGAAAACTAAAAAATTAAATATAAATAAGATCGTTTAATTGCATTTATTTCACGTTCATTACAAACATCTTTGTAGTAATACGGGATGAAATTGATCGAAAGTACTGTTGTTACTTTTACAACACGTACTAGATATATATTTTTACATTTGCCGTTTTTGAAAACAATTACTAAAAAACACGTTGTGTTTTCCCCAATGTACGTACGTACAAAAATACATATCGTACATTTTAAACGTTTACTCACACTACGCTAAGTACTAGCTAAATTTGAAATTACCTACACAGTGTAATTTCAAAGTTACACATTTCATTCAAGTAATATTTTATTCGGAGCGGAGCGGTTTTTCATTTGGAAACCGCTCCGCTCCCGCTCCGCTCCCGCTCCGGCAAAAAAAGGTCTTGCTCAGCTCCGCTCCACGCTCCGCTCCGGATCCCTGGTTTAGACCAATATGCTTTCAAACATATTATATATTGGAAGAGATCAAACATATAAATGTTTGGGCAATACCCAAAAATATATATGCTTGAAGCAAAATATGTTTGGGAGTATATGTTACAGAAGCGATTTTTTGTGAGCGTGCAGGAATAAAATTATTTTCACATCCTGTAAAAGAGTCAAAGTTTATCACAAAAGTTTTATTTTCTTCCCTTTACAGCGAAACGCAAGTGCACCCAGAAAAAAGTGACCTCTTCTTTAAGTTAAAATGAACTTATTGTGAAGAAAATTGAACTTCGTATAGCGCCAAAGACATTTTTATTTGTTTGAACGATATGATTTTCGTAGAAATTAGGTAGAATGCTTTCCATATATTAGTTAACATTTTCCTATATTTATGTACCACTATACTACAGAATGAAAAAATTTAACTGAATTGAATTCATATATGGAATGATTTTATTGAACTTTTTTCATTCATTTGGATAAATCTTACATATTTGTGGTAAACCTTTTACTTCAAAATTATGACTGTTTATCTTCGTTTTTAAATAGAATTTTATTTGTTTATATAGGCAATTTTTTCTTCAATAAAAGACATGTTTTATTAATATATTAAATATATTTATTTAGAATCAACAGCATCGACTGGCCTTGAAATATTAAAACACATTTTTTCTTCTTCTAGTACCTTCCACTTTGAATAAATTGCTGCCTAGCAATTTTGTCCACCTTTTTACAATTTCAATACCTACAAATATAAACAAAAAATCCTAAACCAATTTTTTCACAAAAGGTTAGCGTCACTGAATATTACCTGATAATCGAAGATTCCAAAATGTAGTCGAATGAAGGGGTTGTTATTCTGCTGGTGTTTTCTTTTTTTTATAAACCAATTTTCAAAAAACGAAAATTTTTCTCACTAATTTAAAATAACAAATATTTTATATATTTTATTTGTTTTTTATTATATTATATTTATTTTTTAACAATCTCTCCGTATACCATAACAACGCGATTCCAACTAAAAACAACCCACGCGCAAACATATCGATGACAGGTATCGATTACAGGTAGATGAAAGAAATGTAGGAAATTTTCCTATATTCTAATAAGTGTGTTTCCTTAAGTTTTGAAAGGATTGTATACTTCATAGTAGGAATATAAATAAATAAAATAAATAAATAAATTTATTATTTTATACGAAACTTTACTAAATTTGAGGAAACTTGGTTTTAGTTCGGTTTTTGTTTATTTTTACGAATGCTTTGTTGTCAGTGAATAAAATTTTCTTGTTCAGTAGTAAATTCTTATACCCAGCAAAGAAAACAGTATTAGTAAAATTACATGCCTTATTCTAGTTAATGAACTATTCCTAATTGCTTTCAGTATAGGATTTTTTTACTGAAACAAGTAAATTTTATTATTTGACACAAAAATTTAACTGAATGGAAATAAAATGGCTAAACTAAATTGATGAACATTTTTTCCTTTAATTTCGAAGACACTTTTTTCTGGGTGTGGTAAACGACTTTTTTTGGTTTAAAAAATATCGTTTGGGAGGAAAGGCTTGGGGTGTAACGATTTATATGTGATACATAAACATTTTGTTATCTTTTATGTGTTCGAACTCGAAAATAATGAAATCACAATACCATGCTTGAACTCCATCACGAAAATCAAATCAATAAACCAGGCGCCAATTGGGTTTGGTGTCTTGTAAACAATATAACAATACGAGTGTGATAGTTTAATAAAACAAATATCAAGTAGTTGTAATTTCTATTTTTGCAAGTATACAATTTTGAATTTAATAACACTTCATGTCAGCTACCCTGTATATAAATCCTTTGATACAACAATTTTGTGACATCTCTTTCTTCTGTGAGGCATAGTCCATGTGCATTGGACATTTCATTAATTTTGTATGAAAATTATGCATAATCAAATTTCAGGGTGGTCGAATCATACAGAAATTATTATTTTTTGTTTTTTGATTTCATTTGAGGTTTCAATAGTTGAAGTTGAAGGTTGTTACACGCGCAATGATTTACTCAATAATCGAGTTTTTACCATTTCTCTTTGTCCCCTTTGTCAATGGGAATGATATAAATATAGGTGAAACGAAAATCTATTTAGTGAAAATTTAAGTTTTATTACAACAAATTTTCCTTTCTTTTAGCATTTTGGATAGATCCCGTTCAGAAGGACATCAATGGCGATATTAATTTGGCTTTGAAAGAAATTGAGGCAATGCATATTGAGGGGAAAATAAAGGATTTTATTGTAGTTGTCGATTACAACGACGACGACGACGATGCAAATCAGAAAGTTATGCAATCTTGTAAGTATGACATATATGTTAATACCACAATGATTTATTGTCCTTAAAAAATACGAATGCGAGTTTTGTTTAGTATAGAAGACGCATTGCTCTGACACAATTTTTTCGATAAATTTTTCAACGAAGGCGTTTTGCGCCTAGATTTACGAGATACGACTTTGAAATGGGTATAATTATAACAAGTATATACGGCCGTAAGTTTGGCCAGGCCGAATCTTATGTACCCTCCACCATGGATTGCGTAGAAACTTCTACGAAAGACTGTCATCGACAATCGAATTACTTGGGTTGTGGTATCTTAAAAATTCTTAACATCGTTTTCTAAATTGTGAGTTAGTCCATACGTGGTATGTATTAGACAATACGTAGAGAGCCAGAATTGAAATATGGGGGTCGCTTAATGGGGGCTATATACAATTATGAACTTGATATGGACCAATTTTTGTGTGATTGGGGATCGATTTACCTGATGGCTATATATAACTATAGACCGATATGGACCTAGTTAGGCATGGTTGTTAACGGCCATATACCAGCACAATGTACCAAATTTCAACTGACTCGGAGGAAATTTACTCCTCCAAGAGGCTCCAAAACCAAATCTCGGGATCGGTTTATATGGGGGCTATATATGATTATGGACTGATATGGACCACTTTTGGCATAGTTGTTAAATATCATATACTACCACCACGTACCAAATTTCAACCAGATCGGATGACTTTTGCTTCTCCAAAAGGCACCGGAGGTCAAATCTGGGGATTGGTTTATATGGGAGCTCTATATAATTATGGACTGATATGAACCAATTCCTGCATTGGTGTTTGAGGCCATATATTAACACCACGTACCAAATTTCAACTGAATCAGATGAAGTTTGGTCTTCCAAGAGGCTCCGGAGGTCAAATCTGGTGATCGGTTTATATGGGGGCTATATATAATTATGGACCGATGTGGACCAATTTTTGCATGGTTGTTAGAGACTATATACTAACACCATGTACCAAATTTCAGCCGGATCGGATGAAATTTGCTTCTCTTAGAGGCTCCGCAAGCCAAATCGGGGGATCGGTTTATATGGGGGCTATATATAATTATGAACCGATGTGGACTAATTTTTGCATGGTTATTAGAGACCATATATTAACACCATGTACCAAATTTCAGCCGGATCGGAGGAAATTTGCTTCTCTTAGAGGATTCGCAAGCCAAATTTGGGAGACCGTTTATATGGGGTCTATACGCAAAAGTGGACCGATGTGGACCAATTTTTGCATGGTTGTTAGAGACCATATACTAACACCATGTACCAAATTTCAGCCGGATTGGATCAAATTTGCTTCTCTTAGAGGATTCGCAAGCCAAATTTGGGGGTCCGTTCATATGGGGGCTATACGTAAAAGTGGACCGATATGGCCCATTTGCAATACCATCCGACCTACATCAATAACAACTACTTGTGCAAAGTTTCAAGTCGATAGCTTATTTCGTTCGGAAGTTAGCGTGATTTCAACAGACGGACGGACGGACAAACGGACATGCTCAGATCAACTCAGAATTTCACCACGACCCAGAATATATATACTTTATGGCGTCTTAGAGCAATATTTCGATGTGTTACAAACGGAATGACAAAGTTAATATACCCCCATCCTATGGTGGAGGGTATAAAAAGGACAATTCTATTGAACTGAGGCCAACTTGTCCCAAAACTTTGGAAAATCACCTATAATATTATTGAAATCGTCCTTAAATGGTGATTTTTTTAGTTGACTATAAACCTAAAAACATATTCAGAGGTTGAAGTTGTCTTTTAAGATTTTATTTATTTGGAGTCTTGTCTTCGATTGCTAGGATCTTAAGTTTGCTAGAAATTAAAAAAAATGTGAATTAGATGTTGTTGTTTTAAGGCTAGATTGAATTTTAATTGAAGATTAAGGAAGTTTTCAATTACTTTATTGATTGAGGACTTTATTCTTATTTCAAACGGCTCACAGTCACGGTTGCCCCTCTAGCCAAAAATAATCTATCAAAATTTGGAGAAAAATTTTCAAAATAACTACCAAACAAAAAAATCTTATTTTACAAAAAAAAAAACTTATTTATTTTATTTCTAACAAACTAATTAGGAAATTAGGAAACAAAATAATTAGGAAATTATTGTAATTTTATTTTATTATGATATATTGGTATTACTCAATTATGTATGGAATAAAATATCGGCCAAATGGGAGCCGCGACCTCGGTTGCACACCTTTATCCGATGGTCCAAATTTTCGATGACGCAGAGGCATAATGGAGGTTCTATGCCGTTAATGTGCCGAATTATCTCATCCTTTAGCTCTTAAATTGTTGCTGGCTTATCGACGTACACCTTTTCTTTCAAATAACCCCAATGAAAAAAGTCCAACGGTGTCAAATCACATGATCTTGGCGGCAAATTGACATCGCCATTACGTGAGATAACACGTCCATTGAATTTGTTGCGCAAAAGAGCCATTGTTTCGTTAGCTGTGTGGCAAGTGGCACCGTCCTGCTGAAACCACATATCGTCCACATCCATATCTTCCAATTCGGGCCATAAAAAGTTGGTTATCATCTCACGATAGCGAACACCATTCACAGTAACTGCCTGACCGGCCTCATTTTGGAAAAAATACGACCCGATGATGCCGCCAGCCCATAAACCGCACCAAACAGTCACTCTTTGTGGGTGCATTGGTTTTTCGACAATCACTCTTGGATTCTCATTCGCCCAAATGCGGCAATTCTGTTTATTGACGAATCCACTGAGGTGAAAATGTGCCTCATCACTGAAGATGATTTTCTTCGAAAATTGATCATCCACTGTTGCCATTTCTTGGAACCATTTAACACGTTGTTGGATTGTGTATCTCTCCATGGTTCAAATTGAGTAAGTCTGAAATAGAGAAATGTCAAATAAAATTCGGAAAAAAACTTGGCGTTTAGGTGTGGTTCACATTCAACATCGGTCCATACAATTTAACCACCCTTTATTTCTATGATTTTTTTCTTAAAAATTTTATTTCTATGGACAAATTTGTTAAAATTTTATTTCTATTGGAAATTTTCTCATAATTTTATTTCTATGGAAATTTTTGTTAAAATTATATTTCTATAGAATATTTTGAAAAAATTTTTTTCTATTAAAAATTTTGTCAAGATTTTATTTCCATTAAAAATGTTGTCAAACCTTTATATCTCTAGAACATTTTGTCAAAATTCTATTTCTATCGAAAATTTTGTCAAAATTTTATTTCTCTCGATACCACCGTGCTCACAGTGGTTTCGTTTTTTGGGCTGGCCTATAGGCGTTGTATGAAATTAGATATATTGAATATAAATTAATTCGCTTCTCCAACTTCAAATTATATTCCATTAGAGACTGGAAGCTATTAATTCTTTCAAAGACCTTGGTTTGCTGAAGGACCCGCCGCGTCTGCACTTGCGTCAACACATATCTGTGGCCTCTAGTAAAGCATTTGTTACTCTTGGATTCGTGAATCGTTGGGTTCCCAAGAAAAACAATCTTTTTCAATGGTTTGTACTTTTCCGGAGGAAAAGGGTCGCTGTGAAACATTTGATTTTTTTTTGAATTTTTTTTTTTTGAAAATTTGGCCTTTTTGCATCGATGAACCACTTAACTTATCACAGATCCAATTATACACGATTATTTTTCATATCAATACCTTTAATTTCAGTACCAACAACTGAATAATCGGTCATTTCTAACTCGAGATATAACGGGATATCTCAAAAAGTGTTCCATAATTTCTTTTTTAATTTTTTTTCGAATTCAGCAGATCATAATGTCACATCTTATCAAAAGTACATGAAAAAAAAAATTATTTTATTAGTCTGATGAATCCCTCAAATTTAATTTCATTAATTTAAGGTGTCGCTCTAAAGCAAAGTTCTATTTTTTTTGCTTATTTGATTTTTTCTTTCAGTTTGCGAAATACTTTCTGTTTCTGGAGTATCTATAGTATTGGATTTTACTTATGAACCCTGGGAACAGGGCCTGGATTATGTACAAGCACACGGTATTCCATATATGAGAGTGGATCATATGTTGAAACCTTTTCTACAAATGTTTGTTGCCTTTATGAAACAAAAAGATGCTACTGAAGTGGTTATTGTGGTGCAAAATGAACAGGACAAACGTGAAGTAATACAGCAGATGGTTCAAGGTTTTCCGATACGAACTTTGGTTTTAAATGCTGGCGATAGCAATAAGACAGATGTTGTTAAAATCATTCGGAATTTGAGACCAAGTCCTGGATATTATGCCATATTTGCAAAAGGATCTAATATGAATACCATTTTTGAAAAGGTAACGTTTGCCATCGTAATAAAAGGCATGATAACATGATAACGAAGTGATATTCGCACAAACTCACAGAAAATAGTCTGCTGTCGTATTTTTGTACCTTAAGGCCGGTACTCGGTTCGGTTTTCGCGTTGAAACTCCATAGAAAACCAAAAAAGGCGAAAAACTAGCGAAATTTTTCCATTTGTGGTACTTTGTTTTTTCGAGTTGAAAAACTGACGTTATAGCATGGCGCTATTTGCAATGTGAATTAAGAAATAATTTATTAATTAAAATTATTTTTGTGGGTTTATAACGCAAACACGGATCATATTTTTGTTCCGAAAATATACAAAGGATCAAAGGAGGAGCAGATTAATTGCCCAAGGAAAAATAAAATGTAAATTTTGTAATAGCAAGCAGCAAGCACCAACTTAATTGAATATCGGTTCCTGTTAAATAGCGCTCCCTGTTACCTAAATAAACACCGCTTTCTATGTGCGAAATAATGTGCGAAAAAAATATTTTTTTTTTCGCAAGAATGAACATAGTACCGGCCTTTAGGGTCTAATGAACAAGAAATTGTACAATATTCTTAAAAGCTCCTAATTGCGATAAAAAAAAACATTTTGTTTAGTCTTATGCCCTAATTTGATAAATGTTCATATTGTTGGACAAATACTACTAACAAATTTCTTTGAGTGTATGAGAGAATAAGGAATCGATGGCATCTTCTTGGGGCGGATTAATTGTCATTGTCTCAGCATTCCTAAAACTTGTGCTAACCGTAAAAGCTTGACAGAAAGCGAGTATTGTATTCATACATAAAACTACGCATAGATTAGTTAGCCATTTTTTCTGCTGGAAAACGAGGAACGAATTGTTGATATAGCGGTGAAAAGTAGAATCTCGAGTGAATTGCTAAAGATCAAACATCATTCGCTCGCGAAAAGACCACCGGTGGAGAAAGCGATTACAGAATTCGTACTTAAACCTACGGACTGATTAGTCGGACGTTTTTGCTGCTGGAATTCGGGGTACGAATAGATGTTATCGTGGTGAAAAGTATAATCTCGAACGACAGTTTCTTGCGATTGGATATCCCATATCGTAAGAGGAATATGTATTTCATGATGTACACATCTGTGGGAAAGTAGAGTGGGGTATTTGGGCCTGTCTGCACGGCCGTTTTAGGAATAGCATGTAATCGGCCTACGAAGATGCCTGAAAAATAAAGATTGTCCAATACATGAAACCAATATTTCTTTGTAAGATCATAGGGAGCCACCGTGGTGCAATGGTTAGCATGCCCGCCTAGCATACACAAGGTCGTGGGTTCGATTCCTGCTTCGACCGAACACCAAAAATTTTTTCAGCGGTGGATTATTCCACCTCAGTAATACTGGTCACATTTCTGAGGGTTTCAAAGCTTCTCTAAGTGGTTTCACTGCAATGTGGAACGCCGTTCGGATTCGGCTATAAAAAGGAGGTCCCTTGTCATTGAGCTTAACATGGAAACGGACAGCACTCAGTGATAAGAGAGAAGTTCACCAATGTGGTATCACAATGGACTGATTAGTCTAAGTGAGGCTGATACATTGGGCTGCCGCCTAACCTAACCTAACCTTGTAAGATCATAACAACAGCTTATAAGATGGAAACTCCTACTCATCTCCTAACGAAGGGACATACGACTCGTTTCATTTGGTCGCTTATCCTTCAAAGCCTACGCAACTTACCACCACAACTCTAGACATCAGTTTGCATACCTATAGCGCAACACCAGCGTTGTCAGAATTGTTTCACCAAAAACCGCTAGATTTGCCCAAAAAAATAGCTAAAAAAGCTATCAAATATCACATTTTTCATTGAAATTTAACTAACTTTATTTCACTTAAAATGCATATTAATTTAATTGCATTCATCTTAATTCTACTTCTATGAGACTGCAACAATATCTAATGGCGATTTCGATTGGGTAAAAAGGTGCAACATTCTCGGTGCATTATTGCAAAATTTCAAGAAACCTGTCTTAGATTTTGGATCCTGTATCCCTCATAATATTACGAATTAACAATAACTTTGGAATGACACTATCATTTGAGCGAAAATACAATGAGGGCACAAGTAGTGTAACACCAAGGCAACATATTTTTTGCGAATCGAAAACGCCCTAAGTCCTATTTATCACTAGAAAATATCAACATATTTCCTTTTAATTGGCTTAAATCCGCGGAATTAATGATAAATTCGTGAACGTGTACATTTTTGCAATTAATAGAGTAAAATCCATTCTTACTGTCTTAAAAATTTATACTGAATAGCTTTTATTGGCAAATTTCCCAAACAAACCTATTGTTGTCCAATTTTGGTAAATGTAATTCCATTCCATTAATAAATAGCAGATTTGTTTTTATCGCGCGTTTAATAATGTTTTCATCCTAACAATACGATATTTTTATACCCTGTGCCACATCACATTTTTGTGATCAAAGTCTAGGTCGCAGTTCAAGTCCAATCGCCTCCAAATTTAGCACAAGTTCCTGTTTTAGGTCAGAATAGAACCCTATTGATTTTGAAAGAAATTGGTTCAGATTTAGATATAGCTCCCATATATATCTTTCGCCCGATATGAACTTATATGGCCCCAGAAGCCAGAGATTTACCCTAATTTGCTTGAAATTTTGCACTAGGAGTACAATTAGTAGTGTAGTCAAGTGTGCTAAATTTTATTGAAATCGGTTCAGATTTAGATATAGCTCCCATATACATCTTTCGCCCGATTTTCCGTCATATGACCACAGAGGTCAAAGTTGTATTCCGATTTACGTGAAATTTTGCACAGGGAGTAGAATTAAAATACTAAGTATGTATGTCAAATTTGGTTGAAATCGGTTCAGATTTCTTTATAGCCTCCATACATATGTTTTTCCGATTTGGGCAAAAATGACCAAAATACCAACAATTTCGTTATTAAATCGCCACTGCTACGTCGAATACCTGTAAAAGTGACTCAAATTTTATATGTATTTCTAATACATATCTATCGACCGATATATCATAAATACACTTTTTCGAAGATGCCTCAAAATTGGTTCAGATTTAAATGTTTCCCATATATTTTACTAACATAGTGCACCATCCCAGGGCATTATCCGACTTAAATTTTAAGTCTATAGATTATAAATTTTGTTCAGATGGAGTCAGATTTAAATGTATGTATTTGGGACAAAAAGCTTTATATATAGCACCCAACACATTTGAATGATTTGATATAGTATCGAAAATGTGGATCTCCAAAGTGGTGCAGGATATTATATAGTCGGCCCCGGCCGACTTTATACTTTCCTTACTTGTTTATTGTATTTTTTGATGTTAAAAAGCAATACCACATTCAAAATTTTATTTCCTTAACTTTTTCTTGCATACGCTGAAAAAAGCATGCCCGGTTCCAAAGATTTTGTGCACGAATGATTTTGGTATTGATTCCTCGTCAAATTTAAATTTATTCGTTTTTTTCAGCTTTTTCGCCATGAGCTATCAAAGTGCTTTAACAACGTGCTAACGACTATTTAAATATCCAAATTCAGACTCGACTTCAAGTAGAAATTATTCTATATATCAAATAAAATACGTCTTTAAAATAATGTTGAAAAACATCTTCTATTTTTGAACGCTTTTTTGGTTTGTGGTCAAGATACAAAAATCCCACTGTTTCATTAATTTTCAGAATTAATCCTAGCCTACACTGAAAAAAAAACATGCCCGGTTCCAAAGATTTTGTCTTTACTTTAAAAATTTTGGTATTGATTCCGAGCCAAAGAAGCGGAGAATACAAGTAAGGATACTTTTAAGACAAATTTATCTTTTAAATTTGGGTTTTGTGTACTTGCTTCTAGTAAGCAAATTTTAATTTTTCGCTTATTCAGCTTTGTTTCTTCATACGTCATCAAAGTCCTTTAAAAACGAGTTAACGACAACTTTATTTTCAAAATTAAGACTCGACTTCCAGTAGAAATTATGCTTTGTTTCAAATAAAAACGTCTTTAAAATGAAGTGTTGAAAAACATGTCCTATATTAGAACGATTTTTTGCTTTGTAGTCAAGATGCAAAAAGACAACAAATTTAAAGACAATTTCATTAAATCTAAAGAATTTTTCTGAATTAATAAAGTCAAGTTGACCTTAGTCCAAACATTTTTTCTTTAATGTTATGGTACACATTTTTAAGTGAAATCACTTAATTATAAGGACAATATGACTTCATTGAAAAGTTTATCGACTTTTGGACAAGGAAAAAAACTTTATATTAGAGAAATGCGTCTTCTGTGCTAAGCAAAATTTGCGTTCGTACACCGAAAAAAAAGTTTACTATTGTTTACGAAAAATGAACTAACCCATAGTAAGAATGACCATGATTTGGCGCCAAAGATTTTGTTCATCTAGATAAGTTCATGATTTTCTTATAAATAAGTTTATGTATTGCATCGTATTTTAGTTCATTCTTACTACGCTGAGGGAAGAATGTACTTACACTCATTCAAAATATTCCTGCTATCCGGAAAAATGAACAAGTTTTTGGGAATCCTATATTTAGAAATTGGTTTCAAATAAACTATTTATCAGTATAATTTTCAAAGAAGTAAATAAATTTAGGAATTAAAGGTACAACAAGCCTGTATACAACTAAGAAATTTTTCGTACAATATAAGACAATTTTTCATAACTACCAGTATTTTATTTCAAAAAATTATTATTATATTACATAAAACTATGGCTTATGATATACAATAAAAGAAATGTTTTTATTTGTACGCTGTATGTTGTTACTTTTCCGTAGTTAGTAATTGCTTCTTCAAAAGAGTAATATTCTATGTTAGTAGAATGAAACTAATTAATATCAATTTCCATTTTCTATCCGTATGAAAGATATATGCCATAAGTTGCTATTTTCATTTCATTTTTGTCCAATTTCACCGATTTCGCTAGTTTTTGTTGTGTGGATTTGCGTCATAAGCCTCTGAAGTTAAAAAGGTATATGAAATATAAAAATATTATCAAATTCTATGGTATTTTGATCTTTAACTTACAAGAGAATTTTCTTAGAGCCAATAGGGATATCAGCTTAGATAGCATTAAACAGTAAGAAGATTCCAAAAAATACCATTAGATTTGCTGTCATCCTGCAGATGAAAATTATTTTTAATAAATAGAAATTTTGGCTTTATTACAAATGGACGAAAAACTTACCACATTGAAAAAAATCATCCAATTACTACATTAGTGGAATCATATCCATGCACAAATGGGACATTTTTGAAATCCTTCTCAGAATATAAATGAAATAAAAATATTATAAAATTAGATATAATTTCCACTTGTCAATATAGCATTTAGTATTTATGGTGGATATTAAGTTCGAGTTTAGTGGCTAAAATCCCAATTTTTCATGATTAGGTTTCTTTAGAAATACATGGGAACAAAATTGAACCGTTTTTGTGTTCATTTAAAATTTATATCAAATTTTTAGTAATTTGAGGTTGCTGAATCCAAATGTACACTTGTTTTTTTAAGAGCTCGACTTTTTGAGATATACGGTTATGTTCAAAATTAAGGGACTTCCGCTATATATATTGGAATAACTTGAAAACAATTCATCATATTAAATTAAAAAACAGCGTTCTACATAAGCTTAAAAACGATTTTCTGTTCTTAATCGTGTAATCCATTTAAAGAATATAAACTTTATAAAAAACTTGTTTCGAGCTATTCTCCATCAAGTTATATTTAAATTTGCATCGAAGGCGTATAATTTTATACTTTTCTTACTGATTTATTTCTGATTTTAGCACCTAAACTCGAACTTAGTACACACCTTAAGGACTCGCTATAACATAAAAATATAGACTCAAAAAATTGTACTGTGATCCAGATGTAGAGTAAATATAGATCATTTTATTACCACTCATTATGAATATTTTTATGTAAACCAATTTAAAACCGCACTAATTTTAAATTATTAATAGAAATATACAGTTTCTTAATATGTGATTTATTTTAGAGTTATTTATTTTTTATCAATATAAAGTGTTTTTGTTTTCTCTAACATCACACCATTCACTTATCAGTTTCTAAAATGTTACGAAATAAATGTATTTTTATTAATAAACACAAATACCGCACGCAAGCGCACCACGTGTGCGCTTCATAAATGCATCAACACAACTGAATGCACCAATAAAACTCAAAGACACAAATACCCAGCGGGAAATGGAAGCGACGTGGAATCGATGATGGAAGTGCTGTCCGGGTAGCTATAAGGCCTGGGCGCTGCATTACGTGTTCATTTCAAAATAACATTGGATTGGATTGGAGGCCAAGGCCTTGCCTCTCGCTTCTATTCGTATGCCTTCTAGAGGTGGTGTCGTCGATGCCATGTTATCAGGCCTTCATACTAAGTACAAAAATCATGCCTTCCAAAGAAGGCCCTCAAAAAGGCCTGGACAGGAAGGCATAAAAGAAAGCGTGTAAAAATAAATATTTTGAAGGCAAGGTTGTCTATGAACTGAACATTTGCCCTCATACCTTTTACGTTAGAATTTAATTTGACTTACTTTTCCTATACAGTTTATCTTATTTTTGTGATTTTAATATTTACCTCAAGTGTATTTTTATTTTTCTGCTCCGTCGGGATTTGAACCGGGGTCCTCGTTATTGATAGTCCTACACTCATCCACTGGCCTACGAGACATTTAAGTGATGTGGGCACCAAAAGGTAAACTTAAGCTACACGTGAGGTCATTCCGCGTTCCCTTCTCTTGGAAGTGAACGTATAATGGGTATCGGATCTTTTATATGTTACATAGAATGCCTTCTAGAAGGCCAAAGTTAGGAGTAACTAGAAATAAGTAAATTAATAGCTTGGCAGCCAACAAAGAATTAGTATGAAATCCTTTTTATACCTGACGTCACAGAATGGTATTGGGGGTATAATAAATATGTCATTCCGTCCGTAGCACAACAAAATATCTATTTCCGACTATATACAGTGTATATATACTTGATTAGGGGAAAATGAAAAGTCGATATTACTACACCGAAAAAATCCGTAGTTGGCCGAACGCTAAATTTAACTTATTTTTATTGCACAATAATTATTGATAACTATTGATTATTTGTTTGCAGTTAAATTTTTTTTTCGAAATTTTCCACATCACAATGAAATTTTCGTTGTTTGTAAGTATGTCTCAAACATTTTGTAAATTCCATGTGAACTAAAGCAAGCATAAATTCCATATGAACTAAAGCAAAAGAAAATTTTCGTACGATTCCAAAAAATAGAATGAAATGCCAATGATTTTGTCCTTATTTTTAGTTCGTTTTTATACCCTTCGCCACTACTGTGGTACAGGGTATAAGATTGTGCATTTGTATGTAACGCCAAGAAGGTCGTTTAGTATACCGGTCGTCTTAGAATTAAATTCTGAGTCGATTTAGCGATGTCCGTCTGTCTGTATATGTAATTTTGTGTGAAAAGTACAGGTCGCAGTTTAAATCCGATCGTCCTCAAATTTGGCACAGAGTTTTACCTTGGCTCAAAGATAATCGCTATTGATTTCGGTTCAGATTTAGATATAGCTGCCATATATATTTATCACCGATATGGCCATAATTGACGTATTTATCAACTTATTCGCAAGGCCGAATATTTGGGGGCTCTCGTCAAACATGCAAAATTATTAGATATAGCTCCCATATATATCTTTCGTCCGATTTGGACTTATATGGCCTCAAATGCCAGAGTTTTACCCTGATTTGCTTCAAATTTTGCTTAAGGAGTGCGTTTAATAGTATTGTTAATTATACCAAATTTAGTTGAAATCTGTTCAGATTTAGATATACTTCCCGAATATATCTTTCGACCCATTTCGACTCATATACCCACAGAGACCAAAGAGTTACCCCGATTTACTTGAAACTTTGCACAGGGAGTAGAATTATGGTTCTGGATATGCGAGCGAATTTTAATTGAAATCGGTTCAGATTTTGATATAGCTCCCATATATATCTTTCGTCCGATTTTTCGTCATATGACCACAGAGTTCAAAGTTGTAGTCCGATTTACGTGAAATTTTGCACAGGGAGTAGAATTAAAATACTAACCCCCATTTTCATGAAGCTCCGTTAGTGATCCGTTAAACCGTAGTATGGCCATAGCTGCCATTTTGCCTATATATTCCATATGTCAGTTAGGAACTTAACTGCCCAAAAATTTTCAGTTAAAGTTAACCGGAGAGCAGATATTTGCAATTTATTTTCTGTTAACTGGGAGTTAAAGCCTAACGGAGCTTCATGAAAATGGCCGTAAGAATGCATGTCAAATTTGGTTAAAATCGGTTCAGATTTCTATATAGCTTCCATATATGCTTTTCCGATTTGGGCAAAAATGACCAAAATACCCACATTTTCCTTATAAAAACTCCACTGCTAAGTCGAAAACTTGTAAAAGTGACTCAAATTTTCCTTTATTTCTAATACATATCTATCGACCGATAAATCATAAATACACTTTTGCGAAGTTGCCTCAAAATTGGTTCAGATTAAAAGGTTTCCCATATTTTTTTACTAACATAGTGTACCATCCCAGGGCATTAGCCGACTTAAATTTTAAGTCTATAGGTTATAAATTTTGTTCAGATGGAGTCAGACAAAAACCTTCATATATAGCGCCCAACACATTTGACGGATTTGATATAGTGTCGAAAATGTGGTTTTACAAAGTGGTGCAGTGTATAATAGAGGCGGCCCCACCCGACTTTAGACTTTCCTTACTTGGTTTTTACTAACATTGTTGTCCGTCCGGGTCATAAACCAATTTAAATTTTGAGTCTAAACATTTTGTGAATGTTTAAAAAAAATGCCCAAATCGGTTCATATTTAAATATTTGTATATGGGAAAATAACATAAACCTTTATATAGCTCCTAACAAATTTGAAGGTGTTAAGATATTGGCATACTTAGTGGTCAAGGGTATAATATAGCCCGCCCGCCCGACTTTAGACTTTCCTTATTTGTTTAATATGAGAATGAGTTAATTCGTGTTTTCCTATTGGACTTTACGATTCACATTAAAAATATTTTCAATTTCATACCGTGAAACAAGTTGTCAAAATTACTGGAGAGAATGGGCGAGCTGATCTATCAAAGACAATTTGTTTGCTTCTTTAACTCCAAGGAAGAAATATTGCTTTTACTTTCACCTAAAGTCAGATTCAATTTCACGAATTAAAGATTTGATTAAAACTGTCTGTAAAACTGAATTTTCGTTCTTATAACAACAATGTAGGTCCTTCTTTTTCCAATTCCCAAAGAAGGCACAGAATAATGTGTGCGGGCATTTTTTAGAAAGGAAGTGCAAGGCATTATAGAATGCATGATAGGAGAAGGCATATGGGAAGGTGTTAAGGATCCCAAAATCATGGGCTAAGAAGGCATGATTTTTGCGGTACTTCGCAATTTTCCCGCTGGGTAGTCATAAAGGACACATATGTAAAGAAAAACAACTCCACACACACATGATCCCTTTCTGATCTCGCTATTGCAACAAAACAACTATCACCACAAAAGATACCAACAACACACATTCCATAACATCATCGCAATAACAAACACAAACAAAAAAAAAAAGATGATGCAATAATTTCATAATTTCTTCTCACTTCAATTTCCAGTATCACGTTTATTGATTAGTTGGTATTCTATCTATAGGATAAGGTAAAATATATTCAAAATTTACGAGGAATCCATAAAAAATTATATACACCCGTCAAGGATTAAATTAACTACTTTTTATTCTACTTTATCTAAAATTTTCAATGTGAGGAAATATACTCCAACTTATAGTAAAAACCGAAATAAGCTGTAGGAAGCCGCCATACGAATCGGTACTGTGGTTAAGTTAATTTTTACTATAAAAATTTTTTTCCATACAAAAATTTTTCTTAGTAAATTGTCCACATTTCGTAGTAAGATTTTTATATTGCCTATGTCTTTTTATAATACAATCAACGATGCATTAACTATTGTATTGGAAATTTATTTAAGGAAAAATCCGTCCTATTTCGTAGTTAGTGAACTAAAAAACATTTACTGAATTTTTATAAGTTTTCCTTTAGCTAAGTTAATTTTCGCAGTGGTTACGAAAAATGAACTATATTACAGTAAATTTTTTGAACTATGTGGAAGTTAAACTGGTCCTAAAATTAACAAGACACCTGTTTTTCTGTGTATTTTAAAGACATGAAATCTTTGACCTCACGACAATATTTTTTTCAGTGTAACAAAATTTTCTTTAATGTATGCTAAAGATACCCATTTTTAAGTAGAATCACTTAACTATAAGGACAAAATGACTTCACTGATAAAAAGATTTGTCGACTTTTGGATAAGGAGTTTATTTAAGAGAAATTCAGAAATGCTATTATAAGCAAAATTCGCGTTCGTATTTTAAGGACATGAAATCTTTCGCTTCACGACAATATTTTTTTCAGTGTACAAAGCAATTCATATCTACTATTTTAACTTAGTAATAACATAATAACTTGAGAATATTACAATAAAAAGGACACCATAAACGAGTCAAATGCTAATATTCGTAATAATTTACTGACAGTCTATCTAAGGAATTTGTATGGTAATAGTAGATTTAAAGTTTACGTTAACTTTTATGAATATGAGGAAAAAACTTTACAACAATGTGTATTTGCTGCAAAAATGTCCCGCATAATGGCGGGAATAATTATTTATGTTTCCATTGAGCTTAGAAATATGTGGAAAACCTTATTCTGGCAGAAAGGCTTTGATAAAAACGCCGTTTTATCCATATTTTAACCCTTTCACTACCGATGTCCACTTAGAAGGACATTCGAAAAAGACACCAAATTCTATATTCCCACTTAGTTTCGATTTACTTCTCGATGTTATTTTAAAGTAGAGGCTTTAATCTAAATAAGCTATAAATATTGTCCATATTGGTGGGGTCTAAAATACATTTATACACTGAAAAAACAGTGAACCCACCAGAAAGAAAAAAACCAGTTAATTTTAGAAAATTTTGAATATTTTTAGAAATTTTTAACTAAACAGTATAACAAACGCTGGCATCACGCCGATGTCATAAAATTAAGTAAATATTTTTTGACAAATTCAAGAAAATTTATTAGACATAATTAAGTTTTTTCACTTGTTAAAGAAAATTTTGTAATTTGAAGGAAAAAATTGGAGTTCAAAATTGCAAGAATGTCTTTAGTGACATACGAAGTTCATGATTAACGCTTTTGTAGTAAAATTTACAAATTAAAAAAATATTGAACTATTTTGTGGAAGACACGAATTTAGTTAATCTTTATCCTTCATTTGTGTACATTTTTTCCTCGATTTTAGTTAATTTACTAACGCACACAAATCACAATGGACAATGGACTGAATAGTCTAAGTGAGCCTGAATCTTAATCGGGCTGCCACTTTAACCTTTAACCTAACGCACACAAAAAATTATTAGAGTAGAGGAAACTTTCTCCAAACATAATAATTACATGAACTAAAATAAAGTTAAATTGGCTTTAGTGAAATAGAAAGTTCACTTTTTTTGAGTGTATAAACTTCTTTAACAATAAACGACAAATACGAAAATTTGAGACAATTTTTCTACTGTATGTTTCTAGTAAATGGACATTTATACAAAAACTATAGCTGATAATTTTTCGGGTTCTCTTTTGTATTTTTTCTCACACTTTGAAAAATACTATAGGCCAAATAGCGCTTATTTTCGTAAGACCATTTGGTCACAATTCAAGAATCAAGTTTTCAGAACAAGCTCATATAGCTCTTGAAGTAATTGAGGTAGGTTTTCAAAATGACAATTTTTGTTAGTACAAGTAAAAACAGAAGAAAACTAATAGTTTTTAACATTAGGTTTATTTCGGTAGTGAAAGGGTTAATAGAAACATGTCGAAAATAAAAAAGCTAAAAATAACTAAAAGTGTTGTGAAGAAAGCTAAATACATTTTTGTCCGCTAAACGACTTCAAAAAAAAAGCCAAATCTAGCGGGAAAATTGCTAAATTTGCAACGATGCTCAACACCCAACCAGAGAGTGTTAAGAAAACAAGGTTTTCTTAATACTCTCTGAACCAACTATATGCTAAATATAACGCGCTAGTACAGCAACAAGACGGCGACCGGTTCTCTGTACCGGATTGACGCGATGGCTCCGATGTTTCATCTGTCTTTTTGTGTTGGAAGAGGTGAATCCCCGCCTTTTTCGTTTGCTTTGGTCTGAGCCGGGATATAGAGAAACCCCCAAACCATGGTACAGACAGAAGCAAAGAAAACTTTTTGACTACTATGCAGTGCCAATGTGGACACCTCAAAGAAGCGACACGCAGTGGAATAACATACAGATCTGAACGCTGTCATCAGAACTGCGACAGGGTGTCTCCGCAGTACACCCCTGGACCACCTTTATGTGCCGACCAAGATCATCCCTGTACACAATTACATGTTGTCAAAGCTATATCTCCTGAGTTGTTATCGCAGTAACCATCCAAATCACAATATTGTGGATAGGCCACACCACCAAGGAACGTAAGCGTCTTCACCCTGTAGAGCGCGAATCTAGCGTTACAAAAGAGAGTCTCTAGACCTGGTAGCATTCCAGACAGGTCTGAAAAGGATCTACAACGTTAATCCCGTTCTCGGAGCAGGACCGCCGCCCATAGCATTGGATGAAAGAGACCTCCCGCGGCAGTACAGCCAAATGAGGCCTTGGGTGTACGTCTCACTACCAGACTGATACATTCTTATTTGTTACAGATTCTTAACGGTAACGTTTTCGCACGACCAGCTGAATGGCACTTTGTTTTCTTGGATACTAGAGATCGGGTATTTAAGTTTAAGAAACAGGTTGAGTATGCCAATAAATTTACGGTGAATCCAAAGGCCATTTGTCGATCGTTACAAATGAAGGACGCATATTGCCAAAGTGGGTTTACAGTGAGTATGAAAACTATGCCTAAAATTTTATTGAAAATCCATTTTCGACTTTCCTTAACAGTTCCAACGTGCATTACTTTTGGAAATATTCCGAGCTCTAATAGATATTAATCAAAATAACCACGGAATCTTAGAGCCTATAAAAAGGGACTGCAGTAATGCTAGCGCCGATTCTGAACTTAACAACGATGCCATGCAGGACGATTTCAATATTCTAGATTACTTTAAATTGACCAATTTTATGACATTCGATACGACGGGTACACTCAACAAATTTGATGATGATCGCGATTTAATTCCCCCTCTAACCTATATGGTTAATGTGAGCATTAATTTTTATTCAAACGAACATGAAGCCGCTACAGATTTGGCAGTTTGGCAAAACGGAGAATTGAAAAAACTTAACGAAACTATAAGTCCAGCTAAACGGTTTTTTCGTATAGGTACTGCAGAGGTATTTCGCCCAAAATTTTCATAATGATTTCATAATTAAATAAAAATAATATGGATCTACTATTGATACAGGCCATACCATGGAGTTATTATCGCAAAAATCCTTATACAGATGAATTACTGTTGGATTCTTATGGTCAACCTATATGGGAGGGTTTTTGCATCGATATGATTCAAACATTGTCGGAAAAGATGAATTTTGATTATGAAATTGTTGCCCCAACTTCGGGTAAATTTGGTCGTCGTGATCCCGTTACCAATGAATGGGATGGTCTTGTAGGTGATTTGGTAAGGGGTGAAACGGATTTCGTTGTAGCCGCATTCAAAATGTATTCTGAGCGTGAAGAGTATATCGATTTTTTGGCTCCATATTTTGAACAAACTGGTATTACGATTGTCATGCGCAAGCCAGTTAAGAAAACGTCGCTGTTTAAATTTATGACCGTTTTACGTTTTGAAGTTTGGATGAGTATTGTGGGGGCCCTTGTGTCGACGGCAATTGTGATTTGGTTATTGGACACATATAGTCCTTATAGTGCCAGAAATAATAAGAAGGCATATCCATATCCATGCAGGTAAGAATTATGATAAGCAATCTTAAAAATGATTTTAAGTAAATGGCGTTCGCAAGAGTATAGTCCAATGTAATTGATAGATTACTTCTGAGAACCAGACTTGGCTTCTGGTCCATTTCCGATCATTTATTATACCAATTTAAAAGAATTGATCTAATTTCTTGGAGGTAAAACATGCTTTTATCCTTTAAAATTTTTCCGTTAAAATTTTCTTGGATTGACCTAAGCATTTGATGTTGAAGAAAAGCTAGATGTAAAAGTTGTCTTCAAAATGCTCGAGAAGTCTGTTTTTTTTTCTATATCCTGAAATGGGTAAAAAAATATATTTAGGAAATTATGAATCATATGCATTGAACTTTAGCATTGATTCTGAGGTTATGTCGAATCTTCAGAAAGTTCATGGAAAACTCTTGAGAGAAAAATTGTTTTAAATTTTAAATTAAATTCCAATATTGAACGTCAATTGTTGAGCCAAAATTGAATGTTTTGTTGTATTTCAAGAATCGCTCGTGTTCAAATCCCCAATTTTGTTACGTGTTCATGAATTTCGACCTTTACAAATAGAACCCTCGTTATTTTACAAGTTGATAAATATTTTTTTTACAATCCATTAGTTTTGAAATTTGGCACAATTTTAAACCAAAAATACACGTTTTTTTGTCATTGGTACAATTTAAAAATTTGATTTTTCAACCCTGACTTGAACAGAATCACATAAATAGATTGTATGTCATTGTATGGGGCAAGGAAGAGTCTGTTATGTCCGTAACTACGTGGCACTTGGAATTCGACAAGGACCTATGTATGTCCTTGTCATACAATCTATGACGATTGTATGTCATTGTATGGGGCATCCATTTTTAATATGTAACTATTACCACGTAATAGGTGCCTATTATCGTTTTTCGACAAGAATATAATATCTATGTGAACCAGCAAGGAAGAGTCGGTTATATCCGTCGCCATCAAGTTGTTGTCTCTCTTCTAAGCTAAGACTACGTAACTACGTGGCACTTGGAATTCGACAAGGATCTATGGTTCCCCTAAAATAAAAACAAAATATTTTTCTATCAAAAATATACTTACATAATTTTTCTTATGCATTTTAGAGAGTTCACTTTGCGAGAAAGCTTTTGGTTTGCTTTAACCTCTTTCACGCCACAGGGTGGGGGTGAAGCGCCAAAAGCAATATCCGCTCGTATCCTAGTTGCTGCTTACTGGCTGTTTGTGGTCCTGATGTTGGCCACATTTACCGCAAACTTGGCCGCATTTTTAACAGTAGAGAGGATGCAAACACCTGTTCAATCCCTGGATCAGTTGGCTCGTCAATCGCGTATTAATTACACGGTGGTTCATGAATCGGATGCCCATCATTATTTTATTAATATGGATTTTGCTGAGAAAACTTTATATCGTATGTGGAAAGAATTGGCGCTAAATGCCACGAGAGATTTTCATAAATTTCGGTAAGATGGTGTATACTCGAAAATACCTTTTGGAATTTAGTATTTGGGCAGCGTTAAAATTTTGCCTGTGCACAGAAAAAAAATTCACGAAAAATTTTCCAATTTAAGTCTTAGTTAATTGATTTTTAAAAACTATTCAATTAAACATTTAATTGATTCAACACATTTTTTTAATTGAAACAAAAATCAATCACAAACATTAATTAATCAATTAATTTTTTAATTGATGCTATCATTTCTGTGATTGAAGGCATTTCAATTAAAAAATTAATTGGATCAATTAATTTCGTGATTGAATTAAATCAAATTTGTGTGTTGGCTTTGTTTTAATTGTTACTCGAACGGAGTTCGAAGAGTTCTATCCATAAGCGTAGGAAGGCCTCTGGGGAGGGGCTTAGACCCCCCACCAGAATTTGAAAACCTATTTACGATTTTCCATTGTTTTTATATAAAATTAAACAAGTAAATACACAAAGTTGCGTTGAAGACTTTCATGCACAATCAAATTACTTGGGTTGCAGTAGCAGTTGCCGATGGCAATATATAGTTTTATTTCTTTCATAAATGTATATATTAATAATGCTGCAAAAAAAACATCGCCCAAAAATGAGTGAAAAAGTTCTTTTTGGGTCTGGGAGTGGGGTAAAATTGGCGGAGAAGCGATGACTGTACTAAGAACTTGTAATAGGACAGATGTCCACCATTTCAACAGCCGTTGCACTGAATTTGCATCGCTTCTTAAGGTGTCATCCGAATTCAGTGTTTTGAATGTGAATTGAAAAATTTTGTGATATTTTCCCAAGTAGATAATTTGTAATGCACTCTAATGCTTGTCTGAAAAGTTTGTCCTGGAATATTTTCAAAAATTATCGGTTTTTCTAGAATGGATTTACCATTCTAGAATGAATAATTTGTACCATTTTATTAATTCTTTTTAATCTATTTGAAAAAAAAAACAACATTTTTCCATTAAAATATGAAAAAAACTAGCTATAAAATACTGAATTAAAAAACTTCCTGTGTAGTTAGGATAGGTTAGGTTAGGTGGCAACCCGATGTATCAGGCTCACTTAGACCACATTGGTGAACTTCTCTCTTATCACTGAGTAATACCTCCTCCTTTTTATAGCCGAGTCCGAACGGCGTTCCACATTGCAGTGAAACCACTTAGAGAAGCTTTGAAACCCTCAGAAATGTCACCAGCATTACTGAGGTAGGATAATCCACCGCTGAAAAACTTTTTGGTGTTCGGTCGAAGTAGGAATCGAACCCACGACCTTGTGTTTGCAAGGCGGGCATGCGTGTCCTGCATTTTGTGTAAGGGGTAAGCAACTTTTAGGAGCATATAGCTTCAGATTACTGGCGGATCTGGAAAACGTTAACTTAAGCAGTCTGCTAATGTTTTTGGAACAATCTGGTTGGTTCAACAAAGAAAAATAATCAAGAAGGTTCAGCGGTTAAAACTAGAAGTGCCCATATGTAATAGGTACTTTTAGTTAATGTGGTATCACAATGGACTGAATAGTCTAAGTGAGCCTGCACCACGGTGGTGTGTAGTTAAAATAATTAACTTCTTTGTGATGACATTTTTGGAAGTTGTGTCTTTAGAACAACTCCCAATTTTTTGCAGGGAAAAAGTGTGGAACTACTTTTAGTTGCTTTATTAAATATTAATTGTCTAGTTATCTTGATGTCTAATTTTTTATTCATTTTTATAAAATAAAACATTAATTGAACCTATTAAACTTTAGCTAGGGGGCTACAGCCCCCCCTAGAAAAATTGTCTTGCTACGCTAATGGTTCCATCTGAGTGGTATCGTATAAAGTTTATATTAATTTTTAATGTTAATTACATACCTATACATATTTTGTTCTTCCTTTCCTTACAAGCGTTTGGGATTATCCCATCAAAGAACAATATGGTCGTATACTGATAGCGATAAACAGTTCGATGCCAGTTAAAGATGCTGAGGAGGGTTTTCGTAAAGTGAATGAAAGGGAGAATGCTGATTATGCTTTTATCCACGATTCCTCTGAGATTAAGTACGAAATTACTAGAAACTGTAATCTAACTGAAGTTGGTGAAGTTTTTGCTGAACAACCATATGCTGTAGCTGTGCAGCAAGGTTCTCATTTAGGGGTACGTACAATCTGATTTATTCAGACCAGAAATTTGCTTACATATCTCTTATACTTTTAGGATCCCATAAGTTTTGCCATATTGGAATTACAAAAGGACCGTTACTTCGAAGAACTTAAAGCCAAATATTGGAATCGCTCAAAAGCAAATTGTCCATTGTCGGAGGAAGAGCAAGGTATTACATTGGAAAGTTTGGGAGGCGTATTTATAGCAACCTTTTGTGGTCTTGGACTGGCAATGATTGCTTTAGTTATAGAAGTATTCTATAATAAGAGAAAGTTTAAAGCGTCCAATATAAGACAAGTCAAACCAGTGGAGTCTATAGAACCACCTGAAGATGTTTGGCATAGTCAACAGGATATTGAACAAAAAACCACTCCACCACCCTTATATGAAGCTCCCGTATTTCGTGGTCGTAAGATACCTTCTGGTATCACCATGGGTTCCGAATTTAAACCTGGGCTTTTGAATGCTCGCCGACGTTTAAGTATGACCAGAAATGACGATTTTCCAGAACAATCGGAATTACCAGGATATGTTGAATGAGCGCAGCGATAACCTAGTCATAATGCACAATATCGAATTCAACTATATGCATTGTACATCTTTAGTAGACATAAAAATTTATTTGTATTAAGCTTAGACAAAATGGCAAATTTAACATTAGTTATAATGTGTAAAATGCAACAAGTAGTTTCTGTTATACCCAATTTATAGCAAAATATATCGAATTATTTCACTTGCTCGTCTTGTGGTCTTATCCCAGCCGAAAGCACTCGATGAGAGGATAAAAGTAATTTCTGAATTTTGCTAGATTGGTTGCCGCTCGTCTTTTATGAGCATCTAATGTTTTGTCGCCAAATTCGATTTTGAGCACTTTTTGCAATTTTCGTATGGCCATATATCGAAAAATGCTGTGAATTTATTTTTGGTGTATTCGACAAAGTTGTATTTTGTATTTTGATTTTGATCTGCTGAACTCGAAAAAATTTGTAAATTTTTTTATGGAACAGCTTTTAAGATATCCCGTTATTTTTAGCATTTCGCTTTTTTTCACTAAACAAATTATATCTCGAGATAGAATTGTCCGATTAAATCGTTGTTGATACTTTAATGAAAATGTGAGTACTATGTTCGGCTTTTTCACCAAAACACTTAATTAAAAGTACAAATATATTTATGAAGACGATTACATTTTGATCAAGTCTTGCCAAATATAGGATGGAAAAGATCCAAGGAATTGTTTGCAAATAATTTTATATTTCCAAATTAATTAATTAAAAAAGTAACCGTGAAAACAAACTGGTTTTCAGCTTGAAAAGTGAACATAGTACTCAGCTAAAGGTATTGAGATGACGAACAATTGTGTATAATTGGATCTGTAATAAGTTAAGTGGTTCAAAAAATATCGATGCAAAAAGGCAAATTTAAAAAAATCTTGTTTTGCAGTGACCCTTTTCCGCCGGAAAAGTACAAACCATTGGAAAAAAATTGTTTCTCTTCACGGTCGTGTAGATGATACTCTAACATAAGTAATAAGACCAACTAGAAGAAAAACGACCGAAAACTGACAAAGTTATAAACAATTGAGTGAATAAATCCGATGTCAAATCATGCAAATATGAGCAACTCACCCACACAAATATTCCACTCGGCCACACAATTCGAACTTAATACTCACGTTTACATACACAGGGCCATGGGTTCAATCCCGCACTAAAGTGAAAACTAAATCAGTAAAAAAGGCATAAAGTTATACATATTTGTTGCAAATTTAATTATAACTTGATGGGGAATAGCCCAAAGCAAATTTTCACAAAGTTTATATTCCTTAAAGTGGATTAATTAAGAAAAGTAATCATGAAAAATGGCAATTTTAGCGGCTAAACTCGAACTTAATACTCACTTTTAGCCGCTAAAATCACAATTTTTCAAGATTAATTTTCTTTAAAAATCCATTTTAAATAATATAATCTTTTTGAAAAGCTGCTTTAGGATATTCCCCATCAAGTTTTGATAAATTTGCATCAAAAAGGTATAATTTTATACTGTTTTTACCGATTTATTTGAGCGGATAAACTCGAACTTTAAGGCCGGTATTATGTTCAGTTTTCTAGTTGAAAATCACATTGGGGTATGTTCCGATATTCCAATTTGCAAATCGCAAAATTTTCTTTTGTCGATATTTTCTTTAAGGTGAGTACTATGTTCGGGTTTTTTCACCAAAACACAAAATTAAAAATACCAAAATATATATGAAGACGAATATATTTTTATCACGTCTTCTCAAATAATTGATGGAAACGATCTAAGGAATTGATTGCGGATTATTTTATATTTCTAAATTAATTAATTTAAAAAAGTAACCGTGAAAACAAGCTGGGTTTCAGCTTGAAAACTGAACATAGTACTCAGCTTTACCCTAAAACATACAAATTTAAATTTTGGGAACATAGTTATCTTTGATAAGAAGTTAAAATACAAATTAAATTTAAGTCCGATAGTATATACATTTTTTCTTTATAATAAAACTAAATTCTTGCGATTCGCGTTTCCGAACATTGGAACATGGGGGATTATTGTCGCGATTACTTTTTCTAAGACAAACAAAATTATAAATGAAGACAAATATATTCCAGCTAAATCTTTTCCAAATTTAGATGAAAAAGACAATGCGTATCATATGGATATATTGAGTTAAATTATCTGCTTTTAAGAGCACTATTTTAATAAAGCGAACACCGTACCGGCCTTAACATCACCTTTAAATAAAACAAGTCTATTATAAATTGTGACCACTAGAAAACCGAATCGCTACAAATCGATACATTGTTTATGCTCAAAATCGGTAGCTCTGCCGATAACACAAGTTATCGGTATCGGTTAATTGTCAAATAAGCAACTGGTCCATCCCTAGCAATCAAAAGCAAAAACAACGACGATAACATTAAAAAATTCCACCACAGAAATTATTTTGTCTGCGGTTTATAGAGAGTGAGAGTGCGTCGTAAAAGGACATGTATAGATGAAACGCGAGAATACGTTTTGCTCCTTGTAACGAATACAAGTTCTCTCAGAACAAATTCATGCGACGAGACAAAAGGACGCGAATGTAACGCCCGCCGCATATTCTTGGAGATTTTTTCTTGTGTGACATCAAACAAACAGAGCAAAAAATAAATAAAATATGTATTAAAATTGTTTCGACATTAAATATCAAATATTATTAAATGTCTCAAACCATTCGGTATATATTTTAGTGTGTGTGTGTGTAATAAATATATCTATATTGGCGAAAAATACCAATTGAAATGCCATTTTCCCCCTCCCTATCTAAAGCAATTATTTCCTGCCCGTCCAAAAACCACCCATGTCTACCAATTTCTAGTGCTAACAGTGTGTCTAGTGTCTGACGATTGTGATGATGAGATGATATGCTAAAGAGTGTTTTGCAGTGTGTATGGCAATGTATTTGTTGTGTTCTATTGTTATTGTTTTAATAAATAAATGAAAATTCTAGCGTTTATAAGCTACAATAACAACACTACCAACCAAACTCATCATATCTAAATTAATGAGTTACTTAAATAACAAAAACAAAACAAATTGAAGCAAATTGTGCTAAGAGAAAAAAATTGTATGTGAATAAATAATAATTGTATGTCGGGCTTATTCTTGTTGTTGTTGTTGTTTTTCTTTTATCGGATCTTGTGATTTGTTAAATTTCCGTATGCTACCGTGTGTTTTCCCATTGCCGTTTGTTGATAACAAACATTTGTTGTGCTCTAATCCCCATACTACCCACACATCCAACCAGTGTATAACAAAGATTAGATCCAACCCAAACCCCCATCGACAGATGGTCGGTCATTGCCACCACTCCCATCATCTTAAGTGAAGAGTGTAAAACGAGTGTTTTCTTTTCATATCCTCCTGATTGAAATTAGCAACACAACAGATCATGGCCAGAGAATGAAGCCGACCCATTTTTGTCGGCGGCGGCTGACACTAAATATTTGCCTCCGGCGGCGGCGGCTTGACGGCTAAGCCGA
The DNA here is from genome assembly GCF_050003625.1 of Haematobia irritans. Lineage (NCBI taxonomy): Eukaryota > Metazoa > Arthropoda > Insecta > Diptera > Muscidae > Haematobia > Haematobia irritans. The sequence continues at coordinate 62,715,356 of NC_134399.1, read as the reverse complement.
TAAAAAATTATCTATTCGGCGGCGCAAAATTATCTATTATAAAATCAATTTGAAGTTTTACGAATTGTAATAAGATTAGTTGTACAACCAATCCTACAATCAAATTTACATTTTATTCAAATTTTTTGAGCTAAATTTTTGTAAAACTATTACAGCAACATGATACTAATTCATTGAAGGTGGAAAGTTCAAAATTTTGGCAAAAACTATAACAAATGTTATTAAATTTTTCTGATATAAATCAATATTTTAGATTAATTGGCGGCTAAATTTGAGTCGAGATGAGTCGACATATTCGGCGGCGGCGTCGACTGCTAAAAACGGGTCGGCGACGGCTAAAATCGGCGGCGCGACTCGGCGGCTTCATTCTCTGATCATGGCTAATAACGGCTCTGGTGGTGGCGGCAGTCTGGAAGAGGTAGGTGTAACAATAAACTACAATTAGAATTTTATAGTATGTATTCCTATTCTATGGTCTTGTTATTTATAATACCTTCATCCAAAATATAAACTAGTTGATATGTATACTTTTCACTACAGGACAAATATGGGACTTTTCGTACCATTAAAAATTGTTTTGAAATCAAAAAACCAAATTTCGGTTACACGCTCGAAAAAGGGATTCATATATGTTATATGGCAATTATTTTTAGTGCATTATGCATATTACTTAAAGGACTATGGATGGAAACACCTAAATTTAAAATTATATTAAACAATGTATGTCATTATAGAAATTGGCATAAAAACATAATTGCATTAATAATTAACATTTTTATAATTATATTTTAAAAACTTCTTTCTTCTTCTTCTTCTATATATTGCAAATGCCGATTTTTCGAGATCAGATCAATGAGATTTAACTACAGTATAACCTAGGGCTGTCATTCGGGATCGGGATTTCAAAATATAGAATCCCGGGATTTTTTTTCGGGATCCCGAAATTTTCGGGATTCTTTAAATATTTTAAGTATGTTAATAACAATCTACAGCTCCAAAAATTGTTGTACATTAAAACAATTTAGTTTAATTAAATTTTATTGACAAAAAAAAAAAAATATACACACACACACAAAAGAACGTAAGAGTAAATTAAAAAGAAATTTTAAATTGCTATCATACTTAACGAACACTTAGTCCAACTCAATATTGTGAAAAAAACCCATTTCATACCGCTATGTTATCTTTCTCAGCAAAACATTTTAGGGATTGTGTTAGATTAGGCTTATTTTCTTATACTTGTGATAATCCTTTTGTACTTCTATGTAAGTAAAAATATCACGGCATCCAAATTTTTATCAGATAAACACGATCTTGTATAAAACCAACATCTCATCATTGCTTTTTATTTTATGTGGAACGAATTTCATTTCACATGAACTCATTACAGTGGATAATGGATATACGAAACTCAGTAAAATACACAATTTTTGTTTCTTATATGCGTTTTTTTTCTTATAGACAATTATTTTCAAAAGAAAAAGAGGATATGGTGTTTTTAATGGTTTTTTATGCATAATTTTATTATATGAGATTTGCTTATCTACCGTAATCAAAGGACCATATCGTTTACTTCCTTTTTGATAAAATTGTGCTGCTTAGTATGCCTCATGTATAATAAATTGAGGAGGTACTTTTCAAAACATGATTATTCAACTTTTTGTGTTTTTGCACAAATTGAGAAAATAGTTTCTTGGGTATGCCCCTATATATTTAACCCGAAATTTTGGTGCATTATTAAAGGCGTAAAGATTAGTCACTGTTTTGTGTAGGATTTAAAAAGTTGCCACTTCTATATTTGGAATAAATGTATGATTTAAAATGGAATAATCTTGTTTGTTGTTGTTGTTGTTGTAACAGTTTATTGTGATTTCATCCATTTTTGGTACTTTGGTACTTCAGCTTGTGGCCAGATCGAGGAACCCTGCGACTAAGGTGGGGTGCGCCCAGAGTGACCTGGCGGTAAGTCGGGTTGGTTTAGCTGGGCAAGAGAAAGATGACGCGTGTCGTGTGGCCCTTGGTTGCAAATTGGACATACGTCAGCTACGCTGCTATCAATCACTGATAAATAGGAATTGAGGCGGCTGCACTTGCCTGATCTTAACTGGGCTAAAACTACCCTAGTCTGCCGTGGGAGGTCTCTTTCCTCCGGTGCTATGGGCGGTGGACGGACTCCGAGAACAAGATTAACCTTGTAGCTTCTCACCGCTTCATCTACAGTATCTTCATGAATCCTGTTCAAACCTGCCTGGTACGCTGCTTGATGTAGAGGTTCTCTTTTGTAGCGCTGGATCTTGCGCTCTAGATTATGTATATCAACCCTTACGTTCCTGGGTGGTGGTTGTGCATCCATGAGATGGTGGTTTGCGATAACAACCCAGGAGATACTGCTTTGACAACATGTAGTTGTGTCTTCGCACAGGGATGATCTTTGTCACCACATAAAGGTGATCCAGGGGTGTGCTGAGTAGACACCCAGTCGCAGTTCTAAGGGCAGCGTTCTGACAGGTTTGAATGTTATTCCACTGCGTATCACTAGTTTGCGGTGTCCGCACTGGCGTTCGGCGTGGTCGGAATTATTTCCCCATCGACACTAATATTCAACTGCTTGCGTACTTCTGCCGTCCATGAATAATTTTGTTTTGATGCGGCTGGTTGGAATAATCATGTTTTGATTCAAACCACTGTGGATTAATCTTGTTTTGCTGAAACTAATTAGGTATCAGATATATTAAGTTGAAATAAAACAACATTAGGTTCATTTTAATCTAAAGAAATTAATTTTTTTTTTATTTTTTTTTTTAATTTTTACATTGGGTTCATCCTTAAATAACTCAAAACTGAAAAAATAATTCATAGTATTTTTTATTATTATTTTTTTAATTTTTACATTGGGTTCATCCTTAAATAACTCAAACTAAAAAAATAATTCATAGAATGTTTTATATATTTTTTAAATTCGTTTAGCATTCTCGTGTTCAAAGCAATCGCAATCCTCTGTAGGTTCGTGATCATTGTTGTTGTCACATTCAATGTCGTTTCTTTCATTCATTATTCTGTTATACCAAGACAATCATAGTTTGTTCCAAAAATGTATATTTGAAATGGATAATGTCATTCTGAAGTGGAATAATCTACTTTTGATGAAATTATGCATTTTTCAATAATTTTCCTGGTGTAATTATTGACATTTTGAAACATTTTATTTTCGCAGAGTATTCAATTCAATGCTACCAAACAAAAAAAAAAAATATTTTTTATTCAAACGTGGAATAATCATGTTTTGAAAAGTACCTCCTCAATTATTACTCAAAGTGTACCATAAATGTTTTTTAACTCAATTGGTCGGGTATGAGATCTAAGGGCCGTTTACACTGAGTGAAGACTAAATTTATTAATAATCAATCATAAAAGCCCACAATTTTAACCAATTGGAATGATTTTTTCTGGATCCGGAAAAATCCCGGGGATTCAAAATAAAAAATAAATCTCGGGATTTCGGGACGGGATTTATCCCGGGTGACAGCCCTGGTATAACCTCTCAATAGCCGGAGTCTGCAATAGTCCGAATAGCTCAAGTGGACACTTTTTAAATATTTCCCAGAAAAAACTGTGGGACATGTCATCTTTGAGCTGTCGAGACGTAGAAGGCAAAAATTCGAAATTTGCTATCTTTTTCATGCAAAAAGTTCGACTTTCGGCTAGAAATTTCATTGAAGTACAGAAAACCGGTTAACCGATGCTTAAAACTTGGTTTTCGATTAACCGACCATTTTGTCACAATCCGACTACCCTTTTTTAAAGGACTCCGCTTAACTGATTAACTGCTGTCGGTTTTGTAAACCCTAATCGATAGTCGATAAAAAGCAGATTAAATACGTATATAATTCAATTCTTGCCAGTATATATAGGGAAGACTAGAAATAATTACAATCCGATATGAACTTTTGCACGGTAATTAGTGGGCCAGAATTGAAATATGGGGTCGCTTTACACGGGGGCTATATACACTAATGAACCGTTATGGATCATTTTTTGTGTCTTTGGGGATCGGTTTATCTGGGGCTATATATATATATAAATATAGACCGATTTGGACCAAGTTTGGCATGGTTGTTAGCGGCCATATACTAACAGAATGTACCAAATTTCAACCCAATCGGACGAAAGTTGCTCCTCCAAGAGGCTCCGGAGGTCAAATCTGGGGATCGATTGGTATGGGGGCGAAATATATCTATGGACCGATATGGAATAATTTTTTTTATAGTCGCTAGAGACTATATACTTACATCACGTACCAAATTTCCACCAGATCGGATGAAATTTGCTCCTCCAAGAGGCTCCGGAGGTCAAATCTGGGGATGGGTTTATACGGAGGCTATATATAGTATAGATATGGATCGATATGGACCAATTTTTGAATTGTTGTTAAAGACCATATACTAACAATACGTGCCAAATTTCAACCGTATCGGATTTATTTTGCTCCTCCAAGAGGTTCCGGAGCTCAAATCCGGGGATCGGAGTATATGGGGACTCTATACAATTATGGACCGATACGGATAATTTTTGGCATGGTTGTTAGAGACCATATACTAACACCACGTACCAAATTTCAACCGGGTCGGATGAATGTCGTTCCTACAATAGGTTCCGGAGGTCAAATCTGCGGATCGGTTTATATGGGGGCTACATATAATTATGGACCGATATGATCCAATTTTTGCATGGTTGTTACAGACCATATACTAACACAACGTACCCAATTTCAACCGGATCCTCCAAGAGGCTCTGGAAGTCAAATCTGGGGATCAGTTTATATGGGTGCTATGCATAAACGTGGTCCGATATGGTCCATTTTCAATACCATCCGACCTACATCAATAACAACTACTTGTGCCAAGTTTCAAGTCGATAGTTTGTTTCGTTCGGAAATTGCGTGATTTCCACAGACGGGCGGGCGGATGGACGGACATGCTTAGATCGACTCAGAATTTCACCACGACCCAGAATATATACACTTTATGGTGTCTTAGACCAATATTTCGATGTGTTACAAGCGAAATGACCAAGTTAATATACCCCCCACCCTATGGTGGAGGGTATAAAAATAATCGGGTTTACATGTCAAAGACGTCAACTTGAACAATTACAAATTTGATTGGCCACCAGAACTCAAGCGCCGCCGATTGGAATGGTTTGGACATTCGACATAAACAACGTTAAAGATCTGGGCAGACAAACGTTTCTGCCACAGACATGGACATTTCAAGGGGAATCAGCACCATCGCACTCAGAACTGGGACTGGTCCATGAGTATCGGGGACCTGTCCTGAACCGGTACTGGCGTTGATCCGTTTCTCTAAAGTTATGATACATTAACTATTTGTTTGAACTAATCTCATATACATACTAAAAATCTAAATCGTATTCTATTTCTTTGATAGAAATAAAAAAGGAATATATTAAAAAACTTTTTTTGATCCCTTTACAGATGGCTGCAATGAATTGTACAAATAGCGGTGGTGCATTGGGTGCAGCAGCAGCCTTAAACTCCACTAATAGTGATTTGTGGAAAGAATGTGTTAATTGGCTAATACGTTGCAAAGTTATACCGCCAGACCACATGGCGAATGAGGAAATCCGTGTGCTTGCTTTAACATTACGCGATGGTGTTTTGCTTTGTAATTTGGTGATATATTTGGATCCAAAATGTTTAGATCCCAGCGAAATGACAAAAAGACCACAAATGGCACAGGTATGTAGTTTAAATATCAATAAACCATACAACTCAGTTCTACTATACTACGGAAATGAACAAAAATCTCGAATTTCTCTTTTTGAATGACTAAACTAAAAAAGTAATACAAGTAATCCTGTCAGAGATCCAGATTTCTTAATTCATTATTCACAACCTTCTAAAAAACTCTGGAAGTTAATCATGAATTCCTTCTTTAAACCAATTTCGATTTCAAATTAGATTTTAGGCTTGTCACTTGACAATGAATATTTGTAAAATATTATCTTCTTCTGCGAAATCATCATGAGGAGAAGTTTGGGGAATTTATGCTTCTGCGTTAACTCCCAATGTCTAAGGTGCCAAAGAAATGTTTGCCTTGACACGTGATACTGTTGCTCTTCCCCATGAGGATGTATATCAAGTAATCATCCCTCATTTACCATGTCCTACCCTACCCATAACTAGGAAGTTGCTTCTGTAAATCAACCTTTTGTGACGTTTGACTTTTAGCGAGCTTCGTATAAATATTCTTGTGGATGGTGGTAACAGGGTTGTGAATACAGAAGACGATATTTGTTGGCATATAGAAAAGTTTCATAACATCTGCATATTTTCTTTTGTTCTTCTAAATTTATATACTGTTTTCTTGGAACAGGAAGATTCCATTATAAATGTTAAGTGTTTTTAAAGTATAACTAATTGGCTGCATGAATAAGGTAAATATTGTGCATTGAGTGTACACTCAAAATTTTAGAAAAGACCAGAGACATAGGTAACAACCAAAAAGTAAAGTGGTCAAAACACTTGAAATTGTAAAATGGTTGCGTGGGGATCTATACTGACAAGGGAGGAGTATGCTATCCATACGACTGTGATTTGGTACTTACTGGCAAATTAAAGGAGGTAGGTCAACATGTAACTATGTCTTCGCCCAGGGTGGATATCAAGATAATTTGCATCTGTCTCCGTCCCTTCTCCATTGCCACCTTTCAAAAATTGGTTACTACACACAAAAAGTTTTTTTGATTTCAATCACGAAAATCGCGGATTCTATCATTTTTTAATTGGAATGTCTTCAATCACGAAAAAGATAGTATCAATCACACAATTTGATTGAAAACCAACACGATTTTCAATTAAAAATTTAATTTAATTTTGTCACGGAATCAATTAATTGTGTGATAGAATCAATTAATTGTGTGATAGAATCAATTAAAAAAGTGATTGGTTTTTGACATAAAATTCAATCACAGTTTTAATTGAATCAATTAAAATTTTAATTAATTTCGCGACAATAATCAATCAACTATTTGATTGATTCAATTAAATTATTAATTGATATTGGCAATAAATTTCAATCACAAAATGTATATATTGCGCCCTCAAAATATTTTATTTATTTATTTATTCAGTCATCAATACAAAGGAAGCCAATAAAGGCCTATTATTAGTTTTATTTGAATTAAAAGAAAATATTAGTTTCTTATAAAAAAATAATTTATTTTTCTGAATTATGCTATAGACTAAAGAATTTGGTTTTTGTTATTTTTGTGTTTTGTTCTAACATAACTTAGACATACAATTATGATCAAGAACAACTAAAGGGTTAACAATATAAACTATATCAATCATTATCTTCCTTATCATATTAACGATGTCAGCATGTTCCTTCTAATATTTAGATGCGCCTAGAATTTCCAATAAATCAGCAGCCTGTAAGCTAAATTAGTTTTTCTGAAAGTAAACAAAATAATTCTATTTAATTTTTTTTTTTTCAAATAAAAGTTAATTTTGTTAAACATTACCTGCATAGAATATCAAATTCAATTCTTAGTTCCAGGTTGCAGATTTATAATCTTCTTTTTCCGTTGTAGTCTTTTAGCATAAAAAGGTGTATTAAAGGGCTCGGTAATTTAATTTTAGTAACAATTCCTTTTCAAAATTTCCACACATTGATATCGTCTAATATTAAAAACAAAATATATAAATGGAAAATACATATTTTTATTTTTTTTCGGATATTTTTCATTTCATTTGCAGCTCATTAGTTTATATATCAGATATACTGCTCTCTACTTGGGTTCAAACTGAAAAAGGCAGGTCAAACAAACATGCAATTTAATGCCAACGCTACTTCGCAACTTCAAGGTGAATCTTCCAATAAACCCATACCGCTCTTGGTTTTAAGAAAACTAGGAGTGAAAAAAATTTACAATTTTAAAAGAAAGACGGTACCCACCTTTTGATTGCAAACATATTCTTATATATTTGATAAAATTATGAGCTGATGAGATTGATTGATTATTTCACGAAATCAATTTGCTCATTAAAAGAAATAAATAAAAAATATATTATTTTAGTCCGTTTAATGTAAACAGGCTTCAATGGAAAACGGTATTCACATTTCACAATTGCTTACTTTCAATAAACGTAGATTGTTTTCCATTTTTACAGTACCACAAAACACAAACACAGGTAATTTAAAATGCGTTCTGTCATATATTTTTTCAAACCTTTACCACTCATTTGTTGTTGCACACTTTATTTATTTCAACCGTTTGCTATGTTGTTGCGTTCAAAATATTTATGCACACATTTTGAATACAGCAGACAGAATGTCGCCAATCATGTTTTTCAATTTACGCAAAAAACAAAACCCAAACGTTCGCTACGAATTACTTCCACAGACTGATCTCTCCACCATACATTGTTGAATAAATACCCATTCTCTTGTTCTCTTTTCGCTCTTTCCATCGCTCAAAATTATTCAACTTTAATCACAAAGGTGATTGTATCAATCACATATGTAATTGGAAACGGAAAATTTTTCAATCACGTTTGTAATTGAAATTTATTTCCGAATTGATTAACAAATTGATTGAATCAATTAATATTTTAATTGGAAACGTTACAAATATCAATCATTTTTTTAATTGGTTTTTATTCGGATTTGATTAAATAATTAATTGAATTAATTAACATATTAATTGAATCCGTTTCCAAATTCAATTAAGTGTTTAATTGAAAAAATTTCGGTGATAATTTTTTGTGTGTATGTTTTTTGTGTATCTAGCTGGACCAGAACTCTATTAACGGGATTCTAAAATGGGTGATTTCGTCTATGGGAAAAGTTTTCATTTTGTTTAAAATTATGACTCGTTTTGTTAAATAAATTAGATAGCTGACAAATTTTACAGTAACGAAAGTGTTTTTAAAACCTTTGCAACGATGTGTAATATATATCTGAAAATGATTAGTTACTGTATGTGGAATTAAATCTGGTCTGATCTCAATAAAGACCGAGAGAAATTTGAAATTTTAATCAAACGAATGTTTATAATCTTTGCTTCAATTTTTTCATTGAACTTAACACACGAATCTATTTAAATAAATAGTTTTTAAAGTAACTGATATATGTATGATTCTTTAGATTTAAGATAAAAACACTTCAGATATAGGCTAAGACTTATTTTGAGAATTTCGCACCTTTTTTATGGATTTGAGGAAACATTTTTAATTTGAATTAACTTTTATAATATATAAAACAAACATGTCAGTCACCTACAATTTTGGTATCCCTACTGACTCGCTCTACCCATTAGATAGAGGACTAAAATATCTATCTTTCAAATATAAATCTGGATGCCCATCTTTTCCCATTTCGCTACAGTGCCAGAGTTGCCATTTTGGTCCGATCGGACCAAAATTGGTCCAAAAAATTATGAATTTTTAAATTTGGTCCGATGGACCAAATTGAATTTGGTTGATTTTGGTCCATTTTCGGTATTTTTTTCAAAATTTTGTTTAGAAATAAAATTTTTACTAAATTTTCTATATAAATAAAATTTTTACTAAATTTTCTATATAAATAACATTTTTACTAAATTTTCTATAGAAATAAAATTTTGACAAAAATGTCTATGGAAATAAAATTTTAACAATATTTTGCCAAAATTTTGTACAGAAATAAGCTCAAAAAAATTTATATAGATACAAAATTATGCAAAAATTTCTTATAAGAAGGAAATTTTGTAAAAATTTTATATAGGAATAAAATATTGCGATAACCATCTATAGAAATAAATGTTGACAATAGAAATAAAAATGACAAATTTGCTATAGAAATAAAATATTGACAAAATTTTCTATAGAAATAACATTTTGGCAAAATATTCTACATAACTGAAATGTTGACAAAATTTTCTATAGAAATAGCTTTAAAATTTTTTTATATAGATACAAAATTATGCAACAATTTTGTATAGGAAGAACATTTTGTAAAAATTTTATATAGAAATAAATTTTTGCGATTACTATCTATAGAAATAAAATTTTGGCTACATTTTCAATAGAAATAAGAATTTGGTTTAATTTTCTAAAGAACTGTAATTTTGACAAAATTTCCTAATGAACTAAAATTTTAATAAAGTTTTCTATATATAAAAAAAAATTGGCAAAATTTTCTATAGAAATAAAATTTTGACTAAAGTTTCTAAAGAAATAAAATTTTGACTAAATTTTTTGTAGAAATAAAAATTAAATAAAATTTTCTACCGAAGTAAAATTTTTTGAAACATTTTAACTTTGAAATGATATTAATTTGGGAATATTATCATTTGACTCGTTTATCCTTTTTATGTTATTATAATATTGTAAAGTTATTACGATATTACTAAATTAAAATAGTAGATGTGAATAGCTTTGTGCACTGAAAAAATATTGTCGTCTCCTTAAAATACGAACGCGAATTTTGGTTATAATAGCATTTGGGAATTTCTTTTATATAAACTGTTTTCCTTGTCCAAAAGACGATAAAGTCGTTTTGTCCTTATAATTAAGTGATTCAACTTAAAAATGGGTATGTTTTCATGAAAGAAGGAAGAATTAATGAAATGGTTTTTAAATGTGAGGAGTTTTTGCATCTTAACCACAAACCAAAATAGCGTTCAAAAATAGAAGATGTTTTTCAACACTTTATTTTAAAAACGTATATATACAATAATTTCTACTTGAAGTCGAGTCTGAATTTGGAAATTTAAGTTGGCGTTAGCACGTTTTTAAAGCACTTTGATAGCTCATGAAGAAAAGGAAAATGTTTTTACTGGGAAATGTAAACTATAGGTATTTTCTACAATTTAAATAAAAGTAATGTATTTCGAATTTTTCACAATTTCAAATCCAAACGAAAATTTTATTTAAAAAAATGACAAATCATTTTTTTACCAAATCCAAAGCATGCTTAGATCATTTAATATTTTAAAATAACAAGTAAATAAAATAGAGGTGTTGGGAAGGTAGCTCCCACAAAACGAAGGACTTCCAGTAAAAAATTTGTGATAGTAATCAAAATGTATCGAATACGCAAACAGAGCTAATATGCCTTAGATATTGTTACAGTCTCACAGAAGTGGAATTAAAATGAAAATAATATGCATTGTAAGTGAAATAAAGCCTTTAAGTCAAAAATGTGACTTTTGATACAAAAAAATTTTGCTTTTTTTCTAGCTATTTTTTAGCATTTTTAAGCTTTTTTTAGCTATTTTTTTGGGCAAATCTAGCGGTTTTTGGTGAAACAATTCTGGCAACGCTGGATATTATTTACATAGACCTTATAATAGACCTGTTCATGTAACTAATACAAAACTGAACAAAATATCTAAGAAACAAGCAGATACTTACTAACCTATCGCTTCAATATGATGATAGAGGGTATATGAGCTTTTGTCCTGCCGAATTAATTTTCATTTTCACAATAACCAAATCTGTGGATGTGTGATGTTTGTTACGGACTCATCTTCTGCAAGCAAAATTTTGTGATTTTTAATTTGTCTATTTCCTTTTAACTTTACTATAGAAAATACTCTCGACCCACAAGGCAATTTATGCTACAGCCAAAATTTCATAAGCTCCTACCCACACAAGCTGTACGCTTAGATGTGTCACAGTAACTATGACACTTCTATCCTTGGTTACTTGGAATTAGTTCTTGCTTTTATTAAAATACCAGCCGACACGTTTTTCTTGTCCGAAGTCAAAGGATATTTAGCCATTTCAAACCAAAATCACAATTAAATCTCTTATCGTTTTTCTTGTTGTTTATTGTATTAATAAAATAGACTACACTATATTAAATTACGTTTTGTTTGTTTTGTTTTATTTGTTCTTTTTTTTTCTATTTGATTTCTGACCAAGCCATGTACTTTGCATTTTGTTTGTACACGTTTTGGCTCCTTCCGACGTTAAGTTAAAGTTGAAATTTGCGAGAATTCGGAAATGGTAAAATATACGGAAAACATAAAAAATAATAATTGGCTACACAAAAAAAAAAAAATACTTTTTTTGGTTGAATCATGAAATTAATCCTATTGATTTTTAATTAACCTCGATCACGGAAATCATTAAAAATTAATTGATCCACTTAGTTTATTTCAGAGGTTTTTGTTGGGATTAGTTTTCCGGTCATTTTATGTAGCTCCGTTAGGCAGTTTATAGAAAGTAAATTGCAAATATCTTCTCTCCGATTAACTTTAACTGGAAAAATTTTAGCATTTATGGTCCTAAGTGTCATATGGGATATATAGGCAAGATGGCAGATTTAGAAGTTCATTAGCTAACATAGCACTAACGGATCTTCATTAAATCGGGAATATTTTTTTTAATTCAATAAATTGTATAGGCCAATTTTGAGGTTGTTGTCATAAAAAAAACTTTTTCTCGTAATAAATCTTTGGTGGACTAAAATTTTATTTCTGAGGAAAGAATTATTTTTTTGGATGTACTAACAAAATTGTGTGACCTATATTCGTCGACACATTTACTCTAACGAAACATTTCTTTTACATGAACACATTTTACTCCTACACTGAAAGACGAGTTTCCTTATCTGAGCAACGAGCAAAATTTTAGACAAAATTTTTCTTTGACGCGAAAAACTTTTCTTAAAAGCAAATAAAAAATATTAGAGACAATCGTTGTTTTGTTTGTCATAAATTCGGGTTTATTTGCTCTTACAGAAAATGCTTTACATTAAAGAGGAATTTCCTTTGTCTAAAATTTCGATACGGAGGAAAGTATTTCTTTTGGCGTAGAAAATGTTACAATAAAAAACAAGTAAGGAAAGTCTAAAGTCGGGCGGGGCCGACTATATTATACCCTGCACCACTTTGTAGATCTGAATTTTCGATACCATATCACATCCGTCAAATGTGTTGGGGGCTATATATAAATGTTTGTCCCAAATACATACATTTAAATATCACTCGATTTGGACAGAATTTGATAGACTTTTACAAAATCTATAGACTCAAAATTTAAGTTGGCTAATGCACTAGGGTGGAACACAATTTTAGTAAAAAATATGGGAAACATTTAAATCTGAAGTAATTTTTAGGAAACTTCGCAAAAGTTTATTTATGATTTATCGCTCGATATATATGTATTAGAAGTTTAGGAAAATTAGAGTCGTTTTTACAACTTTTCGACTAAGCAGTGGCGATTTAAGAAGGAAACTATTGGTATTTTGACCATTTTTGTCGAAATCAGAAAAACATATATATGGGAGCTATATCTAAATCTGAACCGATTTCAATCAAATTTGGCACACATGACTATATTACTAATTGTACTCCTAGTGCAAAATTTCAACCAAATTGGGCCAAAACTCTGGCTTCTGGGGCCATATAAGTCCATATCGGGCGAAAGATATATATGGGAGCTATATCTAAATCTGAATCGATTTCAACCAAATTTTTCACGCATAACTACAATGCTAAATCTACTCCCTGTGCAAAATTTCAACCAAATTGGGCCAAAACTCTGGCTTTTAGGACCATATTAGTCCATATCGGGCGAAAGATATATATGGGAGCTATATCTAAATTTGAACCGATTTCAATCAAATTTTGCACACTTGACTATACTACTAATCTACTCCTAGTGCAAAATTTCATCCAAATTCGGCCAAAAATCTGGCTTCTGGGGCCATATAAGTCCATATCGGGCGAAAGATATATATGGGAGCTATATCTAAATCTGAACCGATTTCAAAAAAAAATTTACACACGTGACTATACGACTAAGTGTTATGTTTGTACAAAATTTCAAGCAAATCGGTATAAAACTCTGGCTGCTGGGTCCATATTAGTGCATATCGGGCGAAAGATATATATGGGAGCTATATCTAAATCTGAACCGATTTCTTCCAAAATCGATAGGGTTCTATTCTTACCCAAATTAGGAACATGTGCCAAATTTGAAGGCGATTGGACTTAAATTGCGACCTAGACTTTGATCACAAAAATGTGTTCACAGACAGACGGACGGACAGACATACCCTGTTCCACAGTGTGGCGCAGGGTATAATTAGCGAAGTACAATGAAACGTCAAAATGGCAAACATTTTGCTACAAATTATTAAGCTTGCGATATGGCTTGGTTCGTATAAAAAAATACTTTCCTCTGGATCGAAATTTATGGTAAAAAAATTCAACAATTGCCTCTAACCGTTTTTGTTTGTTTTTAATGAACATTTTTAGCATTAAAAGAATAGGTTAGGTTAGGTGGCAGCCCGATGTATCAGGCTAACATAGACTATTCAGCCCATTGTGATACCACATTGGTGAACTTCTCTCTTATCAATGAGTGCTGCCCGATTCCATTTTAAGCTCAATGACAAGGACCTCCTTTTTATAGCCGAGCCCGAACGGCGTTCCACATTGCAGTGAAACCACTTAGAGAAGCTTTGAAACCCTCAGAAATGTCACCAGCATTACTGAGGTGGGATAATCCACCGCTGAAAAACTTTTTGGTGTTCGGTCGAAGCAGGAATCGAACCCACGACCTTGTGTATGCAAGGCGGGCATGCTAACCATTGCACCACTGTGGCTCCCCGAAAGAATACTTTGTTGGTCTAAAATTTCTCAGACATTGAGAAGTGATCGATGACACCTTTATTAATTCGAGTGTACGCATCGCTTGATGGTTCTGGGTTGAGTTCTGGCAATACACTGAACCGTTCTGTCGATATGTTGTAATTCTCGAACTGAGCTTGTAATTGCGTGAGCCAGACAACTGGATTTTCCTTTAAGAATCTTGGGATTTTTAGGTCACTTCCACAGGTTTTTTTAGTTCTTAGCACCTTTTCCGTAATCGAACCGCGGACCATACAGTTTATAAGCCAAAACACTATTCACTGGGCTCGTAGCTGTTATTGTCATCAAAAGACAATTATCGCTGTAGCCATCAAAACGAAACACGTTTTCGGTACGCGTTTTCCAAAATGTTTTTCTCTCTGTGTAATTTCTTTTATTCAAAATTAGCTATATGACTTTTGCGACATATGTATTATACCATCGTAATTGTATGTCGCAAAAGTCTCAGTTTGAGATGGGCCAACCAAGGCCGTATTCAGGGGGGGGGGATGAGGGGGATCAAACCCCCCCCCCCCCGAAATGAATGAATATTTTTATATAAATAAATAAATATTTTTAGCTGCATAGAAAAATCTTATCGAAGATGTTGAAGAAAAGCTGGAGGTTTTATTTTGAAAAACGCTTACCTATAAAACTTGCACAAATCATAGAATACTAGTTGAAAAGCCCGTCAAGCGATGGTCGAAAAAAACAGATTGTTTTTGTTCTCGCACCACAAATTTCATTTTTGGAAAATGTCTTTCTGCTTTTTATTTGTGTTTGTTGTTCTTTTTGTGAACATGACTCGCTTTGTTTGGCCATAGCAACAACAACGAAACAGCCAAACACACATGTGTAAATGAAATGGCGCAAAACCTGCGAAAAGAACCTGCCTAATTCAGCGATGGAAGCACTTGGAGAGTGCAATAAAGAGATATTTCCAAACGTGCATATTCTTTTAAAAATTTTGGTCACTTTGCCAGTTACTCAGGGATGGAAAATACAATTTTTAAGAAAGTACGAAAAAGGTATTTTTTGAGCGGAAAGGTACTTTTTACTAAATTTCAACAAAAATTTCACTGGAAAATTATTGTCAAGAGACTACATTTTAAAGAAAATAAAATTTTGACAAAAGTTTCTATATAAATAAAATTTTGCAAAAATTTTCTATAAAAATAAAATTTTGCAAAAAAATCTGTAGAAAAAAAATGTTGCAAAATTGTTTCTATAGAAATAAAATTTTGCAAAAATTTCCTATAGAAATAAAATTTGTACAAAATTTTCAATTGAAATAAAATTTTGACAACATTTTCTACCGAAATAAAAAATCGATAATATAGAATCGCATTCTTTTTTCGACTAAAACATTCTTGAAGTTCAATAAAATCCTGTTTTTGACTATGTCTTTTACAAAATCGAGATTTTCTTCCCACATGACCATGTCTGTTTTGCCATATTTGTAAAAGACTATTAGCAAATAAGGATGATAAAGACTTTCTCAAAATATTAAAATATTTTATCAAAGCTATTGTACCATAAATCTGATATCGACTCAAAAATGTCTACACAAAAGGTACTAAATCATTCGCGGGGGGTACTACGGTACTGACCGGGGTGAAAAAGTATTGAAAAAAAGTACTATAGCACTGCATTTTCCATCCCTGCAGTTACTACGTACTCATCCGAACTTTCATTTTCAACAATGAAGAGATTAAAGACGTATCTTAGAAATTCGACTAGCGAGAGTAGATTCAATGGATTGGTTCATCACCGAATAAATGTGCCGACTGAAGAAGTAATTGATTTATTTGCTGCCCAAAAAGCCCGTCGGCTCAATTTAATATTATAAAAATATTGTGTACATACCTATGCATAAATAAAATTTTCTACACATGAGATAATATGATTATTTTTTTTTCAAGTTGACACCCCCCCCCCCCCCCCCCCCGAATTAAAATCCTGGCTACGGCCTTGGGGCCAACCATGGATGCTGTTAGAAATGAAAAAAATAAAATAAACATTTTCACGTATTGTAAAAGATGTCAATTTATCACAAAAATGTTATATATTTTTTATCCAAATAAAATATTTTACAGTGAAGAGAAACTTGCGAACAATGTTCGTTTGGGAGGAATGAATCAGTTACTGCGTGCAGGGTGTCGTATAATTTATATAACTTATACTCACATAAATCTGGATAATCTACCAAGAAGCGCTTATTAACTTCTGCAGACATGTATATATTAGGGCTGTTTTCTTTTAGCACTGGATACCCTAAGCCGTGAAGGACTAAGAGAAAACAGAGTACTCGCTTATCCAGGACATCTCCAAAAATATACAACACTGTCATCAGCTGTTTAAAAACAATCACAGAAAAGAAGTGAAATCTGGCATTTTTAATGTATGAAATGCTCCAATTAGTAATAAATATTTACTGCTGCGATTATTTATGACACTGTATCACTTTGAATTTCATGTTTTTTGATAAATTAGTTACAATAAGTTGCTATTGTGAATCACTTTATCAAAATACAATCCGGCAACATCGGCGCGACTTGCACTGATGAGTTGTTCTGGATAGAACACCAGTGCAACGATGTTCTGGATAGCCCATACAAATGTTGCATCCAGTGCTAAAAGAAAACAGCCCTATTGATAACAATATAAAAAGATATTTATTTATTTGGAATTTGAATGGCAGAACATTATCTTCCAATATTAGAAATTCGTTCCATCTAAAAGAAATTCAATACAATGTTGATATATTCTGACATTGCTTTGATAACCGAACCACATTTTTTTGGAATCCATCTTAATTGCTTGTTTTTCTGTATATAAAATTATGTGTCTATCAATATTAATTTCCACTTTGCACTAGCTTTTGTAGCAAGGAATACATTCCGATTCCATGCTTTATATGTAAGTCGTTTGTTATCTAATTTTATGGATTCTCTCCTAACAAACCTTTGAAACAATGGTAACAGGTGCGTTACAGTGCTATACCACATGTCTGGGTTAGACGTGGTTCACAAAAAGTATCACCACATTGAAAAAGCAGAATGGCACACATAAACAAATCGACCACATCCAAGATGAGAGCTATTCATTATTCATTCATGCAATTTGTGACATAAAATGCCGCAGCCACTGGCAATCTTCCTTGTATGTTCTCGGACTTCATCTGCGGTGATGTGAAGACTCAGTTAATAAAAAGTTTGGTTTTATGAGTTATATTTTATGTGGTATTTAATTCTTATTGTTATGATTGTACAAAATGATAAAATTGTTTCATACTTGTATACTCAAACACGAAAGAGCTCATCAGGATAGAACTGATTTCAGAAATTTTTAACTAAATAACATTAACAATGCCGTCCTGATATAAAATATGTTACACATAATATGCTAAAGTGAACCCTCTATGGCACTAAAGTTAATTTAACGCAAACTATGAAATTTTTTTAACAAGTTTAAAACATTTGTCGAATAGGACTCTTTCGCTCGTGAAATAAATCAGTTTCAGCTCAAAGACATTTGAATTTATATATTGAAACATGAAAATTCGAAAAATGCCATTTTTTTCTTTAGAGCAAAATGAAAATTGGAAAGAGATCGAAGTGTTGCTGATGAATACTTGAAAGGAATCGCGCATTTCATCTATTTCCAATTGTTATGTTTAGAACAAGATAATGCTGGAATTTGAGGAGGAGCGATCTGAATGTGATGAATTTAAAAAAGAACTCGCGCGCGACAATAAAATAATAGGCAGCATTTTTAGTTCTCCTTAATTGTCTGCATTTCTAGTTACGGCATTTGGAATTCAATACCGTACGTATTTTGTTAACCAAAACTGAAGATCAAAACTACTTCGTTTAGGGCAGTTTTTGATTTGTATACCGACATTAACTTTTCCCACACTGGTAGAAAAAGTTTCGTTAATACGATGAATTACTACGTACGAAATTCTTCATTAAAAGTCAGCCAACGTAGCATTTCATAACAACAAGGTAATTTTACGTTACATTTACGAAACCCTTGGAATACATTTCGTAGTATTAACGAATAATTACGTTGCTATAACGTAGTCTTTTCGTTGTTTTTAACGAAAATTATTCATTGTATGAATGAAACTTATTCATTGAATGGATGCAGCTTATACGTTGTATGAATTGTGTAACACAAACGTTATATAAATGGAACCCAACCAATTATTATTATTTTGTTTTGTTAAGATCTTAGAAATATAATTTGTATAAAGTAGGAAATAATACGATTTCTCCAATTTTTTTGCCACTTCGGTTAATTCCGGTAATTGTTACATCTGAAAGTTCACTTTCCAAAATTTACACCAAATATCTTGCGAATATAAAAAAAAAATTAACTCACCCACGATCTATGTTTATAATTCACAACGAAACTCTAATGAGCCTGTATACTCTTCAGCGAAAAGATCGTAAATGATGTATAATACAAACGACCAAATAAAGGTTTGCCCATCCAATTTTTCAGTTGAACTTTTTACCATTTGTTTTTCAAGATGCACACGGAAGCATGTGCTTATTGTCATGTATACATATGAATGTGCACATTACGTAGACGCCACACACGTATTAGAGAGAGTATGGAGAGGCGTATTAGAGAGAGTATAGAGAGACAGAAATACTCAAAGTCCCATTCGTACTATTAACGAACATATTTCATTAATATGACGAAAGATACCAATTTTAAATATATTTTTTAACGATCCATATCGTTATAAAGGGTGATTTGTTAAGAGCTTGATAACTTTTTTTTTAAAAAAAACGCATAAAATTTGCAAAATCTCATCGGTTCTTTATTTGAAACGTTAGATTGGTCCATGACATTTACTTTTTGAAGATAATTTCATTTAAATGTTGACCGCGGCTGCGTCTTAGGTGGTCCATTCGGAAAGTCCAATTTTGGGCAACTTTTTCGAGCATTTCGGCCGGAATAGCCCGAATTTCTTCGGAAATGTTGTCTTCCAAAGCTGGAATAGTTGCTAGCTTATTTCTGTAGACTTTAGACTTGACGTAGCCCCACAAAAAATAGTCTAAAGGCGTCAAATCGCATGATCTTGGTGGCCAACTTACCGGTCCATTTCTTGAGATGAATTGTTCTCCGAAGTTTTCCCTCAAAATGGCCATAGAATCGCGAGCTGTGTGGCATGTAGCGCCATCTTGTTGAAACCACATGTCAACCAAGTTCAGTTCTTCCATTTTTGGCAACAAAAAGTTTGTTAGCATCGAACGATAGCGATCGCCATTCACCGTAACGTTGCGTCCAACAGCATCTTTGAAAAAATACGGTCCAATGATTCCACCAGCGTACAAACCACACCAAACAGTGCATTTTTCGGGATGCATGGGCAGTTCTTGAACGGCTTCTGGTTGCTCTTCACTCCAAATGCGGGAATTTTGCTTATTTACGTAGCCATTCAACCAGAAATGAGCCTCATCGCTGAACAAAATTTGTCGATAAAAAAGCGGATTTTCTGCCAACTTTTCTAGGGCCCATTCACTGAAAATTCGACGTTGTGGCTCGTTAGTAAGTCTATTCATGATGAAATGTCAAAGCATACTGAGCATCTTTCTCTTTGACACCATGTCTGAAATCCCACGTGATCTGTCAAATACTAATGCATGAAAATCCTAACCTCAAAAGAATCACCCTTTATTAACGATCACATTCGTTTTATAAATGAAATTTTCAATTTCAGTTTGGGAGTATATAAAAGGTCTGTGTTTTAAGGGCTAAAACTTTCCAAAAGTTTCTCTCTATGTGCAAATGATTATAATAATTCCATCTTTGCCAAAACATTTTATTCTAATTCTCGAAAAAATACAAAGTTTATATTCGTAATATCATCGAAACGTATTTCATATAACGAAAAACGAAAACACAAAATTGTCTTTTTACGATTGATTTCATTGTATTAACGATCACTTTCGTTCTTATAACGAAAAATAATCAACGAACCCATCGTTAATAGTACGAGGCATTTTTCTACCAGTGCACAAAATACTGGTCGTTTTGTCCGCCTATTTTTCGGGGCATATGACCGCGATGATGGAGGACATAAAGCCCAAACTAAAATTGGGCTATTTGACCGCCCCAAGGGAGGTCATTACGCCCAAAAATCATTTGGGCAATATAATGTACGGTCGCCATTCTGAACAATTTTGTGGGAAAATCAAATGAAGTAATTTCAAAGTCTTCTTTGCTCGCAGACCCAATAAAGTATATACATACTTATAAAGGGTGGTTAAAATTTCAAGGGCCGATGTTGATTTTGAATAAAACACAAACTATTTAGGAAATTATTGTAATTTTATTTTATTATAATATATTGGTATTACTCAATTATGTATGGAACAAAATATCGGCCAAATGGGCGCCGCGACCTCGGTGGCACACCTTCATCCGATGGTCCAAATTTTCGATGACGCTGAGGCATAATGGAGGTTCTATGCCGTTAATGTGCCGAATTATCTCATTCTTTAGCTCTTGAATTGTTGCTGCCTTATCGACGTACACCTTTTCTTTCAAATAACCCCAAAAAAAAAGTCCAACGGTGTCAAATCACATGATCTTGGCGGCCAATTGACGTGAGATAACACGGCCATTGAATTTGTTGCGCAAAAGAGCCATTGTTTCGTTAGCTGTGTGGTAAGTGGCACCGTCCTGCTGAAACCACATATCGTCCACATCCATACCTTCCAATTCGGGCCATAAAAAGTTGGTTATCATCTCACGATAGCGAACACCATTCACAGTAACTGCCTGACCGGCCTCATTTTGGAAGAAATACGGCCCGATGATGCCGCCAGCCCATAAACCGAAGATTTTCTTCGAAAATTGATCATCCACTGTTGCCATTTCTTGGAACCATTTAACACGTTGTTGGATTGTGTATCTCTCCATGGTTCAAATTTAGTAAGTCTGAAATAGAGAAATGTCAAATAAAATTCGGAAAAAACTTGGCGTTTAGGTATGGTTCACATTCAACATCGGCCCTTACAATTTAACCACCCTTTATTCTGGGTCGTGGTAAAATTCTGAGTCGATCTAGCGATGCTTACGGAGCCTATTGGAAGAGCAAATTTTATCCGACTCCATTTCATATTTAGCTCATATTGCCATTGTAGACAAAATTCAAATTTTACCAACACCTTTTAGATTAGTTAAATTTTACAATTATCATATAAATGAATAATAATTCAGTGCACGTACATATCTATCATTGGCATTTCATCAACTCAGACTCATACATAAAATGCCAAAAAAGTACTCACACGCACATACGCATTGTTTTGCTTTTTCTTTTGGTGGACGTTCATCAACACAACATTCTTTTTTTATAGACGAAGAGAATAAAGAAGAGTATCAGACATACATTTTGTAGATTTCATTGTTGTTCTTTTTGTTATAACTTTGTTTAGGTCGTTTGATCGCTTTGTTAGTTCATGTATACAATAACTGATAAACGGAAGGAAGTAGATGTTTTTTATTATTGTTGTAGTTGTTGATGCTTTTTTTTTTATTGTATTGCATAAAAATAGAAAGATGCAGACAAGAGGAATGCTTAGATAAACAACAAAACGCTACAAATGAATAGCTGGGCCCACTAGATTTTTGAAAGAGCTAGAGGAGAAATGAGAGAGAATGAACAAATATGAACACACGCACATAGATACGTATTCATGCAGTAATACTCTGGTGAGTGGGGCCGAGGGACCATTTGACCAGTAACTGTAATATCAGTAAACTACATATAGGACAATAACGACAATAAATAAAAGATAACAACCAACAACAAATGACATAGTGGCTACGTTAGCAGTGATAAATACAATGAAGTAGGAGACGGCTATGAGTTTGTGATTAAATATTAATGCGTGAGATGTGATTATTAACATATATCAAGTCTTTGAACTTGACTCTTGCATTAAAAAAAAACCTATTCAACTCGCTGTCGTTGTTGTTATTACAGTGGATGAAAATTGTGTGATAATACCTGCTTACATCCATAATGGATGTCATTTGCAAAATAACACCTACATAGTTGATGAATGGAATTTGATCACATTCAGAAGTTACAAGAATGAATGAGAATGTCGATACTACTGCACTCACATCGATTTGCTGATTTGAAATTTAAATAAAACACATGTCAAATTATGAAATGGCCAAATAAATTATTTGGTAGTTAATTTCTTGTCATTTAACATTTAAATATCTGTGGATTTATGACAAAACCCTATAAGTCTAAAAACTCAATTTTACAGGAGGGCGAAAAAACACTTTGACTTAAAACTTACATTTCATACATTTTTAAATAGTTTACGACATTTGTTTTCAATACTACTTACTTTGTGCAATGAAGTTCGTGGTCAATTGGAAGAAATAAAAAACTATGGAAAATGATGGATTATTAACTAAAATTACTTCAGATAGTTTATTATATATAAACAATGAAACGATAACTATAAGGATGTCACCAAACTCAAATTTTTTTGCATAACACTAAAATATTTGGATGCTACATTCTTGGAAAAATTAAGAAGCTAACCAATGCACAAATGACGGTGGCTTATCGACAAGGGAAAGTTTCCAGAAAACTTTTAAAGTGCCACCAATTCAAATTGGTAGAAACTTGATATTGTTCCATATCAAAAACTTCTGAATGAAAATGTGAATTACCATCTTCAGTATAAATTGTTTTTGTGAATACCTTTTGCTGGAAATGTATTCTAATACACAGGCCAACATGGTTCTTGATAATAGTGAATAATCAAATTGCCCGCATATTAATGCAAACGTCATAGAAATATAGATTTTCAGCAAAAAAGAGATACTAACATACTTAAAACTGGGTATTTAATAATTATTAATAATTTTAAAAATTAATATTAATGAAATCGTCTTTAAATTTTTTGACATTCTATATCTGAACTACACCCATAGAAAAAAAACTTTAAACGGCATGCACGTTTCAAAACGATCCGTTAATGAAAATGAATCAACACATATGTGGTGTCAAACGGAGAACAGAACGCGTTGTCAAATCGTAATGGTTACGAATGTATAATCAGGTATGTACGATCAGCTTGACTCGAACCTAGATTAGCACAATGACCTTATTATTCTGTAAGTTTAGTATCCTAAAATTAAGGATGCCAAATATTTTATCACAATACTTTTCCCAATGTAAACGAAGATCCCAAATTTTTATACCCTCCACCATATGTTAGTAAGGGGGTATATTAACTTTGTCATTCCCTTTGTAACACATCGAAATATTGCTCTAAGACCACATAAAGTATATATATTCTGGGTCGTGGTGAAATTCTGTGTCATGTCCGACAGCCCGTCTGTTGAAATGACTCTAATTCCGAACGAAACAAGCTATCGACTTGAAACTTGGTACAAGTAGTTGTTATTAGTGGTCGGATGGTATTGCAAATGGGCCACATCGAACCACCGTTAAGTATAGCCCCAATAAAAACCGACCCCTAGATTTGGCTTGCGGAGCCTCTTAGGGAAGCAAATTTCATCCGATCCGGTTGAAATTTGGTACTTGATGTTAGTACATGGTCTCTAACAACCATATATAGCCCCCATAGAAACAGATCTCCAGATTTGGCCTCTGGAGCCTCTTGGAGGAACAAACTTCATCCGATTCAGTTGAAATTTGATACTTGGTTCTAGTATATGGTCTCTACTAACCATGCAAAAATTGGTCCATATCGGTCCATAATTATATATAGCCCTCATATAAACCGGTCCCCAGATTTGACCACCGGAGCCTTTTGGAAATGCAAAATTCATCCGATCCGGTTGAAATTTTGTACGTAGTGTACGTATATGGTCTCTACTAACCATTCAAAAATTGGTCCATATCGGTCCATAATTATATATAGCCCCCATATAAACCGATCACCAGCTTTGACCTTCGGAGCCTCTTGGAGGAGCAAATTTCATCCGATCCGGTTGAAATTTGGTACGTAGTGTACGTATATAGTCTCTACTAACCATGCAAAAATTGGTCCATATCGGTCCATAATTGTAGCCCCCATATAAACCGATCACCAGATTTGACCTCCGGAGCCTTTTGGAGATGCAAAATTCATCCGATCCGGTTGAAATTTGGTACGTGGTATTAGTATATCGTCTTTAATAACCATGCGAAAATTGGTCCATATCGGTCCATAATTATATATAGACCCCATATAAACCGATCACCAGATTTGACCTCCGGAGGCTTTTGGAGATGCAAATTTCATCCGATCCGGTTGAAATTTGGTACGTGGTGTTAGTATATGGTCTTTAATAACCATGCCAAAATTGGTCCATATCGCTCGATAATCATATACAGCCGCCATATAAACCGATCTTCAGATTTGGTTTTGGAGCCTCTTGTAGGAGCAATTCAGTTGAAATTTGGTACATTGTACTTAGTATATGACCGTTAACAATCATGCCTAACTAGGTTCATATCGGTCTATAATTATACACAGTGAAAAAAAATATTGTCGTGAGGTCAAAGATTTCATTTCCTTAAAATACGAATGCAAATTTTGCTTAGTATAGAAGCCGCATTTCTCTAATATAAAGATCTTTTCCTTGTCCAAAAGTCAATAAACTTTTCAATGAAGTCGTATTGTCCTTATATGATTTGATATAAGGACATGATTTGATATAAGGATATGATTTGACTTGAAAATGGGTATCATAACATGAAAGAAAAAATTTTTGGGATAAGTTCAACTTGACTTTAATAATTCAGAAAAATTCTTTAAAATTAATGAAATTGTCTTTAAATTTGTTGTCTTTTGGCATCTTGGCAAAAATAAAAAAAGCAAAAATAGGACATGCCTTTCAACACTTTATTTTAAAGACGTTTTTTACTTGAAACATAGCATAATTTCTTCTGGAAGTCGAGTCTGAATTTGGAAAATAAAGTTGTCGTTAACTCGTTTATAAAGGACTTTGAGATAGCATATGAAGAAAAAAAGCTCAAAAAACGAAAAATTAAAATTTGCTTCCTAGAAGCAAGTACGCAAACCCCTAATTTAAAAGACAATTGTGTCTTAAAAATATCCTTACTTGTATTCTCCGCTTCTTTTGCTCGGAATCAATACTAAAATTGTTAAAGTAAAGACACAATCTTTGGGAACCGGGCATGCTTTTTTCAGTGCATATAGCCCTCAGATAAAGCGACCCCCATAATTCAATTCTGGCTCTCTAATTACCGCGCAAAAGCCCATATCGCTTCGTAATTATTAGTAGACTTACCTATATATACCTTTTTTGTCTAATATATACCACGTATGAACTAACTTACAATTTAGAAGGCGATGTTAAGAAGTTTTAAGATACCTTGTCATGGGTAAGTATTACCACAACCCAAGTAATTCGATTGTGGATGACAGTCTTTCGTAGAAGTTTCTACGCAATCCATGGTGGAGGGTACATACGATTCGGCCTGGCCGAACTTACGGCCGTATATACTTGGTTTTCAATAAAATTCGTACTTAATTTTACCTAAAAGCGTATAAAAAACTTAAACATTTAAACAAGTTTTGTATTTTTATGATTGTCACTATGTAATCCCGCATATGAGGATGGCTTTTTTGTGTGTGCGGGAGTGTATAAATGACAACGCAGGGAATATGTGATAAGCACATATTTTCGCCTCTAGCCTTACATCTCGATTTACAATTCATGTGAAATGTGTCAAGCAGTGTTGCGTTGTCAGAGTTTACCAATTTCTGGTGGAGTACAGTTTAGCACTGACGGCCATTGTAGTCATGCTCGGATATCGTCACAATTGAATTTTTTTTATATAGCATATAGCCATACATGACAATGGAAAAAAGAATGTGATGCGCATTCAACGCCCCTAGGGGTGGTGGTAAACCTAATAGGGCATATGTAAACATACATGTAATGAACAACCAAACATTGATGTTCTTATGTACATTTCATTCATACATGGGAATATGTGTGGAACTTTGTTTTATGAATGAAATTTGTATTTGGGACACAAAATTGATAGCATGAAAAAGCTAAAGATATTTTCATTCAAAATTACGTTAAGCAAGTAGAGCAACATTGTAACTTAATAAATTCACTAACATTAGAATGGGATTTAAACCGAATTGAATGTGAGGCAAAGTAAATAAATGTTAATTTCGTTATTGGTTTCCTTTGAGGCCCTCGGTTTATTTGCTCTGGACAAATTCGTAAAATATTGTTTTTATTCTCCAATTACGGGGTAGACACACGAAGCGTTACCCATTCACAAAAATATTTATTAATAAATGTAAAACATAACAGGCAACATTGGGTCGTTACAATTTGTAACACTTCGAGTCCATTATCCTGAAGTTGCCTTTATTAACGGCTCACTACAATTCTATGAATGACTTCCCTACACTAACAGAAGAAATTACATTCCAAAATCGTGAACGGATGGTCATAAAATGAAACAGAAACGTTCACGAAAAATCAAAACGGAATGTTCACGGTTTCGTCCATGGGCGTTCACAATTTCATGAAAGGCTTTCGTTTTTTTTTTTGGCCACGAAAAGTCTTCAAATATTCGTTACACGTTCCTATGGCACCTCAGTCGGTGGTGCAATATGTTAAGACAAATATTAATGTATGGAGCAGACAATCTAGGTTCGAGTCAAATCGCTTAACTATAAGGACAAAACGACTTCATTGAAAAGTCTATCGACTTTTGGATAAGGAAAAAACTTTATATCGGATAAATGAGTCTTCTATGTTAAGCAAAATTCGCATTCTCCTAACGCCCTATTACTTACTTATTAAAATACTCTGGTAATATATCATTTTATGCATTTGTAAATTATGATCAATCAGAGATAGAAATTAACATAGTTAAAGAAGAGATAATGTACCAAGCAGGAACACACAAAAAGAGGCTTGAGTGCCATCCAAACCAGTTAGTTAATGTACCGATCTTTGAGCAGGATTAAACCAAACGATCTAATAGATCGCTTTTCACGGCAAACAACTCATCGTACACTGAAAAAAATATTGTCGTGAGGCCAAAGATTTAATGTCTTTAAAATACGAATGCTGATTTTGCTTAGCATAAAACAGGCATTTCTCTAATATAAAGTTTTTTGTTCTTGTCCAAAAGTCGATAAACTTTTCGATGAAGTCGTATTGTCCTTACAATTAAGTGATTTGACTTAAAAATGGGTATCATAACATGAAAGAAATTTTTTTTGGTGTAAGGTTAAATTGACTTCAGAAAAATTCTTTAAAATTATGAAATTGTCTTTAAATTTGTTGTCTTTTTGCATCTTGACTACAAAGCAAAAAATCGTTCAAAAATAGCACATGTTTTTCAACACTTTATTTTAAAGACTTTTTTTACTTGAAACATAGCATAATTTCTACTGGAAGTCGAGTCTGAATTTGGAAAATAAAGTTGTCGTTAACTCGTTTTTAAAGGACTTTGATAGCATATGAAGAAAAAAAGCTGAAAAAAGGAAAAATCAAAATTTGCTTCCTGGAAGTAAGTACACAAAACCCAAATTTAAAAGAGAATTGTGTCTTAAAAGTTTCCTTACTTGTATTCTCCGCTTCTTTGGCTCGGAATCAATACCAAAATTGTTAAAGTAAAGACAAAATCTTTGGATCCGGGCATGCTTTTTTTCAGTGTAGTAATTGAAGTTTGCCCATACCAATGTTAACAGCTTTAATTAAACTACTAGTTAGTCCAGGTGACTAGTTGTAGTATTAGTTAGGTACTCTTATTATAAACATGCTCAAAATCAATAAAAAAATCAGAGATAGGAAAAATTGGATCAGGTGTACCCCAGGATACGTATGTACAACATTTTCAGTTCTGATATGGTCGTTAATAAGGGCATAACTTTGGCAACTTATGCGGATGACACCGCTGTATTGTGATCAAGTTCTAATGAATTCGTAGCAGCTAAATCAGTCAGTGATGTCATCTCCCGAATGACAAAAAGCACCAAAAATATATTATAATTTTCAATACCCATATTCCCATCACACAAAAATTTAATTTGAAATGAAGCCCGTTTATTGAAAAACCTTTAATTAAAGTTTTATAAAAATTTTTTGTTACTTTTACTTTGGTAGTGTAATGTTTGGCTCTCCCTAGAAGTCGAAAGGAGAATTTTTGATGTCACCAATATTGACTAGCTTTAACAGCATGTTTGCAATAACTCACAATTGAAATAAAATATAATAATAAGTTTCCATAATAGAAAATATGCCTTTAAGGTGCATTACATATTTACAGTAATCCTGTTGAATAAAAAAAAATAATTTCTTTTTTTTTGCTTTTTTTTTTGGTTTTTATTGCGCATCGTTTCTGAATTTTAATTACTGTGTAAAACATACATACTGTTTACCACATCTCTTTGACACAGGCATATCATTAAAGGTAAACAAGTGTCAATTATTCAACGAGTTCAAGTCCTCCCATCTCTTCCAAAAATGACGAATTTTAATTTTCCTTTCTTGCCTAAGCGTTTGCTCGAATTAGCTCATTTAATTTGGATATTTTATTTTGTTATAATAATGCTTTAGACGAGTGCAAATTCCTGGAAATTTAATAAAAGCTGATAGAAGATAACAACGAGGTCTGAATTTCACTTAATTGGCTTAGCACCTAAAGAGCTTCCAGTACATAAAATGTTATTATATCGAAGGTGGAATAATTGGAGAACATAGAAAAATATTCATAATTAACGGGAAATGTTACCGATTAATATGTGAGAAAGCAGTTGCTTGCGTTACATTTCATTGGAATTTATTAACACCGTATATAAATTTAACTTACTTTTTTTATTTTAAGGATTGCGGTATTGATTGTACACGTACAAAATACGGACATTTTAAAGACACTTAAATTGGTGCCAGAAGTAGGAGAAATTTTCTTACATTTAGGTTTTTTTTTCTAATATTGTGCGTATTGTAGGGACGTAGGTTCAGACTTTTCCAAATACAGCAAAATGTAGGGACTTTTATACTCAACACACTTTTTAATAAATTTTACGTTTTGGTGGCTCTGATGGTAGAAAAATAGTTATATACGACGCCGCTTTTTGTTAGCGTTTAAAAAAATAAAAATACTCTCTAGCGAAAAATTATCTAAAATTTTGATAATTATTTGGAACAATACGAGGGCGGTTCGGAAACTTCTTAGCCTATCTATGAAATAGAATAGTTAGTTTTTCAAAAATATTTTTATTTTTCAATATAATCTCCTGAAACTTCAATACACTTAGTCCAACTCTTTTCTAGCAATTCTATCCCTTGATTAAAATAGTTTTCATCAAGGTCTTCAAAATAGTGGTTTACAACTGTAATTGCATCTTCATTTGAGGTAAAACGCTTACCAGCAAGGAATTTTTTAAATTTGGGAACAAGTAAAAGTCACTGGGAGCTAAATCAGGAGAATAAGATGGGTGGTCAATCAACTCGTACTTTAATTCGTTGATTTTAGCCATTGTTAAAACACTCTTGTGCGCTGGTGCGTTGTCTTGATGAAAAATTATTTTTTTGTGTTGTAAGCCAAGACGTTTTTCTCGAATTGATCCAAAAGGTTGCAATAGTACTCTGAATTTATTGTTTTACCCTTTTGCAGATAGTCAATCAATAAAATACCTTTGAAGTCCCAAAAACCATTGTCATAACCTTACCAGCGGATTAAATTGTTTTTGCCTTCTTTGGGGCACTTCCTCCAGCTTCAGTCCATTGTTAGGTTGTTCTTTTGTCTCTGGAGTATAGTAGTGGATCCATGTCTCATCCACAGTTATGAAACGACGCTTAAAATCCATTTTATTTCGCTTAAAACGATCCAAACAAGCTTGAGAAATGTTCATTCTTATGCGTTTTTGATCGACTGTTAACAAATGCGGCACCCATCTTGCAGGAAGCTTTTTCATCTGTGGTTCTTCATGCAAAATTAAATGGACCCAAT
Organism: Haematobia irritans; assembly: GCF_050003625.1. NCBI lineage: Eukaryota > Metazoa > Arthropoda > Insecta > Diptera > Muscidae > Haematobia > Haematobia irritans. The sequence continues at coordinate 62,684,689 of NC_134399.1, read as the reverse complement.
CATTTGAGATGCCCATGATATTAGCAATTTCACGCACTTTTATTCGTCGATCATTTAATACCATATCATGCACTTTGGCTACAATTTCTGTTGTTGCCGTTTTTGGACGTCCACTACGTGGTTAATCTTCAATGCTTCTACGACCACGTTAAAATTCAGCAACCCAATTTTTTATTGTTGCATATGAAGGAGCACTTTCACCTAACACATTCACCATATCATTATGAATTTTTTGTCCCGATGAACCTTTTTTATGTAAATATTTAATGACAGCACGCATTTCTAATTTTTCCATTGTAAAACAATTGCGGATGCGTCTTTTTTGAACACCTGTTTCTATATGAAGGAGTTGCCAGATCGAAACAAAATTTAACATGTGTTCATAACAGAGATGGAAGTTTCCAAAACACTTAACTTTTTTCTGTTTATACCGCGCTTTTTGTGCTAGGCTAAGAAGTTTCCGAACTGCCCTCGTATTATATTAAAACAATGTTATGTCTCAAACATAATATGTTCTAACATATTACATATACATATGGCCCAAACATGTTATACTACTTTATGAACATTATATGGTTGCAGTTAAAAATAATGTGCTAAAAATTTAAGTTCCAAACATATAATTTTTACACCGAAACATATGAAAAACAGTCTTTCGTCCGTTTCTATTTTAAAAAGTGACTAATCAATAGTTTATTTATTAATATGAGTAGATTTATAGAAATTCAAATATCCTAAGACTCATATAGTTTATGTAGTCCAATTATTGTTGTAACATTTTTATTGGAATTGAGGCTTTCACATATTAAAGTGAGTTAATCGTGAGGTTTGAAGCGGTGCAATATTCTAGGTGGATTGGAAGTTTGGAGTAAATTACGGGATTCGCTTAGTGTGGTTCTGTAGGCGGATTACATGTTTTTCTGCAAATCTAAAGATTTCCCCTTTGATTGTGTGCATTTTTATGTTTCGGTGGAGGTCACTATTTCGGTCATACCATGGAGCTTTTACTGCGCTTCTTATAACTTTGTTTGAACCCTTTGTTCGCAAAGTCAACTACTGTAGTTGCTTTAGACCCCAGTTTTTTCTCGATTGGTGTACTTTATTTAAAGACGCAAGGAGGTTATGTACGGATACATCTACATTGTTTTTTAAGATAATAAAGATCATAACACCACATTTTTGAAATTTTTGTTAAAATTTAATGGAAAATATTGTAGGGAAAAGTATGAAACTTTTTTGACCTTGTAGGGTAAACTGAAAATTTTCCCTGGCAACACCTGTTGACGCCTATCAAATAGTTGTTTTATTTTTCGTCGCTGAAAAATATTTCTCCTACCGCCTATGTTCTATTATCACTTGATTTTCTTATAGAAACCTATTTGAGATGTGCTTGTATGCACTACCTACTCTAGTATCCCCAACAAATCTTTCGAGATTTGCTAAAAAATCTTGTAAATTTATTCGTATTATTAAATATAAAGAAATTATTTTCAAACCCTTCTCCAAAAATGATCTCAAATGATTTTGATATAACCTTTGAATATTAGATTATCACCCCGTATAAAACAAATCAAGGCAATCGCAAAAATTGTTTACCGACAGACCATTGTTAAACATCCTGTGAAATAAAATTGAAAAAGAAAAAAAACAAACATCCGATAATCTGTTTTCAATTAAATTTCAAATACATTTCTTTAAGAATTCCTCCCATTGTCATTATTGATTCTGTTGTGACACTTCATTGGTTGCCATTTCAATTGGAATAGAAAATGAACTTTCTATTTTTCGATTTCCCCAGAGAGAAGCAATCCACTAATCTTTTGGTTGTGGTTAAACACAATTACAATTATCCTAAAATAATTTAAAGGTCACATATATTCAAAGACTTGGCTGGAACCGTAAGTTCGACCAATGTCGAAGGAGAATAATGTTGACAAAACTTTCCTTTTCACCTAAAGTTTCGTTGGAATTTGTAATATCGAACAAAAACCTTCAATATTCTTTTTTGGATATTCTTTTATTTATTTTTCTGCGACAGAGAACTACGATGGTGACTGCGTCCCTTAAACGATGGCATATCAAATGATGGGGATACACTGATAATAAAATTTTACACTTACCAGTTTAGAGCGGGAATTTCATAGGGAGGTTTATTATCGCCACTACTGTGGGTAACCACTTATACGGCATACTAAGTACACGCACAGAAAAACCATGTTTGGACATGGTTGCCGCATCCATTTAATGCTTATCTAGAGCATGTAATTGCCGCGAAAAGCATGTATTTTGTCTTTGTAAAAATAGTTTTCGAGCGGAGAAAAATGTATGGTGGCAATAAGCATTTGAATGGTTCTCAAATACCGCAAACATGTTCTAACATTTAAATGATAGAATTTGAGACCATTAAATGGTCGGGAAAATCATGTACCTGACCATTCAATTTTTTACTTTTTTACAGGGAAAAAAGTATTTTTATAGGTTAAGTATAGACATGTCTAGAACCATTACATGGCAATAAAGACCATTTACATTGTTTTCGTGACCATTTAATTTTTTAACTTTTTTGCAGCGAAAAGAATTTTATAAAAAACATTGAACAGGTACACATGATTTTCATTTTGCGCGTCAGTCGTGTGTTGATTGTTTCTTGGAATGGACGGAGAATACGGATTTACTGTTTTGTGCTAATTTATTTATTCAGAAGTGGCACGTGGTTTTATGTGAAGGCAAAAAAGGAAAGTGTAATTGAAAAAATGTACCTGTTTTTTGTTCTGCATTTTGCTATATGGATCATTTATTTTTATTTGCAGTTACATGATGTCTGCGTTTGTACATTTGATGGGCACGAAGTAAATATGGAATAATTACTTATTGTTGAAATTGCAATAAAATAGAGTGTGTAAAAATATAAGATGTTTGCTTGAACGGCATTATAAATAAAAATAAACAATGAATTAATTTATAAATAAATAAAAACAAACAAATGAAGTTAATTTTGTGTTTTCTTCTCTCAAGTGGCGTCCTTTTTTCGACGATGAAAAAAGTAAAGATCAAAACATTTTAGGTTGTGACCATGTTCTTTTAACTAGAAGAAAAACATTTTTAATGAATACCATAACATTTTAACTAGAAGAAAAACATTTTTAATGAATACCATAACATTTTAAATCGTGACCATTGTCTTTTCATTCAAACAAAATTCTTTTTATCAATATAATAACATTTTAGATGAGGACAATTATATTTTTCTTAGAACCATGTTCACTGAGCCAACATGGTTGCAGGTTAAAATGTTACATGGTCGCCGCAAAACTAGCTCCTATCATATTATTTTGCTCTTCGAATATGATTGTGACAATCATGTTTCTTCTCTGCGTGTAGATAATTGACCTGAATTGACGTCTGATACATACAGGATGGCATATGACTGGGCAAGGCCCAGGAACCAGAATGTTAACCCGTAAAAGACAGAATTATGCCCATAACATCGAACCGAGTTAGTTGGGAAAACGATACCAATGTCTGAGAAAATAAAGTACTTAGGAGTGATCATAGGCATGAAACTGAATGTGAAGAGTCACATCAAAGAGAGGACTGAGAAAGCCTACAGATGTTGGGCAAGGTGCAAAAGAGAGGAGGGCTCTTCAGGTGACTCACTGGAGTAGATTTTTTACTGCTTGGTAGATTGGTTGAAGTCTTGAAGTTTTGGTAGATTTTGCGAAATATTCCTTTCCAACTAAGAGGTACTTCAATTGTTTTATAGATCCAAATTTTTGGGAAAAGGTCCAAAAGAAAAATTTTTGAAAAATCTTTCTACATAAATAACATTTTGCATTTTTTTTATAGAAGTTAAAATGTTCATAAAATTTTCTATATAAAAATTAAACAAAAAAAAACAAGTATATACGGCCGAAAGTTCGGCCAGGCCGAATCTTATGTACCCTCCACCACGGATTGCATAGAAACTTCTACACTCAGAAAATTTAACGTCGTAACTACAAGTAAATTCCATAATATTGAGTAGTTCAAAATTTTACTCACAGTTAGTTAAATTTAACTATTGATGAGCAAAATGAACTCAGTGGAAGTAAATTGAACTTACGGCCATTTCCAGCAAAATGGTTAAGAACTCCCAATGAGTTCGTAAATGGACTGAAGCAAATATAATAATAGGGAATATGTATTTTCTCGATCGCACGAAGAAGTTTCTCAGCGTTACTGAACTTTTACTGTGCAATACTACGAAGTCTAGTTGGACACGAAATTTCCATTTTTAGTATAAATAAACTAACGATGAATGTCAATTCTAACTACCGTTGAGTGAACCTACTTCTAGACAATAGTTCGTCTCCGAAACATGTGCTCGTGTGGTGTTTCTAAAAATAGACACCCTTGACTGTATGTGTTAATGAATACATGCAGCCAAGCAAGAAAAGAATAAACAAATTCTCATTTGGTTGTTGATGAGTGTAAGAGCTAAGTGGCCCAGTGGATAGTGTGTTTAGTTAGAAAACTGATGGTACGCGGTTCGATCCTCCGTCCGGACAAAAGGTAAAATTTTATAAAATGATAAAAATAAAATCTAATAAATGATTCTAAAGGATTTGTACTACAGAAGAATAAGTGATTTGTACTAAATATAATATGACATGTAGAAATTGGGATCCTCCCCCTTGATCTCCTTGCTCCAAGTCACCAGGTGGTCTAGGAAATCTGGAACATTATTTTTTTCGTTTTCAAAAAATTTATTATTTAGTTAATTTTTTACTTCTGAACAGTTAAATTTGAACTTGACAAAAGTTAAAACAAATTACTAACCTATAGGAAAATGTTGAACTTACTATGGGTACATGCTTCTTTAGCGACATACGAAGTTCAATATTAACACTGGTTAGTTAAAAATAACTCGCTAATGGGTTCACTCTTCTCTGAGTGTACTAAAGACTGTCATCCACAATCGAATTTCTTGGGTTGCGGTAGCACATGCCGATGGCAAGGTATCTTAAAACTTTTTTACACCGTCTTCTCAATTGTAAGTTAGTCCATACGGGGTATACATTAAACAAAAAAGGCCGATTAAATACGTATATAATTCAATGTGACAAAATTTTCTATACCAATCAAATTTTGACAAACTTTTCTATATGTTAGAAATAAAATTTTTGGAAAATTTTGTATAGTAATAAAATTTTGACAAAATTGTCTATAGTAATAAAATGTTGACAAAATTTTCTATACAAATACAATTTTGACAAAATTTCCTATAGAAATAAAATTTTGTTGTTTTTTATTGCAGCTTAAAACCATACATTGACTAAACTACAAGTGTAGCTTAACCAACAGAGGAAAAGAATGTTTGTCAAATTTATTTGGGCAAAGCCCTATAGACTGCAAGATGGTTGGATGGACGCACGTTTCGGAATTACCACATTCATCATCAGCATCCTCTACTTGCAGCAAAACTATCAACCAATTATCAGAATAAATTCAGGCAGTTTATTAAACCCAACAAAAACCACACTTGAACCCTCCGAAAAAAGGTTTTACATTGATACATTACATTGATGGTTTTAAGCTGCAATAAAAAACAACAACAATGCTTAAAGAACAAAACCAACAATAACAAAACAAAACAAATGGAAAAAGAAGAGGAGGCACGCTCAAAATAAACCCAGCCATGTGAATTCAAATCGATGATTTGACAGTGGCATAGGAAAAGAGATATGTTTGTTTCGAATTTATTTCGGCATAAGCCGGCTATCAATGTAAAACCTTTTTTCGGAGGGTTCAAGTGTGGTTTTTGTTGGGTTTAATAAACTGCCTGAATTTATTCTGATAATTGGTTGATAGTTTTGCTGCAAGTAGAGGATGCTGATGAGGAATGTGGTAATTCCGAAACGTGCGTCCATCCAACCATCTTGCAGTCTATAGGGCTTTGCCCAAATAAATTTGACAAACATTCTTTTCCTCTGTTGGTTAAGCTACACTTGTAGTTTAGTCAATGTATGGTTTTAAGCTGCAATAAAAAACAACAACAATGCTGAAAGAACAAAACCAACAATAACAAAACAAAACAAATGGAAAAATAAAATTTTGAAAAAATTTTCTATAGTAATAAAATTTTGACAAAATTTTCTATAAAAATAAAATTTTGACAAAATTTTCTAAAGAAATAAAATCTTGACAAAATGTTCTATAGTAATAAAATTTCGACAAAATTTTCTATAGTAATAAAATTTTGACAAAATGTTTTATAGAAATAAAATTTTGACAAAATTTCCTATAGAAATAAAATTTTGCCAAATTTTCTATAGAAATAAAATCTTGGCAAAATTTTGTATAGTAATACAATTTTGACAAAATTTTTTATATTAATAAAATTTTGACAAAATTTTCTATAGTATTAAAATTTTGACAAAATTTTCTATAGAAATAAAATCTTGACAAAATTTTGTATAGCAATAAAATTTTGACAAAATTTTCTATATTAAAAAAATTTTGACAAAATTTTCTATAGAAATAAAATTTTGCTAGATTATTTTGGGGATCGGCTATATATAACTATAGATCGATATGGGCCAATTTTGGTATGGTTGTTAGCGGCCATATACTAGCGCAATGTACCAAATTTCACCACGTACCAAATTTCAACCGAGGTCCAGAGGTCAAATCTAGGGATCGGTTTAAATGGGGGTTATATATAATTAAGACCGGTATGGACCAATTTTTGCATGGTTGTTAGATACCATATACTAACACCACGTACCAAATTTCAGCCGGATCAGATGAAATTTGCTTCTCTTAGAGCAATCGCAAGCCAAATTTGGGGGTCCGTTTATATGGGGGCTATACGTAAAAGTGGACCAATATGGACCAATTTTTGCATGGTTGTTAGAGACCATATTCCAACACCATGTACCAAATTTCAGCCGGATAGGATGAAATTCGCTTCTTTTAGAGCAATCGCAAGCCAAATTTGGGGGTCCGTTTATATGGGGGCTATACGTAAAAGTGGACCGATATGGCCCATTTGTAATACCATCCGACCTACATCAATAACAACTACTTGTGCCAAGTTTCAAGTCGATAGCTTGTTTCGTTCGGAAGTTAGCGTGATTTCAACAGACGGACGGACATGCTCAGATCGACTCAGAATTTCACCACGACCCAGAATATGTATACTTTATGGGGTCTTAGAGCAATATTTCGATGTGTTACAAATGGAATGACAAAGTTAATATACCCCCATCCTATGGTGGAGGGTATAAAAATCTATAAAAGATAAATTTTAACAACATTTTGTAAAGAATTAAAATCTTGACAATATCTTCTATAGAAACAAAATTTTCTTTCGAAGTTAAATTTTGACAAAATTGTCTATAGAAGTAAAAACTCAATAACTTCAAAATAATTATTTTTAATTTTTTTTTATGTTTGGTAAAATTTTGTTCAAGTTTTTGTTAGATTATTTTTGGCACGAGTGGTAACCGTGGTGAGAGGACGGGACTGGACGCATATGTGGAAGATCTGGAAACTGATATCCTGTAGGCAAAAGTGCGTGCCATAACGGAATGTGTTACGAGTAAATGAATCGGAAATAACACGAAGAAAACGTGAATATTTTCACTGATTGCCGAAGGGCATTGAATAGCAGACATTATGGTTCGATCGTGAACCGTATTGGAATGAAAAAGCATGATCAATGACTACTCGACATATGACAGGATCCGCATCATATGGGTGCGGAGACATGCCGGATAGAGAGGAAACGTAAACTCTAATGAACTGAACTGATACATGGGGAAATGAACTTATAGAACACAATGCCAATAGAAGCAATGCGGGCGTTGTTGGAAGACACATAATGCGATATGGACCAATGCAGCGATCGGAAGGGATACGAAAATACTATGGGATGACAAGAAAAAGTCTGGAGAACTACTCAAAGAGAATAGGACGACAGTCAGGAGGGCCGTGGGCCGGATAGGAGTAGCAGTGGTTTTACATGCGCCAAACGTAGTGGATTACACTCTGGCGAAACCACTTTTCGACAAAAAGTTTGAAACTCTAATTCCCAACAGTGAGGCGTAGTGCACACAGACCCCAGGGAAAAAACGTCACATAGATTTCTAAACTGATGGCTCCAAATTGGATGGACAAGTGTGTTTCGGAGTATATTCTAAAGACCTCAGTAATGCTGGTGACATTTCTGAGGGTTTCAAAGCTTCTCTAAGTGGTTTCACTGGAATGTGGAACGCAGTTCGGACTCGGCTATAAAAAGGAGGTCCCTTGTCATTGAGCTTAACATGGAATCGGGCAGCACTCAGTGATAAGAAAGAAGTTAACCACTGTGGTATCACAATGGACTGAATAGTCTAAGTGAGTCTGATACATCGGGCTGCGACATAACCTAACCTAACCTAACATAAAGACCTGGAACTTCGAATAGCGAAAAGATTACCTAATCGCTGTAGTACAGGTGTGCTCGTGACTGAAATTTCACTCACACTCACGCACATTCACGAAGCAAAATGTTTAGTCACGCACGCTCTCGCACGATACGTCTGGTAGCCAATCCCACTCACGCACATTCACGAAATGAAAACAAGTACTCACGCACTCTCACGCACGAACAACTTTTAAAGACTCACACATACGCACGATTCACGTCAATTCACGCGATTCGCGATAAATTCATGAGACTCACGACATTTTCCAAACGGACATCAGCAAAGGTAACAAAATTCAAAAATATGTTAGAATATAGTTCGAGAGCTAAATTAATTTCAGTATGAATTAAATATTGATTTTTTTTCGTGAGCGTGATTTTGCAGAAATTTTATTCACGCACACTCACGAACCGATTTTGTTTCTCACGCACGCTCATGTACGACATATTCATTTTAGTCCCATTCACTCACATTCACGAGAGTTCCTTCAAATTTTGTTCACGGCTCACGTGATTCACGTGTGCCACGAAAATTTCGTGTCACGCGCACACCTCTACACTGTAGTGTTTTTCATGCTGAAATATTAGCAATAAGAGAGGTGGCGAATTGGCTGACAAGTCATGTTCCAACAAATGTAGGCATTAATATATACTTAGACAGTCAACCTGCAATGAAATCCTTGTATTCTGTGTTCCTTAACTCGAAAACGGCCATCGACTGCCGCAAATCTCTCAACGAGATGGCTGAGCAGTGCCTGGTCATAGGAACATACCGAGGACCTGCGAAGCGGATAAGTTAGCAAGGTTAGGAACTACCTTACATATTCCAGGGGAACTAGAATCTGTTGCAAGCAAGCTCTTACTGCGTGAGAAGGCTGTTAACAGGTTGGCTGATAAGTCAGCCAAATTTTTTCCCTGCGAGCATCCTTTTGCGGTCTGAGAACAAGAAAAAGTCGCTGGGGCCAGATCTGGAGAATACGGTGGGTGGGGAAGCCCAATTCATGAAGTTTTGCCATCGTTCTCAATGGCTTGTGGCACTGTGCGTTGTCTTGGTGGAACAACACTTTTTTCTTCTTCATATGGGGCCGTTTTGCCGCGATTTCGACCTTCAAACGCTCCAATAACGCCATATAATAGTCACTGTTGATGGTTTTTCCCTTCTCAAGATAATCGATAAAAATTATTCCATGCGCATCCCAAAAAACAGAGGCCATTACTTTGCCAGCGGACTCTTGAGTCTTTCCACGCTTCGGAGACGCTGTCCACTCAGCCGACTGTCGATTGGACTCAGGAGTGTAGTGATGCATCCATGTTTCATCCATTGTCACATATCGACGGAAAAACTCGGGTGTATTACGAGTTAACAGCTGCAAACACCGCTCAGAATCATCAACACGTTGTTGTTTTTGGTCAAATGTGAGCTCGCGGGGCACCCATTTTGCACAGAGCTTCCGCATATCCAAATATTGATGAATGATATGACCAACACGTTCCTTTGATATTTTTAAGGCCTCTGCTATCTCGATCAACTTCATTTTACGCTCATTCAAAATCATTTTGTGGATTTTTTTGATGTTTTCGTCGGTAACCACCTCTTTCGGGCGTCCACTGCGTTCACCGTCCTCATTTCACCACGCTTGAATTTTGCATACCAATCAATTATTGTTGATTTCCCTGGGGCAGAGTCCGGAAACTCATTATCAAGCCAAGTTTTTGCTTCCACCGTATTTTTTCCCTTCAGAAAACAGTATTTTATCAAAACACGAAATTCCTTTTTTTCCATTTTTTTCACAATAACAAAAGTTGCTTCACAAAAGACGCTCTATCTCACAAACTAATTGACTTACAGACGTCAAATTTTGACACGAATCATTTGAAGGTTGGTACTATATAAAAATAATATGCATTTAATACTAGCGACGCCATCTATGTGTCAGACCGGGGACTTATCAGCCAACCTGTTACGATGGCATATGTTCGATGGAAGAATTGCAAGGGTTGTAATGACACCACGCAAATATGGCCCATTTAAACTTAAACCGCACACTAGATATGCTAGTGTTCTCAAGGCGTCAGATATCACTCCTGATATCTGCTATAACGGGTCGCTGCTTGATAGGCGAATTTGCAGAAACTATTGGCGCGAAGTATAATGACTACTATATGAGCTGTCAAGATGCGGAGGAAGAGGAATCAATTAAACACCCTTGTGTGAGCGTCCTGCATTTTGTGTAAGGCGTAAGCAAATTTTAGGGTCATATAGCTTTGGATTACTGGCGGACCTGGAAAACGTTAACTTAAGCAGTTTGCTAATGTTTTTGGAACAATCTGGTTGGATCAACAAGAGAAAATAATAGAGAAGGTTCAGTGGTTAAGACTAGAAGTGCCCATATGTAATAGGTACTTTTAGTTAAATGTGGTGTCACAATGGACTGAATAGTCTAAGTGAGCCTGGAACTAAATCGGGCTGCCACTTTAACCTAACCTTACATGCGTGTTTTGCGGATGATGAGATCTTATAACTCTACCTCTGTCACTGTCATAACGGCGAAGAGGTGATTCGGAATCTGGCCCAGTTTGCAGAAACAAGGACTGTAAACAAATCAGGGAATACGTTAACGACACAGGGTTTCTGGAATAGAAGGCTGCGATGAAAAGAAAGAAGTTAGAGCCCATAACAAGCCGAATACTGGCTTATTTGTATGCCAGCCCACATAAGACAGGGAAATTTGGATCATCTTGAATTCTATAATAAATGCCATTAAAAACACGAACAAAGGGTGTAGGTAAATTCTTTTTTGTTTCAGTGTCGATATGGAAAAGTACATGCCTGCTTTAAGTTTTTTTCTCATTTATTTCCCTTTATATGAAAATTACAAATATATGTAATTTCTTTTTGATGCTATAGCCATGACGACCAAAGGCAATCGCAGGATGATTTCCTTTGTATTTCTCCTTTCGTTGTAATGTTTTCATTCGATATCACAATTACCCTGTCAGAACACCGTGTTTAATATTGACAATTTTTTGTAGTATACTTATTATTGGGTAATTGCATTCTTACTTTTGTCCTTAAGAAATGTATGAATAATAATTTATTCTGAAAAGAATTTAATGACAAATAAAGTTCTTTTGCTAGTTTAAATATGAAATGAGTTTTTTTATAACTAAATATGTTTAATAATTGTTTTCCTTTTATTTTGTAAGCAGAGTCAAACAAATGCCAAAATTCTAGGTTTTTACATAAGTATTTGCACCACTGTAACACTGAAACAAATATTGACTTAATATGAAATATTATGCAACTTAAAATTTTGGACAGACAATTTACACAACATTAAGGACAAATTAAAAAAAAATAATATTAATAAATTTAGGACATAAATTTTGGAAATTTGCGAGCAAACCAAACTTTGATGGTATTCACTACAGGGCTCATTGTCCAGAAACTCGTCACTGGGCTAAGGTATTACTTCAACTGTTTTTTCCCCTTCAAAAAGCAGTATTAAATCAACGCGCAACTATTTCCCAATACTTAACATATTTTTTTAACAAAATCCTGTTTTTATTTATATTTTCAGGTAAATGCAAATCTAAATATCTAACGAATGTGAGGTTTTACAGTAAGTAACATTTCTAATTTCTAACCAGTCGGGATATCCCAAGGGGAACTATAAATTAGCTCAGCACGGCGCACGGCAGACAGTGGTGGCCATTAACTTAACAGCGTTTTCAATGATATGCCACTCTGTGCAAAAAATAGTAAGACGTTGTATGTATATCCTAAAAATATGAACCCACCAGGGAAGAAAATATGGGTTAATTTTAAAAAATTTTAACTAAACTGTATTACAAACGCCGACAGCTCAAAAAATATTGTGGGAGTTAAACACAAAAAATGTGTTTGAGTCCGTTTACGAACACATAACGGATACATTTTCTTCAAAATTTTGAAATAAGTCTAAGCCTTGAGAAGAAAGCTAGAATTTCATTTTCATAACCATAGCTTATTAATATATGCCAAAGGTAAGGTTAAATTAAAATTTGTTAGCATTCCAACACCGATTTTCCCCTATATACAACGGCAACGAACTAAAGTGGGTATACGTAAATAGCCGCGTCCTTGGAGCATCACCCAGTAAAAACCCAATGGGCCTAGCTCATCTGTAAGCGTAGAAAAGTCAAAGGGGGCCAAAGTAATATTTGTTAGCATTCCAACACTGATTTTCCCCTATTTACACCCGACGACATCGGACTAAAGAGGGTATATATAAGTAGCCGCACCCTTAGAGCATCCCCCTGTGAAAACCTCATGGACGCAGCTCATATGTGAGCAGAGAAAAGTCAAAGGGGCAAGGTAAAATTTGTTGGAATTTCAACGCCGATTTTCGCCTTCTCTATGCCGATTTTCGCCTTCTCCATGTCTGAGACAGAAGAAATAATATATTAATTTGGTATGGCTACCATCGTACGCACAGGAGATACCCCTAGTAATCCGCCAATGGAAGTAGTACTAATAACAGGTTGGCTGATAAGTCCCCGGTCTGACACATAGATGGCGTCGCTAGTATTAAATGCATATTATTTTTATTTAGTACCAACATTCAAATGATTCGTGTCAAAATTTGACGTCTGTAAGTCAGTTAGTTTGTGAGATAGAGCGTCTTTTGTGAAGCAACTTTTGTTATTGTGACAAAATGGAAAAAAAAGAATTTGATGTTTTGATAAAATACTGTTTTCTGAAGGGAAAAAATACGGTGGAAGCAAAAACTTGGCTTGATAATGAGTTTCCGGACTCTGCCCCAGGGAAATCAACAATAATTGATTGGTATGCAAAATTCAAGCGTGGTGAAATGAACACGGAGGACGGTGAACGCAGTGGACGCCCGAAAGAGGTGGTTACCGACGAAAACGTAAAAAAAATCCACAAAAGGATTTTGAATGACCGTAAAATGAAGTTGATCGAGATAGCAGAGGCCTTAAAGATATCAAAGGAACGTGTTGGTCATATCATTCATCAATATTTGGATATGCGTAAGCTCTGTGGAAAATGGATGCCGCGCGAGCTCACATTTGACCAAAAACAACAACGTGTTGTAGATTCTGAGCGGTGTTTGCAGCTGTTAACTCGTAATACACCCGAGTTTTTCCGTCGATATGTGACAATGGATGAAACATGGCTCCATCACTACACTCCTGAGTCCAATCGACAGTCGGCTGATTGGACAGCGACCGGTGAACCGTCCCGAAGCGTGGAAAGACTCAAAAGTCCGCTGGCAAAGTAATGGCCTCTGTTTTTTGGGATGCGCATGGAATAATTTTTATCGATTATCTTGAGAAGGGAAAAACCATCAACATGATGGTTATTGGAGCGTTTGAAGGTCGAAATCGCGGCAAAACGGCCCCATATGAAAAAGAAAAAAGTGCTGTTCCACCAAGACAACGCACCGTACCACAAGTCATTGAGAACGATGGTAAAAATTCATGAATTGGGCTTCGAATTGTTTCCCCACCCACCGTATTCTCCAGATCTGGCCCCCAGCGACCTTTTCTTGTTCTCAGACCTCAAAAGGATGCTCGAAGGGAAACAATTTGGCTGCAATGAAGAGGTGATCGCCGAAACTGAGGCCTATTTTGAGGCAAAACCGAAGGAGTACTACCAAAATGGTATCAAAAATTGGAAGGACGTTATAATCGTTGTATCGCTCTTGAAGGGAACTATGTTGAATAATAAAAACGAATTTTGACAAAAAAAATGTGTTTTTATTTGTTAGACCGGGACTTATCAGCCAACCTGTTATGTGTTAGGGGAAGACTTATTTTAACTCATGCGCCAATTAGGTATTTTTCGTCTTTTTATTTTCCAAATATTAATAGCAATATTAAGTCACACTAAAGTTGTTCAACTCCTACAGAAATTTTATTAAAATTGGACGTACCTAAATTATAATGTCCATACAGTAGGCACTATTATTCTGCGCAAAGTTGTAAGTGCAGAATTTAGCGCTACTTCTTCTAAAAGTGTAAGTAAGTTCTTCGTATATAGCGGACGACGCACTTAATAGTTTTTTGCATTGGACGCTCGGTAAAACTTAGTTTAAATAAGGAAGTGCTGAAATTATCGCAATATCGTGAGCGGTGCATCTTCCTTCGCTTACCAAGTGTCACTTCTGTAAGCAAGAGCTTTTTGTGTTTTATTGTATCATGACGAACGATTTTGTGGATATTGGAGATATTAGTAAAAATAAATTAGCTGATGTCTTGTATTCGAAAGATAAAGACGAGATTTCCTGACGATTCGTTTTCATCTTCTCTTATTTTGTATATTGTATAATTTAAATTTAATTCACAGTACGAATAAAGGCTTGGTTATGCATCCAAAAACGGAACGTAAGCACACGCACAGAAAAAACATGTTTGGACATGGTTGCCGCATCCATTTAATGCTTAATTAGAGTATGTAATGGTCGCGAAAACCATGTATTTTGTCTTTGTAAAAATAATTTTCGAGCGGAGAAAAATATATGTTGGCAATAAGCATTTAAATGGTTCTCAAATGTCGCAAACATGTTCTATTATTTAAATGATAGAATTTGAGACCATTATACACACAAAAAAATATTTTTCTGATTCAATCACGAAATTAATTGATCCAATTAATTTTTTTATTGAAATGTCTTCAATCACGAAAATGATAGTATCAATCACAGTTTTAATTGGGCATAGAAAAAATCCTTGATTAAAAAATTAATTGATGTCATTAGCAATTTTCAATTAATTTTTTAATTGATTCAATTAAAAATTTAATTGATTTTGAATGCAAACCCCAATTAATTTCTTATTTAAAAAGGTAACTATTTTCAACTACTTTCTGAATTGGCATAGAAATTTTATTTTGATTAAGAAATGTTCATCACTTTTTTTAACTGACTTCGTCTTCTGAATTTGATTAAAAAGTTAATTCTATCAATTAATTTTTTAATTAAAAATTTTAAAATTTTCAATCATTGACTTAATTAACCTAATGTTTCTACCTTGATTAAAAAGTTAATTGTATCAATTAATTTATTAATTGAAAAAACATTCAACTTCAATTAACTTTTTAATTGGAAATATTCTGGTGATATTTTTTTCTGTGTATGGTCGGGAAAATCATGTACCTGACCATTCAATTTTTTTTACTTTTTTGCAGAGAAAAAAGTATTTTTATAGTTTACGTATAGACATGTCTACAACCATTACATGGCCATAAAGACCATGTACATTGTTTTCGTGACCATTTAATTTTTTTAATTTTTTGCAGCGACAAGAATTTTATAAAAACATTGAGCAGGTAAACACGATTTTCATTTTGCGCGTCAGTCGTGTTTTGATTGTTGCTTTGAATGGACGGAGAATACGGAACTATTGTGTTAATTTATTTACTCAGAAGTGGCACGTGGTTTTATGTGAACACAAAAAAGGAAAGTGTAATTGAAAAATGTACCTGTTTTTTGTTCTGCATTTGGCTATATGGATCATTTATTTTTATTTGCAGTTACATGATGCCTGCGTTTGTACATTTGATGGGCACGATGTAAATATGGAATAATTACTTATTGTTGAAATTGAAATAAAATAGAGTGTGTAAAAATATATGATGTTTGCTTGAACGGCATTATAAATACAAATAAACAATAAATTAGTTTATAAATAAATAAAAACAAATAAATAAAGTTAATTTTGTGTTTTCTTTTCTCAAGTGGCGTCCTTTTTTCGACGACGAAAAAAGTTTTTTCATAAAGATCAAAACATTTTAGGTTGTGACCATGTTCTTTTAACTGGAAGAAAAACATTTTGAATGAATACCAAAACATTTTAAATCGTGACCATTGTCTTTTAATGGAAACAAAATTCTTTTTATCAATATAATAACATTTTAGATGAGGACAATTGTATTTTTCTTAGAACCATGTTCACTGAGCCAACATGGTTGCAGGTTAAAATGTTACATGGTCGCCGCAAAAATAGCTGCTATCATATTATTTTGCTCTTCGAATATGATTGTGACAATCATGTTTCTTCTCTGCGTGCATACACGCAGAGAAGGAATATAATCACCTCAAACATGTTTCAAGAGCAAAATGGTATTTTTGGACGGTGAACATGGAACATTTTTGTCGCAATCATGTTCTTTTCTCATATACGTGATTGCCGAAAACAGGTACATAATTTTCGAGAACATAACATGGTTGCGACAAACATGTTACATGTTCTCCAGTCAAAAATAACATTTTGCTCTTAACTGGCTGTCCTTAAGAGCTATTATGATTCCATTATTCGAAATTATAATGTGCATCTTAAGCGCACTAAAGGAGCCACCGTGGTGCAATGCATACCCAAGGTCGTGGGTTCTATTCCTGCTACGACCGAACACCAACAAGTTTTTCAACGGTGGATTATCCCACCTCAGTAAGCTGGTGGCATTTCTGAGGGTTTCAAAGCTTCTCTAAGTAGTTTCACTGCAATGTGGAACGCCGTTCGGACTCGGCTATAAAAAGGAGGTTCCTTGTCATTGAGCTTAACATGGAATCGGGCAGCACTCCGTGATAAGAGAGAAGTTCACCACTGTGGTATCACAATGTACTGAATAGTCTAAGTGAGCCTGATACATCTGGCTGCCACCTAACCTAACCAAACCTAAGCGCACTAAAGTTGCAATGATTTCCTCATGCTTCTGAAATTCGTACAAAGAAGAAACGCATTCAAGTGAGACATTTCCTTACGAAATCGTCAGTGAATTCCTCGTAGAGGTAAGCGCTGACTTTCCTTATAAATCTGCTGAACATTCAGCGGTAGCCCTGTATATTTTTAATAGCAGAAAATTAAAAACAATTTATAGCGATATCTAACGGAATTAAGAAGAAGACTATTAAAATCGCGCGCTTTTGAGAATGCCTGAAGATTCATATAATTCCAAACGTAAAAGAGAAGGATGGCAAAATGGGTGGCATATCACACTTTACCACACTATTTTGTGTTTTAACATTTATTAGAGGAAATGAACAAGGAAAACGATAATTTACGCGCTATAATATGCACTTAATTTGACACCTTTTCCGCAACTCTTTTTCAAAATAAACGCTTCACTATTTCCGGCTTAACTACTTTTGGGGGGACAATTACTGTTAGGTTAATACTTGTCTTTCAATAGACCAAATGCTGATGTTAATGGATGTAATCAATTATTTTTTCTTATAAGAAAATATTCTACTTTTGAATATAAATCTGTTCTGTTCATTACAAATGTCAATTTTTGGTGTAAATTGTTTATATTTTTTAGCATGCAACTTTTAGCTTTAAAGTTCAATGAACATTACTTTTGTTCTCTAAAATTGCCATCTCTTGAACGAAATGGCTTAAACGCATTTCTCTGTGCTTATTATCAATTCATACGTAAATCATGATTTATTTACAACAGAAAAAGTTTAACTGAAAACTTTCTTCTGACATCTGAAAGATAAAATCAAAACATTCATGACCATAACCTATATTCTGTGAAAGCCCAAAGGTAACACATCACACAATTGTGGCCAAAACTAAGCCATATCATAGACAATAAAAAACTGATTTTTCATATACTTGGCCAAAGGGCTCGCAAAATGACGCCATATGTTTTTTTTTTTGGAAAACGAGAACACTTGACACCCCATGGGCGTCTTTTTTTGGTTAGGATGCCTCCAAGATAGAAACACACACAAAAAGAGTCCACAAATTACAGTTCTTATCGTCCTTGTCGTCTTTTTTGGTATGGATATCAAACAAGGTCAGGGTTTTGCCATTACGCGCCAAGGAAATGCTAGTCATGGACAACTTGCTTGCTTATATCACCATAATCATGCAATTTCATCTAATGCTCCATGAAGAGGACTACAATTAGTTTGTGCACACTAAAGGTCATAAGTTTTTGACTTAATTTTCTATGAAAATATGAGAAGTTTTAGTTCAAGATTTTGTTTTTGATAGTAAATTAGTTTTCGTTTTTTTGGTTGATTTTTATTATATTTATAAAGCAATTTTTGTTACTGCAGACGTTTATAAAAATATATACAGTCTGGATGATATATATTGCTACTAGCTTTGCTATAATTTCTTAACCGCTTGTATGAAAGCTGACAGATTTATTCCAGTGATAATTCATTTTATTGGTTACAAGCTTAAAAAAAGCATTTTGATATAATTCATTCAGAAAGAATTTATTCGTGACGGAAGTAAAGCGTGATTGGCTTGGAAAACCCAAGTGCCTCTCGTTAGAGCTCTCCAGCATTTATATGTGAATAAATCTTTTGTTTTTCGTACTATTGCTCACTGCCGTGTTGTACACTGAAAAAAATATTGTCGTGAGGCCAAAGATTTCATGTCCTTAAAATACGAATGCAAATTTTGCTTAGCATAGAAGACGCATTTCTCTAATATAAAGTTTTTTTCTTTGTCCAAAAGTTTTCAATAAAGTCGTACTGTCGTTATATTTAAGTGATTTGACTTAAAAATGGATATCATAACATGAAAGAAAAAATTTGTGGGCTAAACTTGACTTTAATAATTCATAAAAATTCTTTAAAATTAATGAAATTGTCTTTATATTTGTTGTCTTTTTGCATCTTGACTACAAAGCAAAAAATCGTTCAAAAATAGGACATATTTTTCAACACTTTATTTTAAAGACGTTTTATACATGAAAAATAGTATAATTTCTACTGGAAGTCGAGTCTGAATTTGGAAAACAAAATTGTCGTTAACTCCTTTTTAAAGGACTTTCATAGCGTATGAAGAAAAAAGCTGAAAAAACGAAAAATGAAAATTTGCTTCCTAGAAGTAAGTACACAAAACCTAAATTTAAAAGAGAATTGTGTCTTAAAAGTATCCTTACTTGTATTCTCCGCTTCTTTGGCTCAGAATCAATACCAAAATTGTTAACCCTTGTGTATGTGATAACACTGGAAGCGATACCAGCGTGATGAGGTCCCGTGGGACCTACAATAAAAAAAGGATGGTAGAGAGGTTATCCCTACGATATTTTTCGATCATTTACTGTAGGTGGACTCTTCTATAATGCACAAATTGCATATATAAACATTTGGTTGTAAATATAGAGTTTTATTTAATTTTTAATAGCATACAGATAATGTTAAAATGTTTGATTAGTATACTAGTGCCCCTGATGTTTGACGCAGGCGTGGTACCTATAAGTATCCTTATACGTACCAAGCAACAATATATTGTTTTTGTAGTTGAATGTTCTTAACAAATTGGATTTTTGAAGGAAAAATAATACGATTTTTTTTAGTGGCGTTCGTTTTGCTCGCAGTATTATGTGCACAGTGGTTGTTTCAAACTTGGTCCAAATTGAGGCACATCTTGCCAAATTCCAGGATCCGATAGGTCTGGAAAATGTATAGAAATATAAAAACTTATTTCGACCACGATTTCCATGAAGTTCAAATAACTTTTTTTGCATTTTTACTCTCACTATATTGGATATATCAACGGAAGACATAAAATTATGTACTACCAAGCAACGAAACCAATGGAAACTTCAAAAATGACAAATTCTTCCAAATAACGGTATTTTCTGAAAGGATGTTAGTGTTATTAATTGTTCCAAATACACTGAAAAAACAGTGAACCCTTTTCCATTGCAAAATGAACTAAACTATAGTAATATTGACCATGATTTAGCCCTTAAGATTTTTTTCAACTTGTCTAGTTTATAATTTTCTTACATTTTAGTTCATCTATAACATTGTAGTTTAGTTCATTTTTACAACACCATAAGATTTATATACCGCTACCAAGTTAGAAGGTCAGTATTTTTTTGGTTTACTTGCTTATTTTGTGGGAAACCCGATAATAAAAATTGGTTAACAATCTCTTTAAAATGTCGACGACTAAACTATTTTTAAATCAATCATTCCACAGTACAGAGAAATTAAATAATTAAAGGAACAACAAACCGTTTTACTATTATGAAAATTTTCATACATTAAAATTAAACTTTCTTTAAGCAAAAGTACTTTATTATAAAAACTTATGATGAAAGTTCTTAATACAATGTTTTTTGTGAATAAAAATTATGACCACGTGGAACAGAGAGTAGTTCATTTGAACTCGCTATTTGGACATTTTGACTTATCCTTTTTGTATTCATCGTAGGTAATTTTTTCACATATCTTGCTGGAAAAAATGGAAACAATAATGAAAATTGTTAAAAATTAACACCATGTAATAAAATATAATTTTTAATTCTTCATTTTAGCTTGTAACTTACCATATTTGGGGGCATTTTATCAAATGGTGTAAGGAATTCAACTTTTCTTTGGAAAACGTATCTCATAAAATTTTTACCTGAAACAATTAGAGAAATAATGAAGTATTCTATATAAACTCATAAAACTGTGTTGTTAACGATGTGAAGGATATAATAAAATAAATATTCTAGTTGAAAGAAAGCCAAAGTTTTAATATAAAACTTACCAATTCTCTATTAAATTGTATGCTGAGGGGAAATATAAAAAGTTGTCCAAATTTATTTGGGTTACGCTGAAATTAAATATTTTTTTTTACATTAAATAGTTTTTGAAAAAATCTTATAAAAAAAAATAATAATATGCATAAAAAACCAAATATTCTAGACAGTCATCATTCGTCAAAATGACGACACGTAATTTCATTTTCGATTTAAAATGCATTTTAGTCTATTGGGAAATGATAAATTTAAGTTATACTACTTCGACCGTTTTATGAATTTTTGTTTTATACTACTTAAAACCAAATTGAATAAGAAAATAAATTCAAGTTTGGTTGACTTTTTCGCTCACGATGAAAATTATAGCGTCTTGAAATGAGCCGTAGTCAAAATGACGAAGGATGACGTTAATGTACAAAAAATAAGGATGACTGTCCAGGGTTAAAAGAAAGTTAAAAAATCCTTACCAATTCACTATTAAATTACAGGCAAAGGAGTACTAAAAATTTGTCCAAATTTTTAAGGGGTTATTCTGAAATTAAATATTTGTTTTTACATTAAAAATATTACATTGGTTTTAAAAAAATTGATTAAAGAAATACTAAAATAAGGTATCAAAAACCTGTAATTTTGATGATAAAAATGTAAATATTCTAGTTGAAAGAAAGCCAATTTGTAAAAGAAAACTTACCAATTCTCTATTTTTTAAATTTGTTCGAATCCATCTGGAGTTGCTCTGAAATTAAATATTGCTTTTTTTACAACAAAGAAAAACATTAAACTGGTATCCAAAAAATTAATTAACAAATAATAATATACATAAAAAATATTATTTTTAAAAGAAAGCCATATTAAAAAAATACTTACCAATTTATGACTAAACTATACGCTGAGATATAACAAAAATTTTCCATATTCATCTGGAATTGAATATTAAGTTTTTTACATTGAATAATAAAAATTTCAATACACTTTCAATTTCAACATATTTTCCTAAATATTCTTAATAACTTTTTTCAAAACTACCCTTAAAATATTAATAACTTTCATTTAAAAGGTTTAATAAACAAACACCAAAATATATGTCTCAAAAATCCAAAATATTCCATGCCTTTATATTCCCTTTTCCCTTGTTGCATATCTTCTTAAAAGATGCAACAGCCCACGCCAACGCCAACTATACAACTGAAGCATGCTAAACAAAACCAAGCAAAGCCAAAACATTCCTCCTCATCAGCCAAATAAACCATCCGCGAATAACAAACACACACACACTCAAACCACTAAATGAACAAAAATAAAAACAACCCCACGCTCATGTATACACAACGAAACTCAAGTAACATCATCTTTACATTAATCACATTCCACTATGCCGATAAAGATCTCTGTACTATGCATTAGTTCATCGCATCTGCTGACAATTTACTCTAAGAATAATATTCGTAAAGGCACACCAGTTTATGAACGATGAAAAGTTTAATTTTCATGAAATGTTATCTACCATTTTTGACGAAAATATCTATAAATTTAATTACATGTGAACTAAAAATATTTCATTGGGTAATTTTTTACCAACAATTATTAACTATAGGAATTGTCAGTAAGAAATTGCTATCCACTTTCAAGTTCATTTTTGTAAAAAATTATTTTCTCATACAAAAAAATCTTATAGTAAATTGCACTTATTATATAGAAAATACTTTACATTTCACAAGTAGTTTTATAGCATGACAAACGAATTTTTAACTACCAGTTAAGAAATTTTTTAAGGAAATTTCCATCGTATTTTGTAGGCCATGAACTAAACGATTGCTACTTAGAATTTGTAAAATTTCCTTTCGAGTAGTTAATTTTCGTTGAAGATACGAAAAATGAACTAAAATTCTGGAAAATTCTTGTAATAAATTATTGTAAAAATCTTCTTAAATTTACGAGACACTTTTTTTTCTGTGTACGAAAATCGCTATATCTTTACACTGCTTTTTAAACTGTGCTAAAACCACTAATGTAATTAGTAATAGGTCCCATTGGACCTCATCACGCAGAATCGCACTAAACTTTTTCAAATACCTATAAAAACCGATTTAATGATTCAATCACATAAAAATGTAAAGTTTTCAACTTAAAACACTTCAGTACAAGAAGTCATAAACCATCAAGCTGAAATTCATATAAAAGATAAAGTTATGAATGAATAAAAATCAAAAAGGTTCAGCGGGACCTCATCACGCACAGAAGGGTTAAAGGAGAGACAAAATCTTTGGAACCGGGCATGTTTTTTTTTTAGTGTACGAAAATACGGTAAGTACACCATAAATGATTCGTAAAATATTGTGAAAACGGCTGCAACATGTATTGAAAAATGAGCTTGGACTAAAGCCATTGAAGTTCCAAGACTGCAAAGAGCCAAGCGAGTTGCTTCGCTTGTACGCTTTGTTTTCTCCGATGAGAAGCCACTCTAAATTGAGCAGTTTGTGAACAAATAAAATGATCGTGTTTAATTGCCAAAGAGATCATCTGATAATGTACACCTTCCATCCCAAAATGTACACCTTCCACCGTAACGGCCGTTGATCGATCCCCGTATGAATTCATCGACTGTGGTGCCAAAATAAATACCGAATATTATCGCGAAAAAAATTCAAAAGACATTGTCTTTTGTTGTTCGTACAAACAAAAAGTTTCGAATGCGTATCTCTATCACAAATGCATGTCGTTCTAACGACATTATTAAAGCCCTAGACAGATAAACATTCGGCTGCAGACCCAGGGCATTCCAACAGGACTCAGTTAATCACTTAAATAGGGGGTTCCTTGCTTCATTTATACCCCACAATGATCGCAAAAATCTCAAATCTTATTCCGTTGGACTTTTGTGTGTGGGGCATATTGGAGAAGAGTAAGTTCGGTTGGGTTAGGTATAATGTAGACACCGGTTAATTGTCATTTTCAGTTAACCGCGAAATCCGGATTTTGATCATAGGTAAAACGGTTTTCTGTATTTCTATGAAATGTTGATCTACTTCATCATATTTTTCTTCCAATGTTTTTGTGGAGAGATGCAGAAGATAACAACCAATTGACTACTTACAATAATTTTTCACTACACTCAAAAAAAAGTGAACTCTCTATTTCACTAGAGCCAATTTAACTTTATTTTAGTTCATGGAATTATTATGTTTGGAGAAAGTTTTCTTTACTCTAATATTTTTTTGTGTACGTTACTTAAATTAACTAACCCCGAGGGAAAAAATATACTCAACTGAAGCATAAAGATCAACTAAATTCGTGTCTTCCACAAAATAGTTCAGAATTTCTTTAAATTTGTAAATTTTACCAAAAATGCGTCCATCATAAACTTCGTATGTCACTAAAGACATTCTTGCAATTTTGAACTTCAAGTTTTTCCTTCAAACTGTAAAATTTTCTTTAACAAGTGAAAAAACTTAGTTATGTCAAATAAATTTTCTTGAATTTGTCGGAAAATATTAACTTATTTTTATGACATCGGCGTGATTCCAACGTTTGTAATACTGTTTAGTTAAAATTTTCTACAAATATTCAAAATTTTCTAAAATTAACCGAAAGTCTTCTTTCTGGTGGGTTCACTGTGTACGTAGCACAAAATAATCTTTGACTACACCACTCGACGATTTCGCAAATGTTCTTTCGAAAGGATATTTTTGTTAAACGAAATTCATTTCTTTGAGAGCAAATAAGCCCGTAGCGTTGTGACGATTGTCCCATTTTGGTCCGACATCTACCTTTCCTAGTAAAGGAGTATTTTCATTGTCATGTTTCAAAAAAAAAATATATATTGTTTGCAAAGGGAGCAACTTGACGTCATTTGTTGCGGCTTTGCTTTTTTAAATAAAATAAGTTTTTAACCGGTAAACTGGTTTGGAAAGCCCTCTATTTCAGGCTCACTTAGACTATTCAGTCCATTATGTTACCATATGTGATGAACTTCTCTCTTATCACTGAGTGCTGCCCAATTCCATGTTTAGCTCAATGACAAGGGACCTCCGTTTTATGGCCTTCTACATTGCGGTAAAACTACTTACAAGCTTTGAAACACTCAGAAATGTCATTTTAGTGTCCGTTCGAAACTAGGATTGAACCCACGACCCTTTGTATACAAGGCAGGAATGCTAACCGGTGGCTCCCATGTAGGAAAGTAAGGATGGCAATAAAAAAATACAATTTCCCCCTCGCCGTAAATGGGCAAAAATTAGTGTCTAAGGTACACAGAAAAATATATTTTTGTCTTCAATCACGAAATTAATTGAACCAATTAATTTTTATCAATCACCAAAGTCAATTAAAAAACTAATTGATCCAATTAATTTTGTGATTGATTTTTGTTTCAATTAAAAATTTTTTTGAACCAATGAAATTTTTAATTGTATATTTTTTAAAATCCAATTAAAATTTTACGAGCTTGAAAAATTTTGTTGATATTTCTTTCTTCTATACAGATTCTAATATTTAATTATATTTCCAATATTTTTGGTTTTGCACAGTAAATTCCCAATAAACACAAACGTTTGAAAAATGCTAAATTTCAACAACCCAATAAACACAAACGTTTGAAAAATACTAAAATTCAATAATTGTTCAAACATTTTTTCAAAGGATTAGGGTAATATTCAAGTTGAGAAATTGTTGAGAAAATCGCGTTCTCAACAAAAAACAGACGTTACCCTCAACAGTAAAATTCAACACAATAACAATAATTTCTCAATTGTAATCCTCAAATTGAAATGCATCGCTACTCAATAATTTCTCAAACATTTTTCAACGTGAGAAAAATAAAAAATTAGCATTGTTGCGAATCCTTTCAAACACAATTTGTATGAAAGTCAATCCTAGTTCTAACTGAAAGTCAATACTAAATTTCTAGGGATTTTGTAAATTTTATTATTTTTTTCGTTAACAAATATAATAATCTTAAAAATAACATTAATAATATATAAAAATAATAATATAATACCAATCAAAATGTAATTATCTTATTAAACGTATTAATAAATAAAACTATGAATACAACTTTAAATATCTTAAACATTTTTACATGTATAATTCCATTTCCTCCATAATGTTGGTGTCAAATAACTATTAATTAATATGCTGGCAATTTGAAATAATTACTATCGAGGAACTTGCTGGCTTGTGTGTTAGAATAGCAGCAAGAGGAAATCCAGCAAGAGGAAATCACAAAATATCAACCTGATGACGGGATGTAAATTAATGTAATGCACATTTTCATCCAGAAGTTATTGATATAGGAATTGTTGCACTTTGTTTTAATTGGTTGCACTTTGTAAGTTTTCTGAAAACTTTTCTTTGTTGTTTCCTTCATTGGTTTTTCATCGGCCAACATCTTCCAAGAATATACCATCCAATGATATTAGTTTTCTGCAAAACAATCGAGTTTTGTGATTTCCATTATGTTTTCATTTCACTTTTTATTTTGACTTACCAATTTGTATTTCTTCCAACTGACCACGTACTTCGTGATTTCCTCAAGAACGTTGGTGTTACAAAATTGTTGTTATTAAAATACTGGCAATTTTCAGGAACTTGATGACCAGATAATTGGAATAAATTTCCAGCAATTTCAATTCACAAAATAACAAATTAAACCGATGATGCGATGTAAATTAAACTATCGATGTGATGCGAATTATCATCCAGTAGTTGTTGATATGGATAAGCACAAATACCAAGTTTTTTTGGTTGCACTTTGATTTATGGAAACTTTCTCTTCTCGATAAGCCACTACCATTGTTCATCGGCCAGCCTCCTAATGTGTCCAAGAATCAGCATCCAAATATTTTAGTCTTCTGCAAAGAGATTTGAGTTTAGTGACTTCCTTAAAGTTCTCATTTCGTGTTTTAGTTTTACTTACCAATTATTATAAGCATTTTCAATTGATATTAAAAAATTTCCACATTTTTGTATTTCTTCCACGAACTTTGTTGTCCAAAGTAGTATTGAAAACCATGTGGTTTTTTCGTTGCATTTCAGGGTAGTGTTTTGTCAAAGTTTTCTCCAATTATCTTCAACACATTTTCAAAGTTTTCGTCAACATTTTGCCAAATTGGTTGTAATTCGCAAACAACTTGAAGATGTATTGAAGATGAGCTTTTTCAAGTCAAGTTGAATTTATGTTGAAAATTATATTTACCCTCAAACTGAAGAGGTGTTGCATTTGAAAAACGCTCATCCTGTGTTTATTGGGAACACATTTTTTCGAAGGATTAGGGTAATATTCAAGTTGAGAAATTGTTGAGAAAATCGCGTTCTCAACAAAAAACAGACATTACCCTCAACAGTAAAATTCGATACAATAGCAATAATTTCTCAAGTGTTATCCTCATATTGAAATGCATCGCTACTCAACAATTTCTCAAACAATTTTCGATGCGAGTCAAATTAAAAATTAACATTGTTGCAAATACTTTTCAACCAAAATTTGTATAAATCATATCGCCACTTCTAATTGAATGCCAAAGCCAAAATTCTATGAATTTTGTATAATTTATTCATTTTCGTCAAAATAAAATATATAATAATACACTACAATACTAATTGAAAAATAAATATCTTATTAAACATATCAACAAATAAGAACAAAACAACAAAACTTTAAATATCTTAAACATTATTTGTAAACACTTTTGCATAGATAATTCGATTTCCTTCCTGTTTGTGTCATAAAACTGCATTGAAATTAATTAATATGCGGGCAATTTGAAATTAGGAACGTGATGGACCGCGTGTTAGCATAGATTTCCAGCAGAAGGAATTCAAGGAATGCACATTTTCATCCAGAAGTTAATGATATGGAATAATATCAAGTTTTTAACAATTTTAATTGGTTGCACTTTGAAATCTTTCTGGAAACTTTTTCTGAAAAGCCATTCATTTTTCATCGGACAGCTTCATAATGTTTGCAAGAATGTAGCATCCAAAGATTTTAGTTTTCTGCAAAAATATTTAAAGTTAGTGACTTCTCTAAAATGTTGATTTAATTTTTCATATTGACTTACCAATTATTATAAACTATTTGAAACAGTTCCAGTTAATCGTCCAACATTTTTTCATCGGTCAGCTTTTTAATGTTTTCAAGAACGTAGAATCCATAATTTTAGTTTTCGGTAAAGAGATATACATTTAGTGACTTCCTTAAAAGTTTATTTCATTTTTACACCCTCCATCATAGGATGGGGGGGTATATTAACTTTGTCATTCCGTTTGTAACACATCGAAATATTGCTCTAAGACCCCATAAAGTATATATTCTGGGTCGTGGTGAAATTCTGAGTCGATCTGAGCCTGTCCGTCCGTCCGTCCGTCTGTTGAAATCACGCTAACTTCCGAACGAAACCAGCTATCGACTTGAAACTTGGCACAAGTAGTTGTTATTGATCTAGGTCGGATGGTATTGAAAATGGGCCATATCGGTCCACTTTTACGTATAGCCTCCATATACACGGACCCCCAAATTTGGCTTGCGAGGCCTCTAAGAGAAGCAAATTTCATCCGATCCGGCTGAAATTTGGTACATGGTGTTAGTATATGGTCTCTAACAACCATGCAAAAATTGGTCCACATCGGTCCATAATTATATATAGCCCCCATATAAACCGATCCCGCGATATGGCTTGCGAGGCCTCTAAGAGAAGCAAATTTCATCCGATCCGGCTGAAATTTGGTACATGGTGTAAGTATATGGTCTCTAACATCCATGCAAAAATTGGTCCACATCGGTCTATAATTATATATAGCCCCCATATAAACCGATCCCCCGATTTGGCTAGCGAGGCCTCTAAGAGAAGCAAATTTCATCCGATCCGGCTGAAATTCGGTACAGGGTGTTAGTATATGGTCTCTAACAACCATGCAAAAATTGGTCCACATCGGTCTATAATTATATATAGCCCCCCCATATAAACCGATCCCCCGATTTGGCTTGCGAGGCCTCTAAGAGAAGCAAATTTCATCCGATCCGGCTGAAATTGGGTACATGGTAGAGGTGTGCACGTGAGTAATAGTTTACTCACGCTCACGCACAGTCACCACTGAAAAATCATACTGATGCACACTCACGCACGATATTTTTAGGTAGGACTCACGCTCACGCACACTCACGAAAATAAAATTTGTACTCACGCACGAAAACGTCGTGACTCACGAAAAATACCGTGACTCACGAAAAATATCGTGACCCACGAAAAATATCGTGACTCACGAATAATTTTATGATTCATTTACCTTACCGAAGTGTCTGAAAACATGAGCATTATTAAAATCGAGAGTGTTATTAAACTCTTAACATCCCAGGTGTCACTAAAATTGTAATTGAATTTAACTCTTAAGCGTTTTATATTGGTGAGCAGGAATATTTTCGTGAGTGTAATTCGTTACTCACGAAGATATTATTTTCGTGACTCACGCTCTCGCACGACATTTTGGTTTGTTAATCACGCTCACGCACACTCACGATGTTGTCATGAGCGTGACTCACGACTCACGCACGAATCACGAAAATTTTCGTGAGTCACGACAATTTCGTGTCACGTGCACACCTCTAGTACATGGTGGTAGTACAACCATGCAAAAATTGGTCCACATCGGTCCATAATTATATATAGCCCACATATAAACCGATCCCCCGATTTGGCTTGCGAGGCCTCTAAGAGAAGCAAATTTCATCCGATCCGGCTTAAATTTGGTACATGGTCTCTAACAACCATGCAAAAATTGGTCCACATCGGTCCATAATTATATATAGCCCCCATATAAACCGATCACCAGATTTGACCTCCGGAGCCTCTTGGAAGGCCAAAATTCATCTGATTCAGTTGAAATTTGGTACGTGGTGTTAATATATGGCCTCAAACTCGTATATGATATTTAACAACCATGCCAAAAGTTGTCCATATCAGCCCATAATCATATATAGCCCCATATAAACCGATCCCGAGATTTGGTTTTGGAGCCTCTTGGAGGAGCAAATTTCATCCGAGTGAGTTGAAATTTGGTACATTGTGCTAGTATATGGTCGTTAACATATTTAATATTTCAATTCTGGCTCTCTACGTACCGTGCAAAAAGTCCATATCGATTCGTAATTATTTGTAAACTTAACTATACATAACTTTTTTGTCTAATATATACCACGTATGGACTAACTCACAATTTAGAAAACGATGATAAGAAGTTTTAAGATACCACAACCCAAGTATTTCGATTGTGGATGACAGTCTTTCGTAGAAGTTTGTAAGCAATCCATGGTGGAGGGTACATAAGATTCGGCCTGGCCGAACTTACGGCCGTATATACTTGTTTATTTACACTTACCTATTATTATAAACTATTTGGAGCAAATTCAGTTATTTGTCTAAAATTTTCCATTTTTTTTATTTCTTCCACTTGACCACGAACTTCGTTGCACAAAGAAGTATTAACAACCACATGGTTTTTGCGTTGCGTTTTTAGGGTAGTGTTTTGTAAAAGTTTTCTCATATTATCTTCAACACCTGTTCAATGATTTCGTCAACATTTTGGCAAATTGAATGTAATTCGCAACTAATTTGAAGATGTATTAAAGATGAGCTGTTTCAAGTCAACATTTACCCTCAAACTGAAAAGTTGTTGCATTTGAAAAACGCTCACCCTGTGTTTATTGGGTTGCAAACAAAATATACCGCAAAAAAGGCACTTGTGTTTATCCTTTAAAGTAAGATTACCGTTGATGTCTATGGTTGAAGATTTATCTGGATGACATCTACCACATTCTTCATCTCCAACCTGCTAACCAGAAGAATCTCTAAGAGAGTCTGTAGGTAGTAACCTCTTCTACTCCTTTCCTCACTTTGACTTATATACTTTCCAATTTTGTCATTCTTCATCGTCTTTGGATTTTGCTTGCACTCTTCCTCTCGATTGTTGTCTTGATGAATTCAGCGATTTCTTGGAATTTGTAAAAAAAACTTAACATACATATATTAACCGCTTAATAAAAATTGCAAATGCTTCAATAAACATTAAACTTGGTTTCATTGTCAATGTGGATGTTTTCTAGTCTTTTGTGGGTTTATGTCCTTCACATATTTTACAAAGTTAAGCTACATTCATGCATTAAATGCCTTAAATATCCTTCAATATATAGCAAGGGTGCTTCTGAACAATTGATACAAAATAATTGTACACCGAAAAAATATCATCAATACTTTTGTTAAATAAATTTTTTTAATTGAAAAAATATGCAAATAAATAAATTTATCAAAACAAAAATTTATCATATAATTTTTTTGAATCAACTAAATGTTTAATTAAATATATTAATAGCTTTACTGCCATGATTCACATTTCTTAAGATAAGATATTGACCATACAATAAAGAATAGAATACAAGTAAAAAATATTTTTGGTCTGTGTATGAGGACTAAAACATTGTCAATTTGCATTAGTAACGAAAATAATTTCAAATATAGGTTAATTAAGTAAATAACCAAAACAAGGGAAGTCGTTTATGTTCTCATAAAAAACCATTAATATTGAAAATAATTTTGCTCTTTTGTCCGTTGCTATGTTCGCTAATACCAGGTTAATTGCTCCTTTGTCTTTGTTTAACTAAAATTCTATCACTACGATAATTACAAGTTATTCTACAAAGAATCCCTCTTTTTCTCATTTACAATTTCTGGATGAAAATTAATAATTTCTATACATCTATTTCGATGGTCATGGTTTAATTATTAAGCTTTTGTTGTAGTTTTTTATCTTAAATTAAATATCTACAACACAAATGAAGTTCTTTTTCAGATATTTCGTTTTCAAATACACAATTCCAAGAATTCAATATAGAATGTTTTATTGCTACCATTTAGACTATTATAATGTATCCTCCATTGAAAGAGGAAAATATAAATAAATTTCCAAAGAAAAGCGGTGTGTATTCTTAAGATGGGCTAAGTCGCCACCTTGTTACTGACATATTAATTAAAACTTAGTTGAGAAAAGCTCTAATAACCTCGTAGAATCGTTACATGCGTATGAAAAGACATTTCTTTGGAAATATCAATTATAAAAAAGACAGAAAATGGTTTGCTAAAAAAAAAGAATATATGAAAAGAGATGGAGTATCATAAAAAAATAAAATTTTGACATAATTTTCTATAGAAATAAAATATTGACATAATTTTCTTATAATTTTGAGAACATTTTCTATAGAAAACAATTTTCAAATTTAAAGAAAATGTTTTCTTTTTTTATTTTCTAAAGAAATAAAAAATTTGACAATATTTTGATATCAAAATCAAAACTTAAAAAAACTTACAAAGAAATTTTTGACAACATTTTCTATAGAAATCAAAACTTTGAAAAAAAAATATATTATAATTCAACACATTGACAAATTTCCAACGACAAATTGGCTTAAAAACTGTATGGTCCGCGGTTCGATTCTTCGTCCAGGCGAAAGGTAAAATTAAAAAAAATATATATACGAGTATATAAACGAATAATTTCTTCTACAATGTTTGTATTACAGAACTAAAAAAGATTGTGAAAGTGAGAAAGATGTGAGTAAAAATGCAATTAGCCAGAAAAATTCCAAGAATTTTGTTGTTATTCCGTATGAAATTGTTTCTACATCCTATAAAAGAATCAACGTTTATCACAAAAAGTATATACTTTTCTCCCAAACAAACTTCCTTATAGCGAAAAGCAAATGGCAAAACGATATTTGTTTGTCTAAAATTTCGTTTGGGAGGAACGAAATATTCTTTTGCGTACATCTTAAGAAAAACCCAAGTTTGGGAAACGTGTATCGAAAATGTTGTTCTTTAGTTAGAGTTTTTTAACTTTGTTTGAAAATTTCAAACTTTTATCACTAAAAAATTTTTTTGTTGCAAAATTCTTACTTTTGGAATAAAAAAAATATATGTTTGCATCTTAAATTTTTAGCACATTATTTTTAAGTGCACGCTCACAAAAAATCGTTTCTGTAACATATACTCCCAAACATATTTTGCTTCAAGCATATACATTTTTGGGTATTGCCCAAACATTTATATGTTTGATCTCTACCAATATATAATATGTTTGAAAGCATATTGGTCTAAACAATATATGTTTGGGTAGTCTAAGTTCCAAACATTTTGTATTTTTGCATCCAAATTCAATAATGTTGTCTTCCAAAAAACAATATGTTATTATGTGACCATATAATATGTTTGGAAGCATTTTGCACCCAAAAATATTATATGCTTCAAAAAAAATTCTCCCAAACAATATTGTGCTCAAAATTTTATTTATTTATTTATATATTTACAATCATAATGTATTATGAAAATAAACAGGTAATATAGGTGCTAACAACATAGGTTTTCGACCTGAATGCTCAAAATTTTGTTTCTGCCCAATTGTATATTCCCCGACATCTTTCTCACTTCCACGAGATTTTTTAGTTCTTAGCACCTTTTTCTGTAATACAAACATTGTAGAAGAAATTATTAAATTTTATGATTTTTTTTATTTTAATTTTACCTTTTGCCGGACGGGGATTCGAACAGCGGACCACATAGTTTGTAAGGATCAAAGAAGTAGCTGATCAATTGCCCAAGGAAAAATAAAATGTTAATTTTGTAATAACAAGCAACAACCGCCAACTTAATTCAATATCGCTCCCTGTTAAATAGCGCTCCAAGCTACTAAACACATATATGTTTATAGGCTATTTCTAAATTAATATATGTTTGCATCCAAGCATATTATATTTACAAACATTTTATGTCCCAAACATAATATGTTCTAACATATTAACATATATGTCCCAAACATGTTATGCTAGTTTATGAACATTATATGCTTGCACGCAAAAATATTGTGTTCCAAACATATAATGTTTATAGCCAAACATATGAAAAACAGTCTTTTTCATCCGTGTGTAAGCTTATAATGTTCGTAAACTAGTATACGATGTTTGGGACGTACATGTTAATATGTTGGAATATATAATGTTTGGGACATTATATTTTTTAAATATAATATCTCTGGATGTAAATATATATTAATTTGGAAATTTTATATAAACATATATATGTTTAGAAACGTCAGAGAGAGAGAGAGAGAGAGAGAGAGAGGGCAATAAAGAATAGAGGAAAAAATAAAGTTTAATTACAACAAATAAAAATGTATGTTGCTGAGTACACGTTCATGATTGCTTATCGACTTACATATTTTATATATAAATAAATATTTGGAGTGTAAATTCAAATACATACATTCCAAACACGGACGAAAAAAACTGTTTTTCATATGTTTGGGTGTAAAAACTATATGTTTGGAACTCAAATTTTTTTACATAATATTTTTAAGTGCAAGCATATAATGTTTGTAAACTAGCATAATATGTTTGGGACATATATGTTACGACATATTATGTTTGGGACATAAAATGTTTGTAAATATAATATGCTTAGATGCAGACATATATTAATTTAGAAATAGCCTATAAACATATATGTGTTTAGAAAGAGAGACCTAGAGAGTATGCCGCAAGTAAAATAATGGAAGTAACCAATTGACGCCTTAAAAATATATCCACACAAGGAAAATTTCATTAAAATTTTTTTCTACAAGTGTATGTCCTAAGGTGAAACATAATATGTTTGAACAATACAAACAATATTTTGTTTGGACCAATCATAAAAATATATATGCTTGAAGCAAAATGTGTTTGGGGTATATGTTACAGAGGGTGTAGCTATTCCAATGTTAAACATTTTTTTATGGAACAGTTTTTGACAGGGCTGTGGAGTCGGAGTCTGAAGATTTTACTGGAGTCGGAGCCGGAGTCGTATAAATTTTGCTCGACTCCGACTCCGGCGAAACAAAATTTGAAAAACACTTCATATCTTTGTAACAAAAGAAATATTTCGACAAATTAGATTCGATTGGGGTTTTTAATCGAACAACGAAGTACTGGATTTCAGGCCATTTAAAGTGTATTTATATGGGTGAAATTTCACGGTGATATAAAGAGTAGGTTTTACTAGAGTATGGGCTGAATTGATCAATGTTTTTTTTTTCCATTTTTAACATATTAAACTATTAATCTTTAAGCCTATATATACTCTTGATAAAGGTACAATTTTAAGGCAATATAACAGTAGAGCTTAACGTTCTGAATTTTTGGCAGCCATGTTGAGTTCGAAGATGGGTCCTACCGAACAATTTTGTGATGTAGCACGTACATATAAACTCATCTCCGATTTGTTTTAAGAAATTTTTCCCTGTCTAAAATTTTCATAAGATTTGTCAGAAATTTTGAGTTATTCGAGATCCATAAATAAATGGGCAAATTTCGCGTCGGCCCAGATTTTGTATATGGAGATAATTATTTGAGAAATTGCCATGTATACCCGATGTCCTTGGAAGCTGTAATTTTAAATAAAACCTCTGCCAACGTACCATCTGTGGCGGTATTTTGGGAGAAAGTTTGTTTCATCAAAGCCACTCGAAATTCTTTACATTAAATTAATGGCCTCTAATGTCCATAACTGATAGACCATTTATAAATGTCCAGCTATTCCTGTCATCTGTTGTATGCTAGTGGTTATTTAAAATTCCGCCCGTCCTAATATAGGACAGTTTATGTTTGTTTTATATATCCGACACATTACATTTTTTAACATCTAAACTTTCTATCTGATTAGCCCGACATTTTGATTTTTGTGTATTTTTCTTTTTTATATAGATTTGTTTTTTATAAAATGCCTGTACAGATTAATATCAGGATTTTACTTCTTAAACCTCTGGAAGCCTAATTATTTTTTGAAGTTTTTGTTTTTATAAATACATATTCTGGAGATTGTTGTTATCTACCCATATTTTGATGTGGTCTCTATATAGTCTTGTGTCGTATTTTAATTTCTTGGCCTGACATTAAAATGTAGAGTTCTTTACATCCCTAAATCGAGTCGTATCAAAATTTAAGATTAGAGTTCTTTGGGACATATAAACACATATGGCAAAATGGAATACTTATATCGGTCTATTTTTGGAACACTACACCTTAAAATTACAATTGGAATACTGTTAAAATGGTACTTAGGTACACCACCTGGAGTCGACTCCGGAGTCGAGGCTAATAAGAAATGCTGGAGTCGGAGCCGGAGTCGAGCAAAATTGACTCGACTCCACAGCCCTGGTTTTTGAGATATCCCGTTATTTTTAGTTTTTCGGCCTTTTTTTCACTAAACAAATCATATCTCGAGCTAGAAATGTCGGGTTATATCGTTGTTGGTACTTGAATGCAAGGTATTGAGATGACGAACAAACGTGGTTCAAAATATATCAATGAAAATAATGCGAATTTACAATGACTCTATGCCGTCGGAAAAGTATAAACCATTGAGAAAACGCCTGGTTTCCCTTCATGTTCATAAAGATGATACCTAAACGAAAGAAATGAGACCAAAAACTGTTCCATAAAAAATTGTTTTCGAATTCAGCAGATCAAAACACATAAGAAAAGTCATCTCTCATCAAATGTACATGAAAAAAATATATATTTTGTAAATTAGTGCAATTGGAGACATTTTTCCTTTCAAAGTACGCCACTTCAGCACATTGTCCTTGGCAATCGATTTACCCAGGATTGCATGCCACACTGAAAAAAGCATGCCCGGTTCCAAAGATTTTGTCTTTACACTAATTATTTTGGTATTGATTCCGAGCCAAAGAAGCGGAGAATTGAAGTAAGGATACTTTTAAGACAGAATTGTCTTTTAAATTTAAGTTTTGCGTACTTGATTCTAGGTAGGTTAGGTTAGGTTAGGTTATGTGGCAGCACGATGTATCAGGCTCACTTAGACTATTCAGTCCATTGTGATACCACAGTGGTGAACTTCTCTCTTATCACTGAGTGCTGCCCGATTCCATGTTAAGCTCAATGACAAGGGACCTCCTTTTTATAGCCGAGTCCGAACGGCGTTCCACATTCCAGTGAAACCATTTAGAGAAGCTTTGAAACCCTCAGAAATGTCACCAGCATTACTGAGGTGGGATAATCCACCGCTGAAAAACTTTTTGGTGTTCGGTCGTAGCAGGAATCGAACCCACGACCTTGTGTATGCAAGGCGGGCATGATAACCATTGCACCACGGTGGCTCCTTTGATTCTAGGTAGCAAATTTTTATTTATTCGTTTTTTTCTGTTGTTTTCTTCATACACAATTAAAGTTCTTTAAAAACGTGTTAACGACAACTTAAATTTTAAAATTCAAACTCGATTTCAAGTAGAAGTTATGCTATGTTTCAAGTAAAAATTGTTCTTAAAAAAAGTGCTGAAAAACATCTTCTATTTTAAAACGCGTTTTTGCTTTGTTTTCAAGATGCAGAAAAACAATAAATTTAAAGACAATTTCATTAATTGTGAAGAATTGTGCACAATTATTAAAGACAAGTTTACCTTAATCACAAAAAAATTCTTTCATTTTAAGATACCCATTTTTAAGTTGATTCGCATAATAATAAATAATAAAACCACTTTATAGAAAAGTTTATCGTCTATTGGATAAGGAAATAAACTTTATATAAGAGAAATGCCTCTTCTATACTAAGCAAAAAACTATTCGCATTTTAAGGACATGAAATCTTTGGCCTCACAACAATATTTTTTTCAATGCATGCAATGACATTCAATGTTTTTGTTTAAACATGATCAAATTATATTTGTTAATTGGATTTTGTTTTTCTTTTCATACACTATGAAAGTGATATCCCAAAATTTGAAAAAAAACAACCTACAGTAATTAAGTTTTTTCGAGTCCTTTAACATTATCCTGATTAAAGCTAAACAATGCTTGTTTGTTCACTATGTAATCTACTACCAGCATTATATATTCCCTCGCTTCTTGCCGTAATCCTATTACCATAGAGTGTTGAAAAATGGCTCTGTAGTACTTTGTCTCAGATCATTTCAACTCATTGTCCAGAATGATATGCTGTGGAAATATTTGTTTTGAAAATAATTCAACTCATTAACGACAAGGACATTTGTTGGCCTTATCTATTACTATTACAGCATTCCACCCCAGCAGGAGAGTTTTTTTTTATAGTATTTCCTTTGGGAAAATGGAATTACGGCATCCTAATTAGTAATAATTGGGTTAGTAAACTAGCTCCTAGCTTAGCAGAAATGGAAAGAATGATATTCATGGAATACAATTAGCCAAAGTTCATATAAAGCGACCGGGTAATTAGCATAAAAAAAGTAGTCAATCACCAACAATTGCTAACCATGCATACGAAAACCAATGACTAAAGCCAGTCGAATGGTCTCACGCACATGAAAAAAATGTGTCTGCATCAATAGTAATTTCAAGATGATTGCTGAAAAGAAGAAGGATCTATGCAGTACCTTGGAGGATTTCTCCAAAAATTTGCTCGAATCGTTTTTGTTTTAATTAGATCCAAATTAATTTAGCAATTTATTTCATCGATAATCGGTCGATGAAATAGATAGTTTAGCGTAACCTACTTTACCTTATATATAGATTTTTTTTCCTAGATCCACTGTCCTTGGAAGGCCAATGCTGGATAACTACATCGTAGGGTTACCAATTCAAACGACCTTATATTTGTATTCAAATGCAAAAATTTTGCATTGACTACAGTGGAGCTGTGCGTCCAACTTTTTCCAGACCATATATAGAGGCTCCCAAACACATTTTGCAATATCCGTTTTTACCATCGGATAGTGGACTAAACGATCTATCTTTCTGGATCCTCCATATTTTTTCTATTCGGCCAAATTTCTCTTTGTTACGTATATGCAACATTACTGCGATTTGGAAGATTTATCAATCAAAAGCTATCGTTTCAGTGTATCCTTAATTAACATTTCTATCTCTTCTCATTCTATGGAGGATTATTCGTGTATAACTAATATTTTTCATGAAATGAATATTTATACACGGATTTATTTTACCTTATGTGTTTCGGAATCGCAAACCCCTAAAACATATAAACTTAAAATTTGGCAATACGGTTTTCCGTTTACTTTTCATGGTAGCCTGATATCGAATCAAGTGATTAACGTCCAAATACATGATTTTATTTATAAATTATTTTTATTCGAGCTTCATGGTCAAGGGAGATCAAGTCATTGAAAAGAAAACGCCAAACAAATCTATACAAGTTTGACCGGTCGAATAGCCTTTTCCATTGTATTTAGTATAGATCTGGCTGTAGAAGATAACTTAATTTGGGCCCTATATGCCAACCTCTTATAAAGAAAACATTTAGGAATTTTCCCTAGCTGATGGCATAGTTACTATATGTTTAACATAGTATAGTTTAAATAAATAGTAATTTTACGTTTACAATACAAGCGAAAGTTTCCTGGACTTTACTAAATTTTGGTGTACGTTAGTTATATGGCCTAAAAAAAGTGAAAATTTATACACGAATGAAGCGTGAAAATTTTCTAAATTCGCATTTCCTACAAAACAGTTCAGAATTACTTAAAATTTGTAAAAGTTCACTCCAGGCTCGATGAATGAAAAAAAAAAACAATTGTCGTGAGGCCAAAGATTTCATGTCCTTAAAATACGAATGCGAATTTTGATTAGCATAGGAGACATTTGGGAGCCACCGTGGTGCAATGGTTAGCATGCCCGCCTTGCATACACAAGGTCGTGGGTTCGATTCCTGCTACGACCGAACACCAAAAAGTTTTTCAGCGGTGGATTATCCCACCTCAGAAATGCTGGTGACATTTCTGAGGGTTTCAAAGCTTCTCTAAGTGGTTTCACTGGAATGTGGAACGCCGTTCGGACTCGGCTATAAAAAGGAGGTCCCTTGTCATTGAGCTTAACATGGAATCGGGCAGCACTCAGTGATAAGAGAGAAGTTCACCACTGTGGTATCACAATGGACTGAATAGTCTAAGTGAGCCTGATACATCGGGCTGCCACATAACCTAACCTAACCTAGGAGACATTTCTTTAACATAATGTTCTTTTCCTTGTCCAAAATTCGATAAACTTTTCAATGAAGTCGTTTTGTTCTTATAGTTAAGTGATTCGACTTAAAGCTGGGTGTCTCTATATAAAAAAAAAACATTTTGTTTGACTTGGCGTTAATAATTCTGAAAAATACCTCAAAATTTTAAATTTAAATTTGTGGACTCTGTGTATCATTACAACGAAGCAAAAATGTATTAACAAATAAGAGATGTTTTTAAGCGATTTATTTTAAAAAAGTTTTATAGTTGAAACAAAGCATAATTTCTACTTGAATTCAATTCAAATTTAAAATTGAATTGTGTCTTACATGTCTCCTTACTTCAATTCTCTTTGGCTCGGAATCAATACAAAAACAAAATCTTTGGAACCGGGCATTTTTTTTATTGTGAAAATGATTGGAGAACTGAGAACTTTACAGATTTTTTTATACCCTCTACCATCTGATAGGGGGTGTATTAACTTTGTCATTCCGTTTGTAACACATCGAAATATTGCTCTAAGACCCCCATAAAGTATATATATTCTGGGTCATGGTGAAATTCTGTGTCAATCTAAGCATGTCCGTCCGTCCGTCTGTTGAAATCACGCTAACTTCCGAAGGAAACAAGCTATCGATTTCAAACTTGGCACAAGTAGTTGTTATTGATGTAGGTCGGATGGTATTGCAAATGGGCCATATCGGTCCACTTTTACGTATAGCCCCCATATAAAGAGAGTATCATATTTCATCCGATCCGGCTGAAATTTGGAACATGGTGTAAGTATATGGTCTCTAACAACCATGCAAAAATTGGTCCATATCGGACCATGATTATATATAGCCCCCATATAAACCGATCCCCAGATTTGGTTTGCGGATCCTTTAAAAGAAAAGCAAATTTCATCCGATCCGGCTGAAATTTGATACATGGTCTCTACCAACCATGCCAAAATTGGTCCACATCGGTCCATAATTATATATAGCCCCCATATAAACCGATCCCCAGATTTGGTTTGCGGATCCTCTAAGAGAAGCAAATTTCATCCGATCCGACTGTAATTTGGTACAACAATTATATATAGCCCCGATATAAACCGATCGCCAGATTTGACCTCCGGAGCCTCTTAGAGGAGCAAAATTCATCCGATCCGGTTGAAATTTGGTACGTGGTGTTAGTATATGGTCTCTAATAACCATGCCAAAATTGGTCCATATCGGTCCATAATTATATATAGCCCCCATATAAACCGATCGCCAGATTTGACCTCCGGAGCCTCTTAGAGGAGCAAAATTCATCCGATCCGGTTGAAATTTGGTACGTGGTGTTAGTATACGGTCTCTAATAACCATGCCAAAATTGGTCCATATCGGTCCATAATTATATATAGCCCCCATATAAATCTATCCCCATAGAGTGACCGCAACTTACACTCAAAAAAAAGTGAACTCTCTATTTCACTAAAGCCAATTTAACTTTATATTAGTTCATAGAATCATTATGTTTGGAAAAAGTTTACTTTACTCAAATAATTTTTTGCGTACGTTAGTTAAATGAACTAAAACACAGGAAAAAATTATACAAAAATAAAGCATAAAGGTTTCCTAATTTCGTATTTCTCACAAAATAGTTCATTATTTCTTTAAATTAGTAAATTTTACCAAAAATGTGTCCATCATGAACTTCGTATGGCACTAAAGACATTCTTGCAATTTTGAACTCCAAGATTTCTCTTAAAACTACAAAATTTTCTTTAACAAGTGCAAAAACTTAGTTATGTCTAATAAATTTTCTTGAATTTGTCGAAAAATATTTACTTATTTTTACCATATCGGAGTGATGCCAGCGCTTGTAATACTGTTTAGTTAAAATTTTCTAAAAAAATTCAAAATTTTCTAAAATTAATCGAAAGTTATCTTTCCTGGTGGGTTCACTGTTTTTTCAGTGTATATGGGGCAAAAAAAATGTCGGAATCTTGTTCTCCTTAACCCCACAAAACGAATCCCCTTTCCAGATATTGGGATAGCCAAAATTTGAGCCCGATTAAACGACGTTAAAACGTGCCGCTCGTCGCTCAAAATTTGAAAAAAAAAACGAATTTTTTGGCCAAAAAGTTTGGCGGCACGTGTTAACGTCGTTTAATCGGGCTCAAATTTTGGCTATCCCAATATCTGGAAAGGGGATTCGATTTGTGGGGTTGAGGCGAATGCTCCTAGTGGCACCAGGTCGCGTTTTCGAAGCTAAAGGCTGGCGTAACTCGGTTTGACTCAGAGTTATGACAATTTTGTTCATAACATAAATTTTTAAGGCAAAAATAATCTACCAAAATTTTATTTTTATAGAAAATTTTGTCAAAATGTTATTTCTATAGAAAATGTTGTCAAAATTTTATTTCTACAGAAAATTTTGTCAAAATTTTATTTCTAGAGAAAATTTTGTTAAAATTTTATTTCTATAGAAAATGTTGTCAAAATTTTATTTCTATAGAAACTTTAAACTTAAATATATACGTTTTTAATCGGCGTCTTTAGTTTAATATATACCACATATGGACTATGAGGTATATATTACGGTGTTAGGAAGTTTTAAGATACCTTACCATCGGCAAGTGTTACCGCAACTCAAGTAATTCGATTGTGAATGACATTCTTCAGTAGAAGTTTCTACGCAATCCATGGTGGAGCTTCGGCCTGGCCGAACTTACGGCCGTATATACTTGTTTCAGATTCAATCACGATCCATCAGTTAAGTTTTTTCAATGACGAAAATGATTTTATCAATCACAGAATTAATTTGACATAAAAATATACTTCACCCAAAAAAAGAAAACAGAAAATTTTAATTTTGTTTTGTCGCACAACCCAATTCATTTTTTATTGGGTCTATCAACTTCAATCGACTTTTTAATTAGTAGTAGTTTGGTTGGGTGATATTTTTTGTGAGTTTAGATTTAAAATTACTTCAGGTTGCCGTGTGTGCGCTCAAATACTAATACGTGCGCTTCTTCTTCTTTATTTGCAAATTAATTACATTTCAAACATACACTGAAAAAAAAGCATGCCCGGTTCCAAAGATTTCGTCTTTACTTTAAAAATTTGTGTATTGATTCCGAGCCAAAGAAGCGAAGAATACACTGAAAAAAATATTTACGTGATATTAAAGATTACGCAACCTCAATTTTAGGATGCGCAATTTACACACTATTAAGGACAAATTTCTTTAAAATAATGAAATTTTAATTAAAAGAAAGTTTATAATCTTTGCTTCACAAATTTTTTCATTAAATTTAGGACACACATTTTGAAAATTTGCGTCCCTTCGTTAAAGTTGCATGTCTTTAAACTAAGACAAATTTTCCTTAAAGTAAAGAAATACATTTTTGATTTAAAGAAATCGTCCTGAAATTAACTGAAATATTGCATCTTTAGATTTAAGATAAAAACGCTTCAAATTTAGGCTAAGGCTTATTTTAAGGATTTAGCATTTTTGGTTTAAAGTTTTTTTTTTGGAATGAAGAAAATATTTTTTTCTTCGAAGTATCCATCATAATTTGGATTTTTAAACTCGCATTTGTTTGTACGTGAATAGCTTTATTAACAAACCGCGAAAAGAGAATGAAAATTTGATAAATGAGATCTGTATCCTAATTTTAATTTTATTGGTCCTAGATTTAAAGTCAGATAGGTCCTTATTTTAAAGATGCATCATCTTTGGCTCGGAATCAATACCAAAATCCTTAAAGAAAGGTCAAAATCTTTGGATCCAAGTGAACTTTTTTTGGAGTGTACAAGTAAGGATACTTTCAAGACCCAATTCCCTTTTAAATTTGGGGTTTGTGTACTTGCTTGTAGAAAGCAAATTTTAATTTTTCGCTTTTTCAGCTTTTTTTCTTCATACGCTATCAAAGTCCCTTAAAAACGAGTTAACGGCAACTTTATTTTCCAAATTAAGACTTGACTTCCAGTAGAAATTATGATATGTTTCAAGTAAAAAACGTCTTTAAAATGAAGTGTTGAAAAACATGTCGCATATTTGAACGATTTTCTGCTTTGTAGTCAAGATGCAAAAAGACAACAAATTTAAATACAATTTCATTGAATTTAAAGAATTTTTCTGAATTATTAAAGTCAAGTTGACCTTAGCCCAAATTTTTTTTCTTTCATGTTATGAAACCCATTTTTAAGTGAAATCACTTAATTATAAGGATTCATTGAATAATTTATCGACTTTTGGACATGGAAAAAACTTTATATTAGAGAAATGCGTTTTCTATGCTAAGCAAAATTTGCATTCGTATTTTAAAGACATGAAATCTTTGACGTCACGGCAATATCTTTTTCAGTGTATACATCCATAGAAAAAATTATGAACGG
The DNA here is from genome assembly GCF_050003625.1 of Haematobia irritans. Taxonomy (NCBI): domain Eukaryota; kingdom Metazoa; phylum Arthropoda; class Insecta; order Diptera; family Muscidae; genus Haematobia; species Haematobia irritans. The sequence goes on along the minus strand of NC_134399.1, from coordinate 62,640,333 downwards.
CGTTCTAATTTCAAAACGATCTGTTCATGGAAGTGAATCAACACACATGTGGTGTCAAACGGAGAACAGACGGTGTCAATCTGACAACGATAAAATGACACCTAAACTATAACCAGCGTTCATGATCTGACAACGAAATAGTTACGAATTAAAAAAAATATATCCGCTACCGTGAGTCGAACTTGGGTTGCCTGCAACATACGCGTTAAAAGTCGCCAGAGCGCATTGCACCACCGACGGTGTTGCCACAAGAACGTCTAACGAATATTTTAATACTTTTCATGGCCCTTGGGCGTAGCCGTGAACATTCCGTTTTGATTTTCGTGAACGTTTCATTTTAATAACGTCCGTAATGTTTTCTATTAGTGTACATAATTTGTTTTCATAAAGTATATCGCTGATCCGCAAATCCCTCTCTGTCTCTCGTCAATTCTATTCGGCATCTTATCGCCTTCGAGCAGTCCCATTGCTCAGTAATTGTAGCTGCACGGATGAAAAAGACTGTTTTTCATATGTTTGGCTATAAACATTATATGTTTGGAAAACAAATTTTTAAACACCATATTTTTGAGTGCAAGCATATAATGTTCATAAACTAGCATAACATGTTTGGGACATATATGTTAATATGTTAGAACATATTATGTTTGGGACATAAAATGTTTGTAAATATAATATGCTTGGATGCAAACATATATTAATTTAGAAATAGCCTATAAACATATATGTGTTTAGTAGCTTGGAGCGCTATTTAACAGGGAGCGATATTGAATTAAGTTGGTGGTTGTTGCTTGTTATTACAAAATTAACATTTTATTTTTCCTTGGGCAATTGATCAGCTACTTCTTTGATCATTACAAACTGTGTGGTCCGCTGTTCGAATCCCCGTCCGGCAAAAGGTAAAATTAAAATAAAAAAATCATAAAATTGAATAATTTCTTCTAAAATGTTTGTATTACAGAAAAAGGTGCTAATAACTAAAAAATCTCGTGGAAGTGAGAAAGATGTGGGGGAATATACAATTAGGCAGAAACAAAATTTTGAGCATTCAGTTCGAAAACCTATGTTGTTAGCACCTATATTACCTGTTTATTTTCATAATTCATTATGATTGTAAATATATAAATAAATAAATAAAATTTTGAGCACAATATTGTTTGGGAGAATTTTTTTTAAGCATATAATATTTTTGGGTGCAAAATGCTTCCAAACATATTATATGTTCACATAATAACATATTGTTTTTTGGAAGACAACATTATTGAATTTGGATGCAAAAATACAAAATGTTTGGAACTTAGACTACCCAAACATATATTGTTTAGACCAATATGCTTTCAAACATATTATATATTGGTAGAGATCAAACATATAAATGTTTGGGCAATAGCCAAAAATGTATATGCTTGAAGCAAAATATGTTTGGGAGTATATGTTACAGAAGCGATTTTTTGTGAGCGTGTGCTTGTTATTTTAAATTCTTAACTCTGTGTATTTTTATTACCGCGTTCTCGTGATTCACGACAAATTCACTAACCTCACGACATTTTCTAAACGGAAATCTGCAAAGGTAACAAACTTCACAAATAGAATATATAGTTCGGGAACTAAATTAATTTCAAGTAAAATAAGAGTATGAATTAAATCTTGATTTTTTTTTCGTGAGCGTGATTTTGCAGAAATTTTATTCACGCACATTCACGACCCGATTTTATTTCTCACGCACTACATATTTATTTTAGTCTCACGTGATTCACGTGTGAATCACGCGTGTCACGAGAATTTCGTGTCACGCGCACACCTCCACTTATAATCACATGCGCTTGGTTAAATAAAATCGATCATAGATTGGAAGTTTACCAATTGCTCAATCGAGAAAATTTTCTCATTAGAGGACACAGAAATCCATTTTGTTCCTACTAGTGTAGCACCTACTTCTCTCATTTCAATCGAATTCGTTTGTTTTGTTGTAATTTTGCTCACAACCGGGTATTGTTGTAATTTACATCTTATCCTCAAATATATAGATCACAATTGGTCTAAGCCTTCAAAGTCAAGTAAACAATTTTGTTTAGTACCCATATCTTTGCCCATTTACTACTTGGCTTTTATTTTATAAGGATAATAGAAGTTCCCAGAAGAATCGTATCATCACTATGTAAACACTTCCATTTAATGGTTATGGCATGCGTAAGGTTCAATTTTCTCGAGTTATTGTGTGGAGAGGGATTGATGATGGTTATTAGGATTAACTTCCTCTACTCAATGCCGTGGAAAACAAACCTAATTACATACATCAATAGGAAGAAGCATTATCATTATAAAAGTTTACGTTGCCAGCCAGAGTTAGGCGGTTAACTGAACTTGTTGCTTAGTTGAACCTGTGGCGATAGGATACCTGGAATTTTGTCTACATTGCAAAGAATATGTTATCATGGCAACCTTACGGTATGTGAGGAAAATATGTGCTGACGGTGACACCATAGATTATTTGGATGCAACCGTCGTTGTCATTTCACAGTGTTTCCAAACTCTACAGTGGTTTTGTGCTCATGTAAAAAGGAAGAGATCCGAACTGAAACCATAAATACGAAGTTAGGATTTCAAATTTGAATTTGGAATTTTGTTATTGGGCTTTTTGTGCAGCGTGTGGTATTAGTTCAAGTTCTCTTTCGAAAAAGATTGAGTTCTTCTTTCAAATTCGCTAAAGACTTTAAGGCCTTTTCTAAGATACTGTGAAACGAGCAATGTTTACAAAAACTTCACTGTGTAAAAACTAAGTCGCGTGTGGTAAAGAGGCTAGCCCAATTCCAGACAGCTTAAGCTCAGCTCACAATATCAGGAAATATTTTGTTGATTTAAACGCGCAAAGTAGTAAATAACTTTTCAATATATTTTTACTTATAGGTTCACGGTGCATTCAGCACTTTTGATTGAAAATCCAAAAAAAAAAACAGGAATATTTTGGTCTCCAAAAAATCTCATGGACATGAAAATTCCAAAAGGTTTGAAAATTTGAAAGAAATTCAGAAAAAAATCCAAAATTATTTTTTTACTTTTGAGCATATAATCCGATAAGAAATTTCTTTCTTATTGGATTATATTTTAAAGAAATTCTGGGTTTGGAAAAAAATTAAAATTTTCGTTTTATATTTTTATTAAAAAACTAAAAACCAAAATTTAATAAATTCACTCTGCCATAAAATAAAAATAAAATAAATTGAAATATGAGTTTGTCCTTTTCAAAATGTATTCTGTTATTCTCACTAATAGTTCAGTAATTGATTAGTATGATTTAAAATATATTTTTTTGTTTTTCGTTGGTCGAACGAAAGTTCTTATGGAAAGTTTTTAATGCTGCAGATTTTATCATCATTATACCATATATTGTTCTCTGATTGACTTACTTGTAGTGTTATATCTCTAGTCTCTCTTCTCCAAATTCCTGTTCCTATATTTGACTTACTACCAAAAATTAATAGATATACATTCTAGTGCAGTCGTTAAAAAGGAACAATGAATAGTTGTTGTCTCATAACCAAAATATATTAAAGGAGTTATATTCTTAATAGGATAGTCATCTAACGTGAATGTAAATTTATTCTTTTATTAGGTTTTTTGGTATAAACGTTTTTCTTATAGGAAACCTTTTTCGTACCATAAGAACACAACAAGTATATACGGCCGTAAGTTCGGCCACGCCGAATCTTATGTACCCTCCACCATGGATTGCGTAGAAACTTCTGCGAAAGACTGTCATCCACAATCGAATTACTTGGGTTGTGGTATCTTGAAACTTCTTAACATCGTTTTCTAAATTGTGAGTTAGTCCATACGTGGTATATTAGACAAAAAAGTTATGTATAGGTAAGTCTACAAATAATTACGAATTGATATGGACTTCTGCGCGGTACGTAGAGAGCCAGAATTGAAATATGGGAGCCATTACAATCATGAACTTGATATGGACCAATTTTTGTGTGATTGGGGATCGATTTATCTGAGGGCTATATATAACTATAGACCGATATGGACCTAGTTAGGCATGGTTGTTGACGGTCATATACCAGCACAATGTACCAAATTTCAACTGACTCGTATGAAATTTGCTCCTCCAAGAGGCTCCAAAACCAAATCTCGGGATCGGTTTATATGGGGGCTATATATGACATGGTTGTTAAATATCATATACTACCACCACGTACCAAATTTCAACCAGATCGGATAAATTTGGCTTCTCTAAAAGGCACAGGTCAAATCTGGGGATCCGTTTGTATGGGGGCTATATATAATTATGGACTGATATGAACCAATTCCTGTATGGTTGTTGGATACCATATTTTAACATCACGTACCAAATTTCAACCGAATCGGATGAATTTTGCTCTTCCAAGGGGCTCCGGATGTCAAATCTGGGGAGCGGTTTATATGGGGGCTATATATAATTATGGACCGATTTCGATCAATTTTTGCATGGGTGTTTGAGGCCATATATTAATACCATTTACCAAATTTCAGCCGGATCGGATGAAATTTGCTTCTCTTAGCCAAATCGGGGGATCGGTTTATATGGGTGATATATATAATTATGAACCGATGTGGACCAATTTTTGCATGGTTGTTAGAGACCCTATATTAACACCATATACGGGTGAAATTTGCTTCTCTTAGAGGATTCGCAAGCCAAATTTGGGGGTCCGTTTATATGGGGGCTATACGTAAAAGTGGACCGATATGGCCCATTTGCAATACCATCCGACCTACATGAATAACAACTACTTGTGCCAAGTTTCAAGTGGATAGCTGGTTTCGTTCGGAAGTTAGCGTGATTTCAACAGACGGACGGACATGCTCAGATCGACTCAGAATTTCACCACGACCAGAATATATTTATGGGGTCTTAGAGCAATATTTCGATGTGTTACAAACGGAATGACAAAGTTAATATACCCCCATCCTATTGTGGAGGGTATAAAAAATGTAGTGTTACGATAACATTTTCTTATATACATTTTTTATATATGAGATATCCATTACCCAGCAAAGCAGCGTCGCCAAAAAAGTAGTGAAAATGTCCTTCTCTATATGGAAGTGGTGCAAAAGCGATGAATTTAACATGCCATAGGATGGATGTCTACCATTTCACTGAACTTGCATCACTTCTTAAGGTGTGATCCGAATTCAGTGTTTTGGATATGAATTTAAACATATTGTGATATTTTGACATATACATAATTTTTACAATTTTTTTATAATTTTTAGCGCAATCCAACGCTTGTCTGAAATATTTTCAAAAAGTCGCAATTTCTCTAAAAGACGATTTAGCATTTTTTCGACAAAATTGAAATAATTTGTACCATTTTATTAATTTTTACTCTGTTTTTAACCTATTTGAAACAAAAAAGTTTAAATAACCCATAAAAAATTGAGTTAAACGAACTTTCTGGGAGGACACTTTTGGTAGTGCTTTTACCGTTGTCCTTTTAGAAGAACATCCCACTGCAATTGACTGGAAATTCACAGGTTGAAAGGTTTTAGCCAACAGAAAAAATAACGATTTTTCAACTTACAGAAAAAAACTATGACTCTACACTCAAAAAAAAAGTTTACTTGGATCCAAAGATTTTGACCATCCTTTAAGGATTTTGGTATTGATTCCGAGCCAAAGATGTGGCTTCTTTAAAATAAAGAATTTTTTTAGCGACCTATCTGGCTTTAAATCTAGGACCAATTAAATTAAATTTAGGATACAGATCTTATTGAAATAAATCATTCTATTTTCGCGGTATATTGATAAAGGTACTCATGTACAAACAAATGCCAGTTTAAAAATCCAAATTATAACGGATACTTCAAAGTAAAAATTCCAAAAAAAAAAAATTTAAACCAAAGACGCTAAAACCTCAAAATAAATCTTAGCCTATATTTGAAGCGTTTTTATCTTTAATCTAAAGTTTCAATATTTCAGTTAATTGAAGGACAATTTCTTTAAATCAAAAATGTGTTTCTTTATTTTAAGTAAAATCAGTCTTAGTTCAAAGACATGCTACTTTAACGAAGGGAAGCAAATTTACAAAATTTGTGTCCTAAATTTAATGAAAAAAATTTTTGAAGCAAAGATTATAAACTTTATTTTAATTAAAATTTCATTATTTTAAAGGAATTTGTCCTTAATATTTTGTAAATTTCGCTTCCTAGAATGTAGGTTGCGTAATCTTTAATATCACGTAAATACTTTTTTCAGTGTAGAAGTTCTCATTATTTATACCATATGAGTCCATATCAACATATTATTCAACAGTTGAAGGGAATTGGAAAATTTGATAGCAGAAGTTTTTGAAATTTTTGGATTTTCCAGGGATCTCAGATGTATTACTCACATTAAATTAAAAGCTTGACGGATTCAAAAATTTTGTCTCCATACTAATGATTTTGTTATTGATTCCTAGCCAAAGAATCGGAGAATTTAAGTAAGGATACTTTTCAGATATAATTATCTTTAAAATTTGAGTTGTTAGTACTTGATGCTAGAACACAAATTTGAATTTATTAGTTTTTTCTGCATTTTTCTTCAAGTGCTAGTAGAGTCCTTAGTCCAACAAAATTTTCTTTTATGTAAATATACCCATTTTTAAGGCGAAAAGCTTAACTACAAGGACATAACAACTTTAATGAAAAGTTTATCGACTTTTACGTGATAAAAATCTTCGATTATTGAAGATTTTCAGGTGTATTCAGTATTTTATCCTCACAGTCGACCGTTTTGACTGGGAATTCATAATTTTTCATTATGAAACTGAAGTATTTCATTCCAAACGGATTAAAAATTTGGAAACTTTAGACATTCCTGAATACCTATTATTTTTGCCCTGTAGTCAGTATTTTGGCAAATCCGCAAATTTATCACCTATTAACAGGTTTTAGACTGCACTATTATGAAAATGGAATGGTCGGATTTTTTAGAAATTGTGGGTTTTTATATTTACAGTAAATTTAAAACTTTTTTCTTTACTTTAAATATTTTGGTATTTATTCCGAGCCAAAGAACCTAAAATTCGAAATTAAAACTCGCCTTCATGTGTAAATTAGGCTATTTGAGCTATTTTTCAACGCTTTTTAGCTTTGTTCTCAAAATAAATACATTCAACGAATTTAAGAACGATTTAATTAATTCTGAGGAATTTTTAAGAATTATCAAAGCCAATTTGACTTAGTCGAACAACATTTTCTTCGTTCATGTAAAGATATCTATTTTATTATGATATATACTTAATGATATTGTGATAAGAAATCGGGCCCAGCACATATACATATAAAAAACAAATAAGGAAAATCTAAAGTCGGGCGGGGCCGACTATATTATACCCTGCACCACTTTGTAGATCTAAATTTTCGATACGATATCACATCCGTCAAATGTGTTGGGGCCTATATATAAAGGTTTGTCCCAAATACATACATTTAAATATCTCTCGATCTGGACAGAATTTCATAGACTTCTACAAAATCTATAGACTCAAAATTTAAGCCGGCTAATGCACTAGGGTGGAACACAATGTTAGTAAAAAATATGGGAAACATTTAAATCTGAAGCAATTTTAAGGAAACTTCGCAAAAGTTTATTTATGATTTATCGCTCGATATATATGTATTAGAAGTTTAGGAAAATTAGAGTCATTTTTACAACTTTTCGACTAAACAGTGGCGATTTAACAATGAAAATGTTGGTATTTTGACCATTTTTGTGAAATCAGAAAAACATATATATGGGAGCTATATCTAAATCTGAACAGATTTCAACCAAATTTGGCACGCATAGCTACAATGCTAATTCTACTCCCTGTGCAAAATTTCAACTAAATCGGAGTTAAAAATTGGCCTCTGTGGTCATATGAGTGTAAATCGGGCGAATGCTATATATGGGAGATACATCCAAATCTGAACCGATTTCAACCAAATTTGGCACGCATAGTTACAATGCTAATTCTACTCCCTATGCAAAATTTCAACTAGATCGGAGCAAAAAATTGGCCTTTATGGGCAAATGAGTGTAAATCGGGCGAAAGCTATATATGGGAGCTATATCTAAATCTGAACCGATTTGGCTGATATTTTGCAAGTTTTTCGAGACTCATAAAATATAAATATTCGGATGTACGGAATTTGAGGAAAATCGGTTGATATACACGCCAATTATGACCAGATCGGTGAAAGATATATATGGCAGCTATATCTTTGAGCCGAAACAGGACCGTATACCAAATTTTAGGACAATCGGACTAAAACTGCGAGCTGTACTTTGCACACAAAAATACATCAACAGACAGACATACGGACAGACAGACAGACATACGGACAGACAGACAGACAGACGGACATCGCTAAATCGACTCAGAATTTAATTCTAAGCCGATCCGTATACTAAAAGGTTGGTCTATGTCTATGATTACTCCTTCTTGGCGTTACATACAAATGCACAAACTTATTACACCCTGTACCACAGTAGTGGTGAAGGGTATAATAATTTTTGGTCCCTGTTACTGAATCAAAGACTTTATATTGCAACCTACTGTAAATCTATGAACTACTCGTATGATGATATGGTTGTGAATTTGTGTATCACCCAAGAGTCAGGCAAGAAATCCTTGCATTTGACATTGTGCAAATTGTATTGGAAGCTTACAATTAAATTATGGTTAAATAGGTGATAAAGTGATGTATCGATATGCAAATAGGATACATGATACATATCAACTTAATAGATTTTAAAGTAAATTATTGAATTTCTTAATTCGTTTAATTAACATTAGATATGACAGTTCAACTTTCCATTGTAAGTTAGTGCATATTTTTGCAACACCCAGAACAAGACGATATAGACACATGGTATATTTAGCAATAATGCTCAGTGTCGCCGCCTAAGTTGATTTACCGATGTCCGTCTGTATGTGTAATCTATTACACTGAAAAAAATATTTACGTGATATTAAAGATTATGCAACCTAAATTTAGGATGCGCAATTTACAAAATATTAAGGACAAATTTCTTTATAATAATGACATTTTAATTAAAACGAAGTTTACAATCTATACTTTAAAAAATTTTGTATTATATTTAGGACACAAATTTTGTAAATTTGCGTCCCTCCGTTAAATTCGCATGGCCTTTAACTAAGGAAATTTTTACTTAAAATAAAGAAACACATTTTTGATTTAAAGAAATCGTCCTTAAATTAACAGAAATATTGAATCTTTAGATTTAAGATAAAAAAGCTTTAAAAATAGGCTAAGACTTATCTTGAAGATTTAAAATCTTTGGTTTAAAGTTTTTTGGAATTAGGAAAACATTTTTACTTTGAGGTATCCGCTATAATTTGGTTTTTTATTTGGACATTTGTTTGTACGTCAATAGCTTTATTAATATACCGCGAAAAGAAAGTGAAAATTCGATAAATGGGATCTGAATCCTAATTTTATTGATCCTAGATTTAAGGCCAGATAGGTCGATAAAAAATTTATTTATTTAAAGAAGCCGCATCTTTGGATCGGAATTAGTACCAAAATTCTTAAAAGAAGATTAAAATCTTTGGATCCAAGTAAACTTTTTTTGAGTGTACTCTCGAGGTAAGATTCAAGGACATTGCTATAATTTTTTTCGGATTAAACTTTGCAATTTTAATTTTAGACTCCGATGACAGATACCGTCGGAAGCTTTCATTCAAAATCATTTTGTGGATTTTTTTTTGATGTTTTCGTCGGTAACCACCTCTTTCGGGCGTCCACTGCGTTCACCGTCCTCCGTGCTCATTTCACCACGCTTGAATTTTGGATACCAATCAATTATTGTTGATTTCCCTGGGGCAGAGTCCGTCGGTGAAATCGTTTATTTAAAAAATCAAATTAGATTTCTTTTTCAAGTTCAATTAGAATAAAATTCAGGAAAAATATTCAGTTAGGCTTTCGCTTTTCCAAATCCGAATTGCCGGGCCTCACGCTTGACACCTGCCATCAGATTTTGTACAGCCACCTTGTCCACCTTCTTCGCCGCAGAAAGCCAGTTTGCCTTGAACTGCTGCACGTCCTTAGCAGTTTTTTTGGTCTTCTTTAGGTTCCGCTTGACAATAGCCCAGTATTTCTCAATTGGGCGGAGCTCTGGCGTGTTGGGAGGGTTCTTGTCCTTGGGAACCACCTGCACGTTGTTGGCGGCGTACCACTCCATGGCCTTTTTACCGTAATGGCAAGATGCCAAGTCCGGCAAAAACAGTACGGAACAACCGTGTTTCTTCAGGAAAGGCAGCAGACGTATATTCAAACACTCTTTCACGTAAATTTCTTGGTTGACAGTCCCGGAAGCTATGAAAATGCTGCTTTGACAGTTTTATGTGCTTATCTGCTACCTTTCCCCTTCCTTTTGCCGAAAAAACTCCTGTCCCGGAAGCTGCTTGTAGTCGGCTTTGACGTAGGTTTCGTCGTCCATTACCACGCAGTCAAACTTCGTCAGCATCGTCGTGTACAGCCTCCGGGATTGCGCTTTGGCCGTCCTATTTTGTTTATCATCGCGATTTGGAGTCACTACCTTCTTGTAAGTCGATAGTCCGGCTCGTTTTTTGGCTCGATGCACGGTTGTAGACGATACTCCCAGCTTATTTGCGGCATCTCGGAGAGAGAGGTTAGGGTTTCGCTTGAAACTACCGGCAACTCTCTTTGTCGTCTCAGCGGCTTCCGGTTTTCGATTTCCCCCCGATCCAGACTTCCTGGCTGTCGACAAACGTTCCCCAAACACTTTACATTACATTTGTAACGGTTGATTTGGCAACTTTTAGCGATCTTGCCAGCTTTGCGTGCGAGTAGCTCGGATTTTCGCGATGCGCGAGCAAAATTTTGATACGCTGTTCTTCTTGCTTGGACGGTATTTTGACAACTGAAGAGTGAATTCCAAAATTCACACACACACACACACCTTCAAAATGAGGGGTGTTCAGGTTTTTTAAATGCAAAATTGAAAGAAATACGTCAAGTTTATATTGACCAAATTTTGACCGTATCACCCTTTATGTATTTAATACTAGCGACGTCATCTATGTGTCAGACCGGGGACTTATCAGCCAACCTGTTAAGGTTTAATCCTAAGAATTTATATCTCACCTATTCATTTATTTTAAAGAAATTTGTCCTTAATATTGAGTAAAATTACTTTACTCAAATTTAGGTTGAACACTCGTTCATATTGGTTCTATATTCTTCCAGTCTATATGCTATTCAACATTTTGAACGGGCTAACTTTATGCTATTCATATTTGTTAAGTTTTCTTTACATTGCTTATATTCACACACATATTTATTGAACCAATTCATATTTAATCATATCCATATTTTGCCTTTCCTATTTACCCGAGGAATGATATTTTTGTGGTTATCCAACACAAGCCTGTTCAAATTTTAATATCAATACTTTTCCCATTGTATTTAACCAAAATAGTGGTATTTTTGTGGTTATCCCACACAAGGAATATCATGTTCAGTCCTTTGATAAGGTATTACTTTACACATAGGCACAAACACACACACACACATACGCAGTAAAGACCTTTTTATTTGCTGAAAGCTCTCGTTTTAAAAATGTAAACCTATCCTCTCAAAAGGATTTCTTTGACTTGCATAAATGTTTCATAAAATATCCTTGGCATAAATACCAAAATGTGAAGGTACTAAGTATATGTTTTTGGTGAAGAATTTTTATGATGAATCTAAAAATATTTCATATATACATAAAATAAAGCTTAGGCTTATTCTCTTTTTATTTTAGATATGAAATAATTTTGAAAAAAATTGCTACGTATATTAAATTCTATAATATTCACAAATAGAATAAAAGTTTGAATAGAGACTGAAGAATTCCTTTATTTAGTACATTCCAACCCTAACACAAAATGTCGAAGTTCTTTCTTATTCATTACTTTCAATGTACAGTGGACGTCCAATAGTATGCACGTTCGTTTCTACGAATGTCCCATAGTACGAATGACATATTTTTGGTATGGACAGTCTAGTAGAGCTTGTCTACATACAAATAAGTGTCGAACACTTATTTATTTGAATTGATTTTTTTAATGTGAAGTGAATTTGAATATTTTTGAAGTTTTCTTCTATTTTATTTGTTTTAAGTTTCAGTTTTGCGTACTTGATTCTAGGAAGCAAATTTTAATTTATTCGTTTTTTTCCGCTTTCGTTTTTCTTCGTATTCTATGAAAGTCCTTTAGAAACGTCTTAACGACAAGTTAAATTTCCAAATCAGTTAGTAATTATGCTATGTTTCAAGGAAAAAACTACTTTAAAATAATGTGTTGAAAGTCATCTCCTATTTTTGAACGCTTTTTTGCCTACAACGAATTTAAAAACGATTTCCCTAGTTTTGAAAAATTTTTCAGAATTATTAAAGCCAATTTGACCATTGTTGTAATTTAGTACTTTTCAATTTAAATACCTTGTTATATTGTTAATTTTTTAGTCATAGCAATCTTTGAATTTTTGGTTGAAAATGTTTTCTGTGTTTGAAGTTTTCAAATTATTTTTCATTCTTGTTTTTGTGTTACCACATATATATATATATATATATATATATATATATATATATATATATATATATATATATATATATATATATATATATATATATATATATATATATATATATATATATATATATATATATATATATATATATATATATATATATATATATATATATATATATATATATATATATATATATATATATATATATATATATATATATATATATATATATATATATATATATATATATATATATATATATATATATATATATATATATATATTTAATTTGTAAACCACGTTTATATATTTAATTTGTACACCACGGCAATTTTAGCAGGTTGGTTGATAAGTCCTCGATACGTGTCAAAATTTGGCTTGATAATGAGTTTCCGGACTCTGCCCAAGGGAAATCAACAATAATTGATTGGTATGCAAAATTCAAGCGTGGTGAAATGAGCACGGAGGATGGTGAACGCAGTGGACGCCCGAAAGAGGTGGTTACCGGCGAAAACATCAAAAAAATCCACAAAATGATTTTGAATGACCGTAAAATGAAGTTGATCAAGGTAGCAGAGGCCTTAAAGATATCAAAGAAACGTGTTGGTCATATCATTCATCAATATTTGGATATGCGGAAGCTCTGTGCAAAATGGGTGCCGCGCGAGCTCACATTTGACCAAAAACAACAACGTGTTGATGATTCTGAGCGGTGTTTGCAGCTGTTAACTCGTAATACAACCGAGTTTTTCCGTCGATATGTGACAATGGATGAAACATGGCTCCATCACTACACTCCTGAGTCCAATCGACAGTCGGCTGAGTGGACAGCGACCGGTGAACCGTCTCCGAAGCGTGGAAAGACTCGAAAAGTCCGCTAGCAAAGTAATGGCCTCTTTTTTTTGGGATGCGCATGGAATAATTTTTATCGATTATCTTGAGAAGGGAAAACCCATCAACAGTGACTATTGTATGGTGTTATTGGAGCGTTTGAAGGTCGAAATCGCAGCAAAACGGCCCCATATGAAGAAAAAAAAGTGTTGTTCCACCAAGACAACGCACCGTGCCACAAGTCATTGAGAACGATGGCAAAAATTCATGAATTGGGCTTCGAATTGCTTCCCCACTTACCGTATTCTCCAGATCTGGCCCCTAGCGACTTTTTCTTGTTCTCAGACCTCAAAAGGATGCTCGCAGGGAAAAAATTTGGCTGCAATGAAGAGGTGATCGCCGAAACTGATGCCTATTTTGAGGCAAAACCGAAGGAGTACTACCAAAATGGTATAAAAAAATTGGAAGGTCGTTATAATCGTTGTATCTCTCTTGACGGGAACTATGTTGGTTAATAAAAACCAATTTTGACAAAAAAAAATGTGTTTTTCTTTGTTAGACCGGGGACTTATCAGCCAACCTGTTATATAACCTAGAACGTAAATTTGTATTACCAACACGGTTGCCACAGTTGGTAGAATTCTTTGAGTAAGATCGGTTGATAAATAAGGATTTTGTGGCCAAATTTGGCAAATTCGGGCGATACATATATATGGGAGCTATAGCTAAATCTGAACCGATTTGGATGAAATTTTGCAGACTTGAAGGGCGATGAAAAAGATTATTTTTTGTCAAATTTGGTGACGATCCGTTTTTATAAAAGCGCAACGTAACCCCATTTGTCGAAATCGGGCGATACATATATATGTCAGCTATATCTAAATTTGATCCGATTTCCTCCAAATTCAATAGCGTTCGTCCTTGTGCCCAAAAAACTCCCTGTACCAAATTTCATCAAATCGGTTAATAATTGCGACCGGAATCCTGTGAACAACAAATACATGGACAGACGGACGGACGGACACCAAGCGCTAGATCGACTCAGGAGGTGATTCTGAGTCGATTGGTATATATTTTATGAGGTCTAAATTTCTGGTAGGCACATTTTTTGGCAGATCAAACTTATACCCTGATGTGGTTTAGGGTATAAATAAAGTGTTGAAAAACATGTCCTATATTTGAACAATTTTTTGCCTTTCAGTCAAGATGTAAAAAGACAACCAATTTAAAAACAATTTATTTAATTTTAAAGATTTTTTCTGAATTATTAAAGTCAAGTTGACCTTACCCCAAAAATTTTTTCTTTCATGTTATGATACCCATTTTTAAGTAAAATCACTTAATTATAAGGACAATACGACTTCATTGAAAAGTTTATCGGCTTTTGGACAAAGAAAAAAACTTTGTATTAGAGAAATGCGTCTTCTAATGCTAAGCTAAATTTGCGTAAATATACCATATTATTATTTCCATTTTATTTTTGCGATATATTAACAAAGCTATTTTTAAAATGTCCGTTTAAAAACGACTTCAACATAAATATGCAATTTTTCTGGCCCTTCTAAAATAGTTTACTCTACCATGGTCATCGTTGAATATATCCCATAAAATGTTCTACTAAAATGGTATAGATTTAAAAGTCTTTTTTTTTTTTAATTTCTAGTATAGGCTTTCTGTATTTGTACCATACGTTGCATACCTTGGTTATCACACTAGAATGCTGTATTCAATGGTTCACCTCGTCATTTGTTACTGCAAAGGCATAATCCTACTCTAACGTAAACACAATTTTATCTGCAGTGGCCTTCATCAACTTTTTTGCCCCCTCAGCACTTTTCCACATCCACAACAGTACCATTCTGCATATTAAATAGGAGGAAATTGTGTGGAGAAACTTGGGGAATGTGATGAAAAAATCCAATTTAGTCGAAAGAAAAACAAAAGTGTTTTCGCTAAGCAGAAACAGTTTAATTCAAAATGCTCGTCTTCTCGCACGCCATATTTCAAGAGCGGATAAACATCCTGTTCGTTTTTTTTTCAAGTGCAACAGTATCATCTAAGCCAATTATAACAGGAACTAGGGTTTTGTATATTCCAATGAAGTTGTGTATAGAAACAAAGTTTTCCAAACAAATAAAATTGTTGTGAAATTTTCTATAGGGATCAAATTTTGAAGAAATTTTTTTATAGAGATAAAATTTCGACGAAATTTTCTATAGAGATACAATTTCGACGAAATTTTCTATAGAGATAAAATTTCGACGAAATTTTCTATAGAGATAAAATTTCGACGAAATTTTCTATAGAGAAACAATTTCGACGAAATTTTCTGTAGATATAAAATTTCGACGAAATTTTCTATAGAGATAAAATTTTAACGAAATAGAGATAACATTTTGGAAGAAATGTTCTATAGAGATAAAACTTCGACGAAATTTTCTACAGAGAAAAAATTTCGACGAAATTTTCTATAGAGAAAAAATTTCGACGAAATTTTCTATAGAGAAAAAATTTCGACGAAATTTTCTGTAGAGATAAAATTTCGACGAAATTTTTTATAGAGATAAAATTTCGACAAAATTTTCTATAGAAATAAAGTTTCGACAAAGTTTTCTATAGAAATAAAATTTCGACAAAATTTTTCTATAGAAATAAAATGTTTCCAAACATTTCACTTCCCGTCAATCTTCCTTAATATAATTTCGACGACATTTTCTGTAGAGATAGAATTTCGACGAAATTTTCTATAGAGATAAAATTTTGACGGATTTTCTTGAAGATAAAATTTCGACGAAATTTTCTATAGAGATAAAATTTTGACGAAATTTTCTTGAAGATAAAATTTCGATGAAATTTTCTATAGAGAAAAAATTTTGACGAAATTTTCTATAGAGAAAAAATTTTGACGAAATTTTCTATAGAGAAAAAATTTCGACGAAATTTTCTGTAGAAATAAAATTTCGACAAAGTTTTCTATAGAAATAAAATTTTGACAAAATTTTCAACAGAAATAAAATTTTAACACAATTTTCCATAGAAATAAAATTTTGATAAAATGTGCTATTGCAATAAAATTTGACAACATTTTCTATAGAAATAAAATTTTGACAAAATTTTCTATAGAAATAAAATTTTGACAATATTTTCTATAGAAATAAAGTTTCGACAAAATTTTTCTATAGAAATAAAATGTTTCCAAACATTTCACTTCCCGTCAATCTTCCTTAATATAATTTCGACGAAATTTTCTGTAGAGATAAAATTTCGACGAAATTTTCTATAGAGATAAAATTTTGACGAAATTTTCTTGAAGATAAAATTTCGATGAAATTTTCTATAGAGAAAAAATTTTGACGAAATTTTCTATAGAGATAAAATTTCGATGAAATTTTCTATAAAGATAAAATTTCGACGAAATTTTCTATAGAGAAACAATTTCGACGAAATTTTCTATAGAGAAAAAATTTCGACGAAATTTTCTATAGAGAAAAAATTTCGACAAAATTTTCTATAGAAATAAAATTTCGACAAAGTTTTCTATAGAAATAAAATTTTGACAAAATTTTCAACAGAAATAAAATTTTAACAAAATTTTCCATAGAAATAAAATTTTGATAAAATTTGCTATTGCAATAAAATTTGACAACATTTTCTATAGAAATAAAATTTTGACAAAATTTTCTATAGAAATAAAATTTTGACAATATTTTCTATAAAAATAAAGTTTCGACAAAGTTTTCTATAGAAATAAAATTTCGACAAAATTTTTCTATAGAAATAAAATGTTTCCAAACATTTCACTTCCCGTCAGTTTTCTGTAGAGATAGAATTTCGACGAAATTTTCTATAGAGATAAAATTTTGACGAGATTTTCTTGAAGATAAAATTTCGACGAAATTTTCTATAGAGATAAAATTTTGACGAAATTTTCTTGAAGATAAAATTTCGATGAAATTTTCTATAGAGAAAAAATTTTGACGAAATTTTCTATAGAGATAAAATTTCGATGAAATTTTCTATAAAGATAAAATTTCGACGAAATTTTCTATAGAGAAAAAATTTTGACGAAATTTTCTATAGAGAAAAAATTTCGACGAAATTTTCTATAGAGAAAAAATTTCGACGAAATTTTCTGTAGAGATAAAATTTCGACAAAATTTTCTATAGAAATAAAATTTCGACAAAGTTTTCTACACTGAAAAAAATATTGTCGTGAGGTCAAAGATTTCATGTCTTTCAAATACGAATGCAAATTTTGCTTAGCACGGAAGACGCAATCCCTACTATAAAGTTTCTTTCCTTGTCCAAAAGTCGATAAACTTTTCAATGAAGTCGTATTATCCTTATAATTAAGTGATTTCACTTAAAAATGGGTATCATAACATGAAAGAAAAAAATTTTGGGCTAAGGTCAACTTGACTTTAATAACTCAGAAGAATTCCTTACATTTAATGAAAATGTCTTAAAATTTGTTGCCTTTTTGCATCTTGACTACAAAGCAAAAAATCGTTCAAATATAGGACATATTTTTCAACAATTCATTTTAAAGACGTTTCTTACTTGAAACATTTCATAATTTCTACTGGAAGTCAAGTCTTAATTTGGAAAATAAAGTTGTCGTTAACTCGTTTTTAAGGGACTTTGATAGCATATGAAGAAAAAAAGCTGAAAAAGCGAAAATTTAAAATTTGCTTCCTAGAAGCAAGTACACAAAACCCAAATTTAAAAGAGAATTGTGTCTTACAAGTATCCTTACTTGTATTCTCCGCTTCTTTGGCTCGGAATCAATACCAATATTTTTAAAGTAAAGACAAAATCTTTGGAACCGGGCATGCTTTGTTTTTAGTGTATAGAAATAAAATTTCGACAAAATTTTTCTATAGAAATAAAATGTTTCCAAAAATTTCACTTCCCGTCAATCTTCCTTAATATAATCTCCTGTCAGTGTTGCCTACGAACACCCACACTACATCTCTTGATTTGTGGGACATAACACTGAGTAATGCTAGGTTATACGGTTCATACATAAATTTTTTCCCACCTACTGCCATATGTTTGCCATTGAGTGTCATCATCTGTTTTGTGGTTGCTTTAAAAGAATACTCAAGTATTCCTTACCGCCGCCTACCAGTTAAAACGCTGATGTTTGCTCTTCCTCCCCCTTGCCGCTATAGAATTAAGTGTTATTTGATTTATTTAGGTTATCCAACTTGCCATATACGTTGGCCATTTGGAGGTCTTTTTGCATTTTTTTTTTTTTCGCAAAAAGACACAACACCATTATGAGCTAAACCAAGTAAGGATAAACACACATTAACGGTTCTCGTTGGCTATTCTTTTCCTCCGGGCCAAAAATTATATAATATGGAATACTCATTAGAAATTTGAGCCATATTGAATCACTTATGGTGGCAATCGTTTTTTTTTTGCCAAATTGACAACGGAAATATGCCCGTATGACTACAAACATCAAAAGGCAATGAGTTTGGTGGGGTGGTGGTGTTGGAGCACTCGCTTTATGGCATAATGAAGTAAAATGTAGTCAACATACGCTTGTTTTCATATGTGGAATTCATTTAGGTTGGGAAGAGAGGCGAAGATTCTACGGTATCTATTCGATTGAATGGTATACCCATTAATTGCCTCTTTTTGTTACATTGTATGTTAGAGAATGGTTTACCACTTTAGTGAAAGTGAGTACACTTGCACTTTTCAAAACAATAATAGTTTAGAAGTTAATACAGCATTGTCGCATCCATAATCTTGAATAGTCTATGGAATTCGGTCCCTATTGGATAGCAATTGTAGACGTTAATGGGATTTATAAAAAAAAATCTCTACATAGTATCTAGGACAAGGGCAATGCCAAAAATCTTTAATATAAACTTTACTGTGGAATATTGGTATAGACATTATTTTGATCCCCTTAGAAGGATGGTAAGGTTAGGTTATTGGTTTAAGTAGATACACTGTTAAAAAAATATGTTTTCATATGTTCCGATATAAACAAAATGTGTTTCGGGCACAATTTTTTAACACAATATATTTAAGTGCAAAAATGTAATGTTCTTAAACTAGCAATAAATGTTTGGGACACATATGTTAATATGTTAGAATATATTATGTTTAGGACAAGAATGTTTCATAAAAATAATATGTGCGAATGTAAACATATATAAATTTACAAATTTCGAGTAAACATGTATATGTTGTGATATTTTATTCAGGGAGCGACAGTGAGAGAGTATAGAAAAAGAACCCGGGAGGGTTGACGAAAGATATCAACATAACACAGCGAGACAATCAAAAGAGAGCAATTTTTATGAAACTGCTTGTATGTTGTTTCGGAAAACAGTTTTACTTGGCATGTTAATAAGGCTTCGCCAAAAATTGGATATGTTTAAATCTAAATATTATTTAATTTGAAACTTAAATTGCGTATTCGGAGTAAAGAGAATAGACATTCGGAACCAGGAGAATAGACATTTAAAAAAACAACATGTGTTTTTGCCTTGAGAGCAGCAATTTAAGTATGTGTGGACATTTGTTTTTTGTTGGCTTATCAAAAGAAATCGGGACGTACGACGTGTAAGTCAAAATATTTAGCAAGAAAGGAAATTAAAAAAAAAAGTTTAGACGTACACTTTCAAAAATAAAAGCGGGTATTAAGTTCGAGTTTTGCCGCTAAAATTATTTTTCATTTTAGCGGCAAAACTCGATCCAAAGAAAAAGTTAGTTGAAAAGTTGCTTAAACTGAATTCTTAAAGAAAAGAAAACGTGAAAACATGGCCATTTTAGAGCGATAATGCCAACTTAATTCCGGCCCTAAAGTTAAAAATGAAATTAAGTACAAAATTATTCGTTAATAAATATTCATATTTATTTGTATTTCAAAATACGAGAAATGCATTTAAAATGGAGTTAAATGCTATTAAAAACTTTTCACTCCTAACTAAATTTATATGTATATTATAAAATTATTTATGTATGTTTATACTCGACTCCACATTATTCTTTTGTTAGTTTTTGAATTCCTTCCAAAATTTCAAACTTTTATACCAAAAACAGTTTTTTGTCTTGTTATTTTTGCAATAAAAAAATAATATTTTATCCAAAACCTCAGTCCATTTCGTTTATATCAAGCACTGCTTCTGACTGTAAATCTTTAATAACACATTTCAAAGTTTCATTGTAAAAATTTAATTTAATAATATATAAATATAAATACAAAAATTAAAAAAAATTGGTGTGCGGTCGGAGCAGGGATTGAACCCAGGACCCTTTGCATGCAAGGCGGACATGCTAACCACTGTTCCACGTGGCCACCAAATATATGTTTCTGTTGAATAATGTTTTGTTTGCATAGGCTCGTGGACGTTGCAAACTATACTATATAAATGTAACTTATAACGATATTTGTCTATTGGTGACTATAACAGCTACGTAGCCCAGTGGTAGTGTGTTGGCTTACAAATTGCATGGTTGCCGGTTCGATTTTCCGTCCAGGCGAAAGGTAAAATTTAAAAAAATATATAATTGAATAATTTCTTCAACATTACAGAAAAAGGTGCCAAGAACTACAAAATTTCGTGGAAGTGAAAATGATGTGAGGAAATGA
The DNA here is from genome assembly GCF_050003625.1 of Haematobia irritans. NCBI lineage: Eukaryota > Metazoa > Arthropoda > Insecta > Diptera > Muscidae > Haematobia > Haematobia irritans. The sequence goes on along the minus strand of NC_134399.1, from coordinate 62,619,308 downwards.
GCACAATCTTCTTTGGGGAAAATTCTTCCAAGTATATAATATTTTTGGGCTCAAAATGCTTCCAAACATATAATATGTTCACATAAAACAAACATAATAATGTTTCGGCAATATCCAATAATATATGTGCTTCCTGCAAAATATGTTGTGAACATATGTTAGAGAAGCGATTTTTTTTTTGAGGGTATGAACTGTTTTAATACCGGGGTCTTGATGGAAATAGTCTGGCGGAAATATAAACAGTGACTTACAACACACAAAGTAACAAAGTATTGACCTATATACTTTTATATAAATATAATCTGAATCGGTTCAGATTTAGAAATATCTCCCATATAAAGGGTGATTTGTTAAGAGCTTGATAACTTTTTTTTTAAAAAAAACGCATAAAATTTGCAAAATCTCATCGGTTCTTTATTTGAAACGTTAGATTGGTCCATGACATTTACTTTTTGAAGATAATTTCATTTAAATGTTGACCGCGGCTGCGTCTTAGGTGGTCCATTCGGAAAGTCCAATTTTGGGCAACTTTTTCGAGCATTTCGGCCGGAATAGCCCGAATTTCTTCGGAAATGTTGTCTTCCAAAGCTGGAATAGTTGCTGGCTTATTTCTGTAGACTTTAGACTTGACGTAGCCCCACAAAAAATAGTCCAAAGGCGTCAAATCGCATGATCTTGGTGGCCAACTTACCGGTCCATTTCTTGAGATGAATTGTTCTCCGAAGTTTTCCCTCAAAATGGCCATAGAATCGCGAGCTGTGTGGCATGTAGCGCCATCTTGTTGAAACCACATGTCATCCAAGTTCAGTTCTTCCATTTTTGGCAACAAAAAGTTTGTTAGCATCGAACGATAGCGATCGCCATTCACCGTAACGTTGCGTCCAACAGCATCTTTGAAAAAATACGGTCCAATGATTCCACCAGCGTACAAACCACACCAAACAGTGCATTTTTCGGGATGCATGGGCAGTTCTTGAACGGCTTCTGGTTGCTCTTCACTCCAAATGCGGCAATTTTGCTTATTTACGTAGCCATTCAACCAGAAATGAGCCTCATCGCTGAACAAAATTTGTCGATAAACACATTTCGAACCGAACACTGATTTTGGTAATAAAATTCAATGATTTGCAAGCGTTGCTCGTTAGTAAGTCTATTCATGATGAAATGTCAAAGCATACTGAGCATCTTTCTCTTTGACACCATGTCTGAAATCCCACGTGATCTGTCAAATACTAATGCATGAAAATCCTAACCTCAAAAGAATCACCCTTTATATGTATCGCTTAATATTCATAGATTTCCTTTAATAGCCCTATTTTTGACCAAAAATAAATAATTCTTTCCTCCCAAACGAAATTTTAGACGAACTTTGTTTCTCATTTGCTTTTTTATTTGGAAGAAAAGTATATACTTTTTGTGATAAACGTTTATTCTTTTCCATGATGTAAAAACAATTTCATAAAGACTAACTCAAACAAACAATCTTTTCTGGCTAATTGCATTTTCCCTCACATCTTTCTCAGTTCCACGAGGTTTTTTAGTTCTTAGTACCTCTTTCAGTAATACAAACAATGTAGAAGAAATTATTCGATTTTATATTTTTTTTACATTTTACCTTTCGCCTGGACGGAGAATCGAACCGCGGGCCACGCAATTTGTAAGCCAACACACATCCACTGAGCTATGTAGCTGTTATTGTCATCAATAGACATTTATCCATATATGTTATATTTATATAGCATAGCTTGCGGCACCCACGAGCCGATTAAACAAACTTTATTTAACAGAAACATACATTTAGTTGGGCACCGTGGAGCAGTGGTTGCTACGTCCGCCTTGCATGCCAAGGGTCGTGGGGTCGACTGACCAGCAAAAAGTTTTTTTCATATATTCCAGATATGTTCGGAAGATTCGGAAAATATGTTGAACATTACATACTACTA